>NC_064450.1:1696437-2035725 GCF_023343835.1 Lagopus muta | reverse complement strand
CTGAGCTGCACCCTGCAGGTTTCATCCTGCTCGGTGGGCAGCACACTGCTGTTTGTCACCTCATCCCTTATGCTGCAGCAAGGCACCTCCCTGCGCTGCCCTGCTTCCTTCCGCCCCCCCAGCCCCTTCGTTACCATTTTTGGTGGACTTCCTCAGGCTAGCTGTGTGCCCCGAGGAGCAAAACAAGCAGAAGGCAGAGTGCACAGGTGGGATCTGGAGGGACAGAACATGTGTGGCTTGGACACCCCAAAGAGTTTGGCCTCTGTTGATGTGTCCTGATTCCTTTGCTTTAGGGATAAACACAAAGGGCTGGGAGTGAAACTGGAAGGTGGGATTGGAGAAGAATGGGTGGGAGAGATCAGATCAGCATCCCAACAGCTGAACCTGGGCTGGTACCCACCATCCTTTCCCCATCCCATCACCGTTCTTTCCGGCAGTGCAGGACACAGCATCCCTCCCACCCTCCTGCTGCTCTGCTGGGAGCTGCACTATTTTGCAAGGCATGACCAACAACAGACTTTCTCCACCCTGTCATTTTTGCTGAATTTCTCCCAAAACGGGGTCACTCAGCTGGCAAAGGCCGAGATCATGGGATTTCACCTGGTGCGAGCCTTGGGGCAGCCATGCGGTGGGTGGCAGCGGGGCTCAGGGTGGGCATGCCACATGACAAACACTGCAGGTGGTCCCAGGGGTCAGAACCCCAGGGGGATTTTGGCTCTGAGCACCTTTGCTTTTTTTGAAATTCACTGGAATCTCACAGTGAAACCCACAACTATTTCAGTGCCTGAGCGGCTTTCGAGTCTCGGAACGTCGGTAGCAGCGGTCACTCTCTTCTGAAATATGAAAACCCGCAAAGGAACCCAAAGCCGGATTGCTGCTACTGCATGCAGCATCAGCTGGGCTCCATCCGGCCCTGGGAGGCAGATGGACCGCAAGGAAAATGTGGAGAACATTGGCCAAAATTGATATGGCACAGGGCCTTGTGCTGGAGATCTCTTGAGGGCGGCAAGGAAGAACGTTTCCAGGTGCCACCAGAGCAGAAAGCAGCAGAGTTGAGTAGAGGGATGGATGGATGGATGGATGGATGGATGGATGGATGGATGGATGGATGGATGGATGGATGGATGGGTGGGTGGATGGGTGGGTGGATGGATGGATGGATGGGTGGGTGGATGGATGGATGGGTGGGTGGGTGGGTGGGTGGGTGGATGGGTGGATGGATGGGTGGGTGGATGGATGGATGGGTGGGTGGGTGGGTGGATGGATGGATGGATGGATGGATGGATGGATGGGTGGGTGGGTGGGTGGGGGATGGATGGATGGATGGATGGATGGATGGGTGGGTGGGTGGGTGGGTGGGTGGATGGATGGATGGATGGATGGATGGGTGGGTGGGTGGGTGGGTGGGTGGATGGATGGATGGATGGATGGATGGATGGATGGGTGGGTGGGGTGGGTGGGTGGGTGGATGGGTGGGTGGATGGATGGATGGATGGATGGATGGATGGATGGATGGATGGATGGATGGATGGATGGATGGGTGTGTGAATGAGAAGACAGAGCAGTAGTTGGATAGGTGGATGGATGGATGGGTGGACAGATGGGTGGGTGAAGAGAGAGTGGTGGATAGGTGGATGAACAGATGGATGGATGGGTGGATGGATAAAGAGACAGAGTGGTGAATAGGTGAAGAGATGGATAGACGGGTGAAAGGAAGAATTACTAGAGAAAGATATGAAGGGAGGGGTAAATGTATGGAATGGAATGGAAAGTGCGGGGAAGGACAGATGTAGGGATGGTTGGATGAATTGTTGGATGGACAAAGGGTTGGATGAATGGGACAGCGGTAGGGGAGAGGGATGTAGGGGTAAGTGGACAGAGGGCTGGAGGTGGGTGGGTGGATGGATGGATGGATGGATGGATGGATGGATGGATGGATGGATGGATGGATGGATGGATGGGTGGGTGGGTGGGTGGGGTGGTGGATGGAGGAGTAGGTGGGTGGGTGAACGAGGTGAATGGATGGAGGGACGGGTGGATGGGGAGGTCCGGAAGGACAAAGCTGTCCTGCTGGAGGAATGAGCGGCCGGGCGGGGCGGAGGTGCAGGCGGGGCAAGTCCGGCCGGGCCACACGTGCAGGGTGGGCCCCGCCTCCGGCCCCCTCCCGCCCGCCGAGCCCGCCCCGGTGCTGCCGGTGCCGCCCGGCGGGGAGCGGCGCGGAGCGGAGCCCGACGGGGCGCGGCGAGGATGGGCAGGGGGCCCCGGCGGCTGCCGCCCTCCAGGTGGGGAACACCGGGAAACGGGGCGCTGAAATTCCTCCTCCCCCCCGAGTCCGGGCCGGGGGGCGGTGTAACCGGGAGCAACTTGTAACCGGGGTGCTCTGCATTCCTGCTGCCCCTGGTGGGGCTTCTTATAGCGGGAGCGTCCGTGTAAAACGAGGAGCTGGTGGTGTGTGTGGTGACCGTGTAATCTTGAGAAGCGCCCCAAATGCTCTGTGGGGGTGATAATCGCGGTGTGATGAGGGGGGACCGCGGAGTCGAGGGCTCCGTGATCAGTCGGGAGCGCTGTGCTGGAGAAGCCGCTGGGATCGATCCGCACGGCTCCTTGCAGCCCCCGAGCAGCACGCGGTGCTGGGCTCACCCGGCAGCGCCGATCCCCGCCTCACCCCCCGCATCCCCCGGGATCCCCCATCTGAACCCGCGGCTGGGGAAGGGCCGCGCTGCCGTGACTCATTTCAGGCCCGCGTGTTTGTTTGCCGCCCCACGGTGATGCTGTCTGGGGCCCAGGTGTGGGGCCCGGCCCCAGGGGACCCCCCCAGTGCACGCGGCGCCCCGGGAAATCCCGGGGGTTCTCCGGCACCCTGTTGGAGTTTTGGCGGTGCCGCTGCCGGAGGTGGCACTGAGTCACCGCCGCCCGGTGTCACCGCCGCGGAGCTCCCCCCGCACGGACCCGCTGCTCGGGGCATCGCTGCTCCGCACACCCTCGGCCCCGCAGCCCGGCAGGGCGGAGGTGCGCCCTTGGCAGCGCTGTGCTGTGGCAACAGGATGTGGTTTGGGATGTGACAAGCCCAGCCGCGTGTCATCCCTTCGGCGTCGGTGTCCGCTCACGCATCGGCCGCCGAGATGTCCCCGTGCCCGTGAAGGAGCGTCTTGGTGCGGTGCCCCCGGCGGCTCCGTTCGGTGGGCAGGGCTGCCAGGGAGTCACACGGACACAGCCCGGCCAAATGCTCTGCTCAGCGCTGCAGTACCTACCCGAAAACACGGTTAGCTGCTTCGGATGGTGCAAGCCCTATAGGAGGAAAGGGCTCGGGCTGACTCAAATCACTAACGAAAGTGGGAGAAAAGAGATTTCAGACCTTTGTTTTCATGTTTATTAAAATCTCACTGCTAGCCCTCTGCACCCGTTAACTTTGCGAACAGCTTATTTTCGGTGCTGGTGCTGTTACTCTCAGTGCAGGGAAAACATGCTCAGGCAGCTGCAGGCTGGTGCTGCTCATCCTGTGTCTGAAAGGGGTGATGCTAAGCAGCTGCAGTTTATTTAGTTTCTTGATTTAAAGTAATTTTCTAGATCTTGGTTAGATGCAGAGTTTGCAAACTCCAGGGATGTGCAGGATGTCAACACTTTGTGTGACTTTTTGTGTCTTTCTGTGCGTGTACATGCTGGGGAGGGCTGTGGTGTTTGGTTGTTTCATGGTCACAGCAAAAAACTTGGATGGCGTTGCAAATGGTTTCTGCAACACGACTGCAAAGTGTTTTGGAGCTGCGAGTGTTGCTCAGATTAGAGTTTAAGCCTGGAAAGATGAGACAATAAAGAAAGAGAGCCTTGCAGCAGTGGGTGCATCCCTTGGCTGCAGTGACTGCAGGAGGCTGAAGGATGCTGGCATCCCCTGGAGCGGGGCTGGCTGGTGCCCTGCATGTTTCTGATGGTGCAGAGCTCAGTTTGCTATGCTGTGAGATGGAGGAGTGCTTCAGCTTTGCACCATGATCGTGGCTGGCAGCAGGGATGCACTGCTCTGTGCTGCATGGCTGGGGCTCTCCTGCAGCTCTGCAGGTCAGGGCAGAGGAAAGGGGATGGCAAAAGTGCTGTGGGTGTTTTTGCAGGAGGAGCAGCTGTAGTGGCAAGGTGGGTTTGGGACGGGGGCACATCACCAGTGCTGCAGGAGGATGCAGCTGGCCAGACCCTCCTCCCCCCTCATAGATCAGGCCATCCCCGTTTGGAGAAAAGCAAACCAAAACTGTCACCTTGTGCCTTTTGTTGAACGTGAAAACAAAGATGTGAGTTTTGCACTGAGAAAGAAGAACTGAATCCAGACAAAGTGCTGCTGCAGCCTCTGGGGCTGAAGGATGTGGCATTGATTGCCATCAGAGTGATGCTCCAGCCATGGTGGGGATCAGGCTGTGGCACCTGTACAGTGATGCAGGGACTGCTGCAGTCTTGCTATTCTGCAGCTCACCTGAGGCCGTTTCAGCTTCTCTTTTTTTTGGGGGGGGTTATCATTCTGCAAGAGGAAAATGTGCATGAGTTTGCTGGAGGAGAGCTGCTCAGGTGAGTGCCCTGATGAGATGTTTTTGAGCTGTGGGAGGCTCCTGCTGCTTCTAAACTCCTCTCCCATGCCTGCTTTGAGCTTCTGCTGGGCAGTAAGTTAGGGTATGTAAGTTTCCTATGGAAACCGTGTGTCCCCACAGGCATCACATTGCAGCCTGACACATCTTCCCTTGCTGCAGCTTTGCAGCCATGCTCAACCAGGGAGGTGTTTTGGGCTGGAAACACAGTGGAGGAAAAAGAGATGTGGATGCAATCAGCCTCTCCTCTCCTCTCCTCTCCTCTCCTCTCCTCTCCTCTCCTCTCCTCTCCTCTCCTCTCCTCTCCTCTCCTCTCCTCTCCTCTCCTCTCCTCTCCTCTCCTCTCCTCTCCTCTCCTCTCCTCTCCTCTCCTCTCCTCTCCTCTCCTCTCCTCTCCTCTCCTCTCCTCTCCTCTCCTCTCCTCTCCTCTCCTCTCCTCTCCTCTCCCTTTCTGCTTCCTTAAGAGGCTCAGTACTGTGGGACTGGACCTGCTGTGTGGACATCTACCACCACTCCATTGCCAGCCACTTCCTTGCGAGGTCCCAACCTACCACAAACCATCTCTGGAGGTCTCCAGGTGACAGCTTTCCCCTCTTTAGGATCGTGCTTTTTGCTGCCAATTAACGCCATGTGAGAATTTGTCTCCCCAGTGACACGTCTGTACGACTCCTCGGATGCTTTAATTGCAGGGCTTTCAGCAGCCAGAGCGTGATGAAATGGTAATTGTTGTGATTGTGTGCTGTGCGGTAGCTAAAAGACGTGGCTGTTTGGTGAAGCTTAATTAGGAAATAGGGACACTGTTGGGAATGGCTCTGAGATGAGATTTTCCTAATGAAAGCTACTGAATAGGCAGCCTTGTAATGAAGAACAGGCTCACGAGGGGCTCTGCCAATTGCTCTTCTCTAGTGTTAATTTTGTATTTCCTCCCCATTGTTTCTAATACCCTCTTGGAAAAGCTTGAAGATAAAATGCTTTATTTTCTTACGGCTCGTATCCTGTTTGGCAAGCCGTGATTGCAGCGCGTGCATCTGGAATACATGAGTGGACAGGCTGAGCTCCTTCAGACTTCTCCATCTCTGATTTCGAGCTCTGCCATTGAAGAAGAAAAGCAGAAAAGCCACCTCAGCTCATGGCTGGGTGATCCGCTCCCCACTGTGCTCGGTGCTGCAGGGGATGCTTGGCTGCCTGTGCAGATGTGAAGCAGGAGGAGAAGGCAGCACAGTGCTGCAGGATGCTCTCCTGCCAGGAGCAGCGCAGCGTGGTGTTGTGCTTTCTGCTCACATGTGCTCCCCCTCGCAAGTCTGACTGCTGTATTTAGCTGTGCTTCACCTGCCACATCCGAGAGCTCGCCTGGCTTCCAGTGTGCTGCTGGTAAGAAGGAGCCCAGCAGTCAGAGCCTGACCAGCAGCTGCGTGGCTCAGTGCTCCCACCTGCACTGTGCTGTTCCCGGAATGGGGCCGGGCAGCCCCTGGGTGCTCAGCGGGCTCCAGAGCTGCGTCCCAGCTGTGCTGGGCAGTGGAAAGTGCTGCAGATGTTTTTGGCTGACAGATGTGAACGCTCACCCCACGGCTGAGTTAAAAGCGGAATTAGAAAATGCTCTCTCAGTGATGTTTCCTGCGGTGCTGTGATGATCACTGATGTCTTGTTTGGTAGGAAGAGAGCTTGGTTTTCCCTCGAATGCCTCATTTTATTGCCACAAATTCCCACAGTGCTTGAAGTGAGAGCAGCTCCTGAGATGCTGCTTGTCCTTGTTTGGGGTGGCTTGAAGCAGAAGTGAGCAGCACATGTGATGAGGACGCCTGGGACCGCGGCGCATGCAGGAGCGTTGTCCTGCTGTGGTCACAATGTCAGCTCTGAGCCCGGTCTTGTGACCTTCCCCACCAGTGCTGCAGCGTCTCCTTTTTTTTTTGTTAGAGTTGTTTTGTGCTGTAACATCAGAGCAGTTGAAATACCCAGTAGGCAGCTTTAGCATTAAAGCTGTGTCAGTGTTGAAATGCAGCGCTGCATGGGCAGGCTCACTTAGGAAGGACTGTGCTGTCTCAAACTTGCAAAGGAGTTTTTCACCCCTTCCACACGGCCCATTCTTGTTTGGTCTGAAATAAGGATGAAGCGCTTCCCCTTTCAGCTGCTTCCCCCATCGCTCTGTGTCTATTTAAACCTCCTCAGCTCTGAGGCTTCTCTGCAAACCAACAGTCATCCTTTCAGGTGGCATTTCCCTTTTCTCACTGTTTTTGGCAGTCTCTCCACGTGAAACTTGACAAATGTTTCTTTGTTCTCGGTGCCTTTGTGTTGATAAACTTTGCACATTGGTGCACGTGGGGCTGTGCAAAGAAGCTACGGTGGCACTTGGCTGTGGGTCCTCTGTGTGTGACTGAATGATGCCCTGCCTGGGTTACACTGCTGCTGCTGCTGTTGCTGCCTTTCCTGGGCATGGATCCTGCTCACCAAAGAGGCTCCTGTTTGATGTTTGCCTCATTGGATTGATCAGCTGGATGGCAAGCAAACATAATAAGCTTGATGTTCTCACCAGACTGCTCTTCAGGTGCAAATTACTCTGGGGTTGTTCTGGTCTGAATGCTGAACAGTGCATAATCCTTTATGAACTCAGGCAGAAACAAGAAATGGCTGCAGGAGTCCAAGTCTGTTTTTGCTGGGTATGCAGCTCACCCGGAGCCTGGGGACCTTGTTCATGGTAGTCCCTGAGCTGCTGACTTGCAGTGCTGGATTGGAAAAGACCACAAAGATCATCTAGTCCAACCATCAACCCCTCCCCACCAACCACATCCCTCAGTGCCACGTCTCCACGGTGCTTGAACACCTCCAGGGATGGTGACACCCCACCGCCCTGTGCAGCTGTGCCACTGCATCACCACTCTTTCTGAGAATAAATTGTTACTAATATCTGATCTGAACATCCCCTGGTGCAACTTAGTTCCTGCAGACTTGGCTCTTGGTGATGAGTTGGGATGAAGGCATTGCTCATCACGGGAGGAGCCGAGGACTGGAAGGAGCTCAGGTTGTGTCTGCTGCTGCTCCTGTGACACATTGGAAGGGTTTGGTGTCTTCTCCTGTGCACGAGAGCTGGTTAGGGCTGTACCAACCCTTCTGCCCAAAGCGGCCCCAGGCCCTCGGTGGGCTTTGGGAGCGGGTGTCAGTCACCACCTCACTTGCTGTTGGCCTAAGTGTGATGAGGAACAGCCAAAACCACTCTCACCATCATCTGTGGTCTGTGGAGTTGCCATCAGTGGTGCTGGAAGGGAACTGAAGTTTTTGGGCAACCATGCCAGGGACTGAAAATACTTCTGGGTTCCCAGCAGGGCCTCCACAATGGCAGGAAGTAACTTCTAAAGCTTCCTTTGGACACACGGGGCTTTGGGGGAAAGATTTACTTGCTTGTTTATGCTGTAAGTTAATCTATTTAGTGGGCTTGGCATAAGGCTCACATAAAGCCCTCTGGAATGATCACGCTGCCTGTGTGCAGTGCTTTGTCTCTCACTTGCTTTGTTTCACAGCTGGAGTAATCAGGCAGAGGTGGAGCCAATGGAAATCTCACATGTAAACTTGTTTTTCTGAATAGGCTGAAAGGAAATAGTGTGGGCTCTTATTGCCCTTCATCCTGAGAGGATTGGAGGAAAGGCTGTGAGGGGCAGAGGTTGGGGTCTGCACACAAAGGGACCCTTGGGTGGGTGGGCTCTGCGCTCCTCTGCTCAGCTGGGGCACGAGGGTGGTCCATGGCCCCACCACAGATGACGGATGGTTTTGCAGCATTAAAAAAAATGCATGAAAGGGAAGCCCAAGAAATAGTGAAGCAGTGTAGCAGAGCAGGGAGAAGCAAGACGTGTTCCTGTGAGAGAAACGAGAAGTCTTAGGGAGAGTTTGGAGAGGCAGAAGAAAGTGCTGTGTTGGTGGAATGAAGAAGAGCCAATGGGATTTTCTTTGTTACATCGTGGTATCATTGCTTGCACTCGTTTGATGCCATCCTAAATACACTAGTGCACATATGTGTGACTTTCCACTGTAAAAGTGTGGTGCTTTCCTGAGGGTCATGTCCTAAAGGAGCCCCATGTACCCAGCGGCTGCCCTGGGAAGCCCACGAGTTGAGATCCATGCCCAGAGATGCTCAGTGCTGGGCTCCCTCCCAAGAAGAAGACATAGCTGCATGTCTTTGGGAGATTCTCCCTGCTGAATGTGGAAATACCTGGAGACTCGTCCCCTTTGGCCCACTGACTGACTTTTGAAGGCCTCCCAGAGGTTGTGATCCACTCCCCTGGGCTGAAGTCAGCCTGGGGAACATTGGGAGGAACCACCTGATCTGCCACTTCTCTGCCGAGTTCTCCCTTCCCTGCTGTGCTGATGGCAGAGCCCAGCTGGGCTGTGCCAGAGCCCAGTGCTATCTCCAACCTGCCTCTCGCTGGGGCTTCACTTGGCTCTGCCTGTTGTCAGCTGTGGTGTTGGGTGAAACTTCAACCTTTGCTCCCTTGATAAAGGCTGATAGGAGCTAAAATTAACTCTTGCATCATGTGGTGAGGGGTTTTCATAATCGATGCCAGGAACAAGCACGTTTCCTCTCTGAAAAGTGAGTATGCCTAACTGGTCTTTTCTTACTCAGATCAGATCTGTGTCATTTCTGCTGATTTTTGATGAGAAAAACAGAGGCTTTTCTGACACTGGCTGAGTTTTGTCCAGCCCACACAGTCCTTTGTGTGGTTATGGATGGGGCTGGGTGTGCTGATGCCTCTGCACCCCCCAAAGACTGACTAGGAGCAGGTCTGGATGCTAGGGAGATGCAGATGCTGCTGGTGACAGGGCTGCCTTTGGCAGGAGGAGAGGTCAGCGTGGCTCTGTGCTCCTGGCCAGAGAGAGCCTCGAGCTACCAAAACCTGCCAGCTTTGGTCTGGTGCTCTGGAAGGTGAGGAAAGTGTTGATGGAGCAAAGAGAGAAGGAAGAACAGAGTAGGGCTGGGATTTCTTTTCTTTTTTTCTTGTCATTTGTTGCTTTTTTTTTTTCAGAAGTTACAGTTTGGTGTCAGGACATACTTCACAATGGTGAAATCCATGAACTTCCCACTGCTGGCCACTCATCCAGCTGAGGGTGGGCAAGGCAGCAGCACAGGAGGGCTGAGGATGGTCCTTGGCTTTGGGGCATGGACCGCTCTGCCACTTCCACTCGGTGCGAGTCTCTGCTCATTCTGCCCTTGATGACATGGATGGCATTGCTAATTCTCTTCCTCTTTCCAGCAGCTGTTTTATGATCATTCATCCCATTTCTTTGCTCCCAGCAGCAATGTGTTTTCTCCCCGCCCTTCAGTTTGAAGCTTGTCTTTCAGCTCGACCTTAGAGATCTCGTCACACCTAAATAATTCTATTATTCTTGCTCCAAGAATGGGACTTTTACAGTTTCCTTCAGAAATCACTGCAAAAAGTAGTAGACTCAAATCAAACCTTAGCAGGGGGATACATTCTTCCCTGTGCCTCTTCCCTGCAGCCTGGTACTTGAGCAGTTTAAGAGCATTGTGGCACAGGAGCTAAAATTGAGATATGAAAGGTGCGGGCCATGCTTTGAGCTTGCCAAGGCAATGTCTTGCCAATGGTTAAAGCATCTCAGGTTGAAAGGACCTCAGTGAGCAAAAAGAGAAATGTCTTTTTGGAGAAAGAAAGGAGGCACCATCGCAGCTCTTCTCAGTGATGGCTTGGTGGGACTAATTTAGAGATTCTTATTTCTCATATCGTGGCTTTAAAGGGGCAGCGAGTGGAATTCCCCTGCTGTCTGTTTGTCAAGAGAACACTAGATCCTGTCCTGAGAAGCCATGACTGCAGAAAAGAACATTTTAAACACAACTGGTGAGGAAGTCTCAGCTTGCAGGCTGGGCAGTCGGTGGGGAGCACTGCAGACAGCTCTGTGTGGGACACTCACCCTGTGCTGGCTTTGGTTTCCCATCAGCGTTGCTGTTGGGGTCTGATGCTGACCCTGGTCTCACCACCATAACATCGACATTGGCATGGCTGACATTGCAGTGAGGAAATCTCTTGCTTGTAGAAAGTCCCAGAATAATTCGTGTCTTCAGCTTGCGTGAGTCTGCAATGCATCACATGCTATTTCTATTTCTCAAGGAAATGCACAGTTACTCCAAAATGCAGGCTGAATGTGGAAGCAGAAAGCATCTGATTGTCTGAGTCCACGTCCAGCTGCAAAATGCTACAGTCACTCAATTTCTGCTGAATTTATGTCTCTGGGAGGTCCCCTGGCTTCCGAAAACTGCTGCTGGTCTGCTCAGGGTTAAGGAGGGTGGCTGTGTTGCCCTGCTGCAATTAGCTACCCATGGGTACCAGCCCACGAGTGGCTGCTGTTCTCGTGTCTCCCATCAGCTCCCACGAGACCACAGAGGTGGACAAAAGTTCTGCTTTGTTGTCACCCCATGCCTGTGTGGATTGGCTGGATTGCAGTTTCCACATTGCTCTTACTGAACATTGCTGGGACTCCTTTTCTCTCGCTTCCTCCCATTGCAGCTCTGACTGCCCAGGGCCAAATTCTGAAAACACTTGGGGGGGTTCCTCAGGGGATCCATGAATCTGATGGTATCCCCTGCAAATGAGGGTGACAGCGGGTTGTGCTTCTTATGTGGAAGATGGCAAAAGCATCGGGACAGGCTGTCCAGAGAGCTACTGGAGCCTCCTTCTCTGGAGATATTTAAAATCCTTTCAGATTTTACTTCCTTCTGAAGTGCACAACTTGCTTTGCCAGGGGGACTGGGAGGTCTCCAGGGGTCCCTTTCATCCCCTGTAACTGTGATTCTGTGATTCAAATCAGGACAGCTGCTCATCACTTTGCTTCTGAGATCATCTTTCTCTGAAATAGCTGAGAATTGCCCAGAAGCTGCTGGCAATGCCATCAGCCCTGCCACCTCTGAGGCCATGCAGGTTTGGGTATCTGTGTCTCCATGCAGCTGGAAGCAGCGTGTTCCTTTGCATGCAGTCTGGTGTGGCCTCTAGTAGAGCCTAGCTGCAAACTCAACTCACTTCCAGCTCCAACACTGTATTCTGCAGCCTGCTTTGCATTGCTATCTCTGCTCAGGCTTAGGAGGATACTTTTATCTGCTCCATGGCATGGAAATGATCTCTTGCTGCAGGTCCCTGGAGCTGGAGGCTTGTCAGTAACACTGTGATGAGAGTGAGAAGCTCATTACCAGCATAAAATGGTGGTTTCACTCTGAAGTCACTAGAATTTTGCTGTGGTTGACTTCTGTACACGTACTAATGCGTTTCATCTGTGAATGGCTCCATGAAATTGACCTTATCAAAGCACACACTTTGTTTTCAAAGGTCTCTGCTGTAAAAGCAGACAGCCAAGTGTCATGCTTGTAAGGATTTCTTGGGTCAGTGACTTACTGACCCACGAGCTGCTCCTTCCAGCACTCCTCCCCAGAGGCCTGGAGATCTCAAGTGGACAAAGTTTGCAGAAATGTTGACTTCTGCTTTTGTTTGTTATGAATCAAGTCTGAGGGTGAAAGAAGTGTAAGCTAAGCTGAGTGTATTGCAATGTCCATGTTTTCATTATTGCACTATCTGAGCTTGTTGCAGGCTCTGAAACGTTTGGTCATGCAACTGCTGGGCAAGGAAGGAAGTGTTGTTATTCCTGCTTTGCATGTGGGAAGCAGCTTTGGGGGACAAGAATGGGAGCTGTCTTGCACGAGGATGCCTGACTGAAAACTGGGGCCTTTAAAGTCACTAAGTCTGCTGGCTGCTCCTGGAGGGGTTCAATCCAGATGGGTGGGATGAGCTGACTGCTGTGTTATGTCCTCTGTCTGTCCATAGCTGTTGGCCTGCTTCGAAATTCACCTCATTTTTGTATAGGTAAAGTTGCAGGAGATGAATCCTATCTCTGGGTTGGACCCAGAGTGGAGTGGTTGTGGATTCTCTAGAGTCTCCAGACCAGTTTGTTGCTCAGTTGCCTTGCTTCATGCCTTGAATCCCATTGCTTTTTGACTGGCTGATAACACTGAAGTCACCAGCCTTAAACACCTTGATGTAAGAAAACAAGATGCTGACTTCTGTCTGGTATTCCTTGCCTTGAAATGTCATTGGTTGTACAGCAGATTCACAAATGTATTCGTGGTGTAAAGGACTTTCCTCATTCACTGTGTTGGAAAGAGCCTTCATGGGGATGCCAGCAGGGCTGCTGGTGGGCCGTGGTGCTCAGGGAAGAGGGTGAAAACCACTCTAGCAGAAAGGGCATCAAACAGAACGTGCTTACGAACAAGCACGACACATTGAACACCAGTTGTCCTGCTCAATCCACTCTGGATGTTTCTGCTGTTTGTTTTGGGCAGATGGGATCCTGTGTGCCCAGAGCCTTTCAAGTCATCCCACCTCGTGTTGGCTCCTGCATGTCCTGTTTTCTCAGTAACTCCCAGTGAGGTGTAAATTATGGATGTTCTGTTATGACCTTGTGACTGTCAGCCTGTGCCTTGCTGCTAATTAATGCGCTGCAATTCCTTTACCTCTAAAAATATCTGGTGGTGCTTCACTGGTAAGGTTACAGCAATAGGTTTTAAGCAGGCAATATGCTAAACACTTTCTGGCTGTACTGTAGGAAGAAGCTTCTTGTAGTGAGGCTTAGCAAGATCCTTATGGGAAGGGAGATGGGAGGTGTTGTCCTTTCAAGATGACATTTCTGTTGTTGCCAGGGGAAAGCCAAGTTACTGCAGCTGTAATGAGAACAGTATATAACTGTTGGAGTGATCCTTGGAGCTTCTGTCCAGATTGAAAGCAAGACCCAAGTCTGTGGGTGGGGTGTGTGATTCCTGACCTTGAAACACGTGCTGAGCAAGAAAATGGAAAGCCAGGAGTGAAGGGATGGAAGGAGGCTTTCTCTCAGTGGGGGCTGCATGAGCCCAACCAAGCCCTGTGTGTTGCAGTTTAGGAGCAGCACTAGAAGTCATTGCTGGGATCTGGGCTGCAGCTTCTGCACATGGCTCCCTCCCCTCTGCTGAGCCGTGCACCCTGCTTTGCTTTGCACTTGCTTAAATGCGACTGTTAGGTTTCCTGGAACTCTCTGGCCCAAACCAGAGCCCTTTGCACGCTGCCAGCCCACAGCACGGTGTTGTGGCTGCCACGTGTGGCCCTCGGATGTGGCAGGAGCATGAAATCATTGTCCCAAATAGGAAATGGTGGCACAACTTCCCCCGGCTCCAGGGCACTTCTCCTTTTGGCAGCAGCGTGAGCGGGAAGGTGAAGTAAGATCTCTGTAGAAAATGCAGAAGTGCAGGTTGCTCTTGGAAACTGTCTTGAGGGGCAAGAACTGAGATCCAGCCAGTGGGGGGAGGATGCTTCTGGGAGCACTCATGGCTTCCACCTCAGGTGGGAAGGAAGGATGTTCAGTGCACAGGGAGAGGCCGGGGGGCACAGCCTCTGCACTGGGGATCTGCTTTCTCCTGGGAGCCCCTATCCTCCTCGTGCTGTCTGAGAGGTCTCCTGCTCGTGGCACGTTGGGGTTAATCCCTGTTTCCCGTGCTGCTGCAGCAGGGAAGGGATCACCCACACCTGGGCTGCGTTCATTTGGATGCCATCAGCTGCTGGGGAAGGGCAGAGACTGCTGGGGCCTTGGCTGGAATTTTTTTTGACCTCATTTGGTTACTGAGCCCTGTGCACTCAGCAGTAGGGTGAGAATACCAGTGGGAAGGTATCTTATGCAAAAATACCCAAAGCCATTTCCAGATTCAAAGATGACTTTCCAAGGTCACAGGGCAGGGCCTGCAGTGGACCCTGAGCCACATCTGCAAAGTCCTTGAGCACAACTCAGCCGTGGCACGAGGCAGCTGATGGAGAGCATGGAACTATAGGGTCAGGATGAGTGCAGTGGGGACAGTGGGTGTGTTTAAGGGATGTTATGGCTGAAGATGACTGAGGACAAGGTTCCAGCGCCTTGTCACAGGCCCGTATGCAACCAAAGTGTCCCTGTGCAGATGTGGTATTTCTGTAACTTGTGCTTTCCCTACGTGAGTTTTTCAACAGAAGGACTGGCCTGGATTTAAGATTATGGAACGTATCTATATGTGTATACATGTGTATTTACATATATATGTATGTATACAAATACGCTAGATATAGAATGTTCATGGTCTTGGTTAGAAGTGTTTGTCCAGCCCTGCTTGCACATGCTTGCTGACATTTTCCATCATGCCGAAGGCCCTGATCTAGTTCTGCTACCAGTGGAGGGCTGAGCTACTTGTAGGGCTGGTCTGTTCTACTCCAAGTTGAAGTGGTTGAGCCCAGAGGCAGTGTTCACAGCAAGCTGCTGGGGTGGATGTGGGACTGCAAACAGGCAGAGCAGTCCAAATAAACGCAGCTATTTGGATTGCTTAGCCACTGCCTGCCGGTGTCCAGCTCGCTGCTGACACTGCTGACCCTCTCAGAGGATGTTTTCACTTATGACAACATGAAGGGCGCTGGTCTGTAGCACTGGATGCTGATCTCTTGTATCCCAGTGGGCAGCTTAATCTGCAAAGATATTCTGACCTTGCTGGGGATGCAGCAGTGGTGGGGAGCAACCCTACAAGTTCAGACCACCAGAGATGAAGCAAAGGATTCCGATGGTGGTGGAAGAAAAGGTTTTGCGTGCACAGGGCTGAGCTCTGTTCCCAAAGGCAGGAGGCAGGTGGGAGAAGGTGCCTGCCTGGAGCTTGGGTCTGTGCTGGGTGAGCTGTGCTGGGGGATGGGCTGCTATGGGAGTGGGGAGCACTTCCAGCCTGGCGGTGTCTCAAGGTTTCAAAGCCATTTTCTTCCCCAGCTCTAATTTTAACAGCCTCGCTTGGGATAAGTGCTTTGAAGCCTTAATTGCAATTATGAATCTTCCTCTGTTCCCAGCTTTCCCCTAATTGGCTTCCTGTGAGAATTTACAAAGCTGGTAAAAACAAAACCCTCTGGTTTGGTGAGGGAGGCAGCGCTGTGAGTTGCTGAGCCCAAACACAGCCGGGACTTTGCACTGCAGTGCCACGAGCAGAGCCGATCCGGGCACTCACAACAGTGCCATTATACTGATGTAAGCTGATTTACATGCTTGCATTTGGAAAGTGCTAATCTGTTTAGGTATTTCTTTCTTTTTTTTCCTCCTTTTTTTTCTCCTTTCACCCCTCTCCAATCTTCTGCGAGCCCTGCCAGGTTCCCAGCTCCTTTGGCTGGAATAGGGCCCCAGCTCAATCCTTTATCTGTCTATTTGGCAGCCCCTGGTGAAGTCGTTAGCGAACGAGTGACACTTTTTTTTTTGTTTCCCGGCTCATTAATTAGATTTACAGAGCCGAGCGACTGCTGCAAAAGTCTGGGCAAGGCAGCTCTGTATTTTGCTTCTTAGGAATTTGGGTTTTAAAAACTGCCCAAAGCTTTGTGTTGGTTCTGCTGCTGGCGTTTGGACGTGCAGCTCCGGTGCGTGTGCTGCTGCTGGGAACACGTCTCTGCTCACACACAGCTCCGTTCCTCCCATCTGCTGCTGCATGAGCTGTTCTCATCCCTTTCCATCGTTTTTTTGCTGCTGGAGGATGGGTGTCTGGGTGCTGCGCTCCTGAGGTGCCCGCGGCAGGATATCTTGGTTAAGGCAAGTGGTTTTGTGGGTTGCAAATAACCTCTGTGACATATCACTGTTTCTTTTTTCATTTAATTATGCATTTCGGTGTGTCCTGCTTTGGCAGCTCTACCTGCCAAGGTCGGAAATGGGATTGGGATGACTAGGTCAGGAATTAGAAATAAGGGGATGGAAGGACCACAGTGCCATCATATTCCTCTGCCAATGAATCCCAGATGGGGCTGCTGGGGTGTGCTGCAGCAGGGCCTTGCTTCTGCTCAGGAAGGAGGAAACTGAGGCACAGAGAGGTCATTCATGCCATGGCATTGGGCTCTTGGTTTCTATTGGGGGCTTTCGGTTCCTTTTGTAACCACTAGACAGCTCTGTTCTCAGCTCAAGGGGTTCCAGCAGGTGGTGCCCAGCACTGGGCACTCTGTGGTACCGCTCCATGCTGCCATCACTTTCATCCCATTTACAAACAGGCAACTGGGATGCTCTGAGGGTTGCGTGGCCACACTGCTGCTTTAAGTGAATTCACCACGGTGAATATTTGAGGGCTCTGAAGAAAGAAGGATTCTGGACAGTTGCTGGAAGTCGGAATCAGTGCCAGCTTCATCAGTCAGCACTGAGGGCAGTGCTGGCTGCGCTGCTTCCCTCAGCACTGGATTCATCTGCTACAGGGCTGCAGCTCCTGGGACCAGGCTGGCTGCAGGAAAACCCAAGCACAGAGCTCACGCTCTGCTCTCCTCACCTGTCTGCTGGCTCTTCTCAAAGTATTACAGGATTTGCCTCAGCTGATGCAGAATCCCAAACCCTAGGACAGTGTGGGGCCAGCACCACTTGTGCTCAAGAAAATGATGGCAGCCTTTAGAGGTGGAGAACTGCATCTGCTTGAAAGAGTTCTGTAGGGGAAGAGCTGAGGGAGGGGGTCAGAAATAACTGCAAAAAGTAAAAAAAAAAAAAAAAAAAAAAAAAAAAAAGCTGTGAGAAAAAGCAATTTGCACTTAACCCACTTGAGAGTTGCCCTCCCAGAAACGTAGTGATGTGATGCTTATCTACAGAAAGGTCCCACTGGCGGCAGTTTGCTGCTGGGGCAAATTGCCTGCTAATTCCTGCTGCAGCTGGCCAATTAGTCAGCTCATTACACCTTCCTGACTGGTCTGGCGAGTGGAGCCCATTGCCAAGGGGACAGGAACTTCCCAGGGAGGTGCTGGATCAGATTGCTGTGTCTTCTGATCGCTCTGGTGTCTGGTAGAGGTGAGACATGAGCTCCAACTGTCAGACCCACTTGTTTGGTGCCAATGAAGACAAAAGCAAAAGAGACCTCTTGGGGTTTCCCTGGAGGTCAGAGGGAAAGGAAATGGGTCACTGCCAGGCAGGGAGAGCTGAAGGGGAATCTGAAAGGTCTGCACTGAGCTGTGAGCCAGCAGAGCAGGGATCTTGCTTTGCTGAGCCTCTGCTCTTTTATTTCTATCAGTAGTATCTATTTCCAAGATAGTATTATTTCACATATCCAAACAATATGTTATTTCCATTTGTTATTATTTTTAAAAATGCCCTTTGAAGCACCTCTCACAACTTGCCATGTGGATGGCTGTGGTGACTGGGTCTAGAGGTGGAAATGGAGCCAAAGGTGATGGGAAGGGGCACGTTTGAGGTTGGCTCCCATACCAAGAGGGGGCTGAAGGCTGGCTCAGGGTGCAGGGTGGAACTGGAGGACCTGTAGGGTAGAAGCCAAGATGAAAGTCATCAGAATCAGGCAGGGACTGCATGAAAAGATGTTCAATTGAGCCGTTTTGGGGAATCAACCCTGACTTGCTAAAAATACAGCTTTTGGTACCTGGCCTGGCCAGACGTGTTCATGAGCTGCAGCTGGAGCACAGCTTGCTCCCATCCGGGCTTGTGGCTTGGGACTGGCAAGGGTTCACTCCTTCAGTGACTGCTGCTGGTGTCAGGGGTGGCTGGCCTGTCCCATGCCAGGCTGCCCCAAATTGGCTCCAGGCCCTCCTCTGGGTCACCCTGAGGAGGGGAATGCAGCTGACACTGCTCAAGTGCTCAAGGGCATCAGTGCTGGGATGGCAGCATGAAGGAAGCAAGAGTGCTCCGCTTGTGTTGCTGTCCCACATCCTTCAGGAGTATGGTCCTCCCTGAGGGATGGTGGGCTTTTCTGGCCTGCTGGGAGCCAAACCCAAGGAGCATCAAACCCTCAAGCTCTCTCTCCATGGGTCACCTCTTAGACCTCTGTCTGTGTGTCTCGGTGAGAGAAGGAACCCAGGCCATGAGCTCCCAGTGATGTGAGTTTTTTGCTGGCAGCATCCTCCTGGTGAAATCACCACTCCTACCCACCTCCTGCCTGGGACCAGAGCACCCAGCTCCAGCAGTGTCCTTGTAGATGCCATCTGCAATGAGGGTTTCGATGGCACTCTGTGGATTGGTTCCCCTGAATTGATGCTGGTGACAAATCCCATCATCACTCAAACTGGTCTCCCAGTATGGGGAGCTGGTGGCTTCATCCCAAGAGAGGTGAGTGTCAGCTTTGGGTCTGGGAGGATGGCATGTGTCCAGGGCTGTGCCTTCTCACTGGGGCTCCTGTGTGCCTGGGTTCACTCCTGAGTTAATCCCTGCTCCAAATTCAACTTAAACGTTGAAGGGTTAAAGGCTAACTTTAGGGCTGGGGTCTCTGTTCTTTTATTAGATAACGAAACGAACAACATGAAGCATTGAGCTGGTTCCTGCTTCAAAGCAGCGTGTCCATTCAGAGCAGGTATCGCCATTGCAACACAATTTTAGAACAAAGAAAGAAAACAGAGACAAAACTAAAAACAGGAACCAGCAGATAAACAATCCGCCGGTGCTGCTGTGCTGAGCCGAGCTCCTTCCTGCTCTCAGCCATCTGGCAGGTCAGCACGGAGACCTGAGGGGTTCATTGGGCCTGGCTGTCCTGGTTGGCTCTTCCCAGTGGGGAAGCCAGCTGGGAAATGGTTGAAAAGCTTCTCCATTCAACAGAATGAAATAAATAATAATAAATAAAACCAAAGAACCTGCAGCACTGCGCTGTGAGCAGAGCACCCAGCTCTCCTCTTCCAAGCGTTCCTGGAGCGATGCCACAGGTTCACCACTCTGACCTGGGTGAGATGTTTCTCCTGGCTGTGTTTGTGAGGTTGGCATCTGGCTCCAGCCCTGAGAAGATGAATGTTGCCAGGGTTTCCATAGGAGGGGTGCTGGTGAGCCATTGAGAGCAGGAGTGTGATCAGAGCTTGGAGCTGCAGCTGCCTGGGGCTGCTGGGATGGGAGAATGGGCACAGCAGCACCTCTGGTAGCAGGTGCCTGTTTGGGTGCTGGTGTCCATACTCAGTGCTGTGGAAAACTGGTGTCAGACTGGGCCCAGGAGAGCTGTCTCAGTGGGGGTCTCTTAGCAGTGAGAACCGAAATACCCGTGCATGCAGGAGGAAAATGTTTTATTTGGTCTGAAATTACAAGTTTCATCTACTTGTGGCTCGATTTTTACTTTCAGAGTTGCAGTGAGATGAGTGTGAATGCTGTTTCAAAATGATGGGCTGGCAAGTTTCATTCTGAGCCCTTGAGGACCCCTTCCCCCCACTGCCCCCCTTGTGCACCCTCTGTGCAGATGCGTTTTGCTGGGGTTCAGTCCGACTCACTGAGGAGCTGGCTCACTCTGAAGCAGTTTATCTGATTACTTTATTCTTTTTGCCAAGTTTCCTGCAGCCCTTTTATTGCTGCTACCGTGATTTAGCTTGTTAAACCCACAGCCCTCTGAAAACTTGGCCCTAGGCAGCATTTCCAGCATCACTGTGGCGATGGACTTGGTTCTGTCAATGTCAGTCTGGCTCCCAGTGCTGTGAATCACAGTTGAGGCTCCATCAGTTCAAAGACAGAAAAGGTGTGCAGTATTAGGGCTGAGCATCTTTATTTTTTCCCGTGGAGCCTTCAACTTTGAGTCTGAAATGAAAAGCAATGGCAGTTTTTTGCCCTTCTGGATTTTACTTTCCTGGTGCTCTCAGCTTCCTCACCCCATGAACCTTAAGCCCCGGCTGCTAATACGGTAATCTTAAGGATGGAATTTGGGAAATCCCATTAAATAATTCCCCTTGCAGCACCGCGAATGGCTCAGAGGGAGGCATTAGCACGGAGCTGACGTGTTTTAGGCATTCCTCAGCTTCCTCTCGGCTTTCCCTGCTCATCACCTGAACTGGGCGAGCTTAGCGACGGCCGAGCAGGGCAAAGCTGCGCTGCAGGGAGCTGCATTACCGCAGCCACAGCCCCGAGCCCAGTTGTCCCACTTCAGCAGAGGCTCAGAATGCTGCTCCCCAACCAGCAGACAGCAGCCCGTCCCCTGCCCGATCCTCTCAGCGGGCTGCGGCTGTGCAGAGCCGAAATCGAGTCCGCCGCTTCCCACGGCTGCACCGCTTGTGCTTTCTATGCACGGGGACGGGCAGGGTGCTGCGTTTCTTTATTTGGCGTTGCCGCTCGGGGCTACGTGATGCTGAGCGCTGCCGGCTCCGACATCACACACCGCACGTGTGGGAGCTTCGTGGTTCTTCCCCTCCGCCCCTTCTCCCCCTCCCTGCTCTTGCCTGCCGGCAATGCAGCCTCGCAGCTTGCTGCGTTTCCCTGGGAGCAAAGCGTCGCTGCTGCAGGGCTGGAAAACTTGCATGAGCACTAAATCAGCCCTGCCCAGACCTTAATTCCTCCCTGCCCTCGGCTCCCCTGCCCAGCTCTGGGCATGTGATGCACCCTGTCTCCAGGTTTTGGCTGTTTTATGACATCTGGGATGCTTTCTTGATGGGCTTGCTGTTGTAGACAGAAGACTGGCTGCAAAACTAGAAGCTGCTTGTGATGGGAAAGTGGCTCTTTGCCTTCATTCTGCTCCTCTTGGGTGACTTTTTCTCATCTCCTATGAGGATGATGCTCCAGCCCTTGGCTGCCTTTCTAGTCTGGGTACCCCCCCCCCCCCCCCCCCCCCGACCAGAGATATTTCCTTTTGCTGCACACTGATATGCTGTGCCCCTTTGCCAGCAGAGCAGCAAAAATGATGGCCATGCAGCTGCTGGGACCACTTGAACTATCCTTCATTTTGCTGCTTAGGGATGCAGTGTCCCAGCTGTGGGTTTATGAGATGCTCCTGACTGTGCCTTGCCACAGAGCCATTTCCTTTGGCAAATCTGTATCATGAAGTGGTCTGGACTTCTTTCTGTAAAGAAGCCGAAGTGTTCTGTGAACGCTTAATGCCTGGGTCTACAGTTTGCCTCATCCAGTCCAGATCTGCTTAGCTACCTTTAGGTGCCCTTTAATATTAAAAGGTCTCTGAAACCACTGTTGCACGTTAGGTGCTTCCCCTGTCTGTGATGGGAGTCTCTCATTCAGCCCCGTTCTCAGGCACAGTGAGAGCAAGGAGCGAGCTCTGTGTCTTAGTAAGCTCTCCAGTTCTCATGACTGCTGGTGGAAATGAGCCTTTGTGGCTCAGCAGGACATCGCTGCCCTTCAGAAATGGGCTGTTACAGATGCTGATGGGCTCTCTCAGCACTGTCCTGTTCTTTCCAATGGAGATACATCCCAGTAGCTGGAAACCTCAAAGGTGGAGTTTCTCAGTGATGGACGAATGCTTATTCCTGGCTGTAGTTCTGCACACTCCATGTGTCCATGTTTTCCTGTGCTCCTTGTTTAACACAACAGCAATTTCATCTTTATGTGGTTTTGGTTGTCTCAAAATCTCCCATGATCTTGATGTCTCTATCACAAGTGCACCACTCTGTCTGGACTTTTCTCCTTGGTGTGTATTGCTTCGTGCATCCTACTTCCTCAGCACCAAACCCCTGAGTCTGCATTGCTCCTTGAAGCTGTTTCTGCTCTGGTTCATCCTCTGGTACCCTGATGGCAGCAAGTATTCACAACAATGGCCCCAGTTGCATTTGGTCACCCCTCAGTGTGCCTTTCCAGCGCTGAAAAAGAGGGAGGGGGTAGCAGTACATCCTTTTTCCTGTTGTTCTTTTTTGCTTGCCTGTTGGTTGTCTTTCACTATGTGTAAGTACAGCAGATAGCATCAGGGGGGCCTTGGTGTGATTCACATTTGTCACCTGCCCTCAGTAATTCAGATCTTTGCTTCATGGGGTCCTTGGTGTGATCGATGTTTGTAGGCTGTCCTGAGTAGTTCAGTTCTGTGCTTCACGGATGAGGAGAGGGGGCAGTTCTGCAGGGTGCATTTCTCACAGAATCACAGAATGGAAGGGACCTCAAGGATCATGAATCTCCAACCCCTTGCCACACGCAGGGCCACCAACCTCCACATTTAGTACCAGACCAGGCTGCCCAGCTCCCCATCCAACCTGCCAGTGAACACCTCCAGGGATGGACGGGGCATCCACAGCCTCTCTGGGCAGCTGTTCCAGCTCCTCACCGCTCTCTCTGTGAAGAACTTCCCCCTGACATCCAACCAAAATCTTCCCTCCCTCCACTTAAAACCATTTCCCCTTGTCCTGCTGTTATCTACCCTTTCAAAGAGTTGACTCCCCTCCTGTTTGTAGGCTCCCTTTAGGTACTGAAGGCTGCAATGAGCTCACCCCACAGCCTTCTCTTCTCCATGCTGAACAAGCCCAGCTCCCTCAGCCTGTCTTCACATGGGAGGTGCTCCAGAACCCTGATCATCTTTGTGGCTCTCCTCTGGACCCTCTCCTCTTCTCAAGTCACCCAAGGCAATTTTGTCAGTCTTTGGGCTCATTCTCAAACCAGTACTTTTACTTGGCAGCAGTAGAGGCGGTGCTCTGGGCAAGCCAACATGTAGTGGGTTTGTGTGTGGGTGGTTTGCAGGGACGTGGGTGCTGTCACCCAAGCAGATCTCACTTGCGTTTGCCCGCTGTGGCCTCATCAGTGGTTGATGTCATTGGTTCTTCTGTGCCAGGGTTCAATAAGAGCTCCCTTTGGGTGTTATCAGTCAGGTTTTGGACAAGATGCTCCATGTCATAGCATCACAGAATGGTTTGAGCTGGAAGGGACCTTAAACCCACCCAGGTCCATCCCTCTGGGCTGGCTGCCTGGTCTTGGGCACTTCCAGGGGTGAAGCATCCACAGCTTCCATGGGCAGCCTGTACCACGGCTTCTCTGCCCTTACTTTGCTTCTCTGCTATGGAGGCTCCCTGGAGGTGAGGTTTTGCAGCCGAAGGAGCGAAGGTCAGTCATGATCCCCGCCAAGGCATGAAGTGCTGTTACTTCTTGGGCTAAAAGCAGCTTTTGTGCTTGCTCAGCAGGACAGGAACCTGTGGGTCTGTAAGGAAATAATGTGGTGCTGGGGTGTTTGCATGGTACGCTGTCCTTTGCAAGCACCCCAAAAGGATGTTTGTCAAACCAGTTGCCTCCAGGATCTTCTGATATGCTTCCTTTATGCAGCTTGAACAAGCATCTTATCACCTCCATCTTGCTGCTCTTTGATGCACCGGCGCTCGCCTGAGCTGTAAATACATCATGGTTGAAGTTTGAATCTTAAAACTCGCAGGTTCCTCCCCTCTTTGCCCTGATTTCTACAAAGACTTCCTCCAGCTGCTCCTGCTCTCGGCTCAGAGTTTCTATCTTTGGTTCCTGTGCACGGTGTAGAGGTAGCAATAAAATCCTGCAAGCTAAGGATAGTTAAAGCCAAGAGCTCAGTGCAATCTAAGAAAAGCAGATGTTTTTGTTGGTGGAGCAGAAACCACGCATGCACCATCTGCTGCAGTGCAGTGGGGATGCAGCTCCCAGGGCTCCCGTGCTGCTCTGCTCCTGTTGCACCTTCCAGGGAGGCAGCAAGCAAGTATTGCCTGGGGCACATGAACTTGCCCAAGATCCCTGCTGATGCACTGGTAGGAGGACCTTGCCCTGAAAAGTAGTTCTCCTTAGAATCCATTTGCTTTAATTCCCAATTAAGTGCTTTTCCTTCTTTTGCAGCATCAGCCCAAGCTCCTTTTTCCTTTATCCTCATCAGAATCGCTGCTTTTATCCCCAGTGCCCTAAGCCCTGCTGCAGCAGCAAGCCAAGTGCTGAGGTCCCTCTTTGTGCTAACCCATGGGTCAGCAGCTTTGCAAGGCAACCCACATCTGTCCTTCCATCCTTCCACCCACTGCCACTGCCCGTGGACCTGGGCAGTGTGTTCATGACCTGCTCCCGTGGGTCGAGCACTTGTTTTTCCTTCCTGTTTCCTGCTTGGGATGCTCGGCCAGCGGCCTCAAAGCAATCAGGGCAGGAAAGGGAGTTATCTGGCTGTGAAAGTACCCAGGGGCTTTCTCTGGAGAGCAGGGCTGTGCTTCCCAATTCAGGTTTCCCTGCAGGAAGGTGGAGGACTTCCAGCCACAGGAGATACTGCCGGGATTTGCTGTTCTGGAAGGGGAGATCTCGACTTATTTGATGTCTGCCTGCATTTCTCCTCTTTGGGAAGGTGGCTGGGAGCCAGCAGGATGTTGGCTGCAGTGCTGCCTCTGAGAGCACTGGGGTGGGCAGGCAGGAATCTGCTTGCTGCTGGGGTAGGCAGTGCCCTGTGTACCCACAGAAGATGGTTTAATTCTCTTCACTCCTTCACTTGGGAAGACCAACACTGGATTTGGTCTTTGAGCATCTCCTTCTGTTCCCATCTCATAGTGGTGTCCTGGGCTCCACCACAGTAGAAGGAAACCAGGGAAGTTCTTTGGATGACAGCTAGGGCTTATGTGGACCTTAACACAGAAAGGTGCCCCACCATGCAGAGAAGCAGATGTGTGCCTCCCAAGTCACCTTCTCACCTGCCCTGTCCCCACCATGTGGAGCTGCTGGTGGCCTCTCTCGTATCCTTGACTCTATGCAGAGGGGCAGCAGCACTTAGGCACCAAGGGCCTCAGGTCTCATTTGTTCTAACTCTGAGCTGGAAAGCTGAGAAAAGGAAAGGTTTGAAGGCACCAAAGGCAAGCAGGGTAACCACAGACTGTGTCAGCTGAGTGGAAAACGCGTCTTGGAGCTGGGAGTGCCTGAGGGCTCTCTATGGCCTTAAGTTTCATAAGCCAGCAGGAGAATCCATAAATAAATGGACTCTTCAAAAACGTCAGGATTTTGGCAAACTTTCTGCCTGAAAGCAGGAGAACAGCAATCAGTGAATCCCCTCTTTGTGCCAAGGGATGAGTGCTTACCTATTCAGCGCGGGTTAACAGGAAAAACGTGATTGCTCTGCCCACCTTTTTAACTGTGACACACAGAAGAAGCAAACTCAACTGGAAACCTCTGCATCCATTTGGGTTGCTGGGACAATTTCACAGACGCCCCAGGATCCTTTGCCCCGTGCTTGTGGCATTGCTTAAATTGTTGCTCATTTCTCCAAAACAAAGCCACGAGGCAAGAATGCTCTGTTCCGAAGGAAACCAGAAAGCTTCAGTGTTGTCACAGCAGTAATGTTGCTGGTGTGATGCAAGGCTGACAGAGCCAACTGTACTTTTGTTGTGAGGTCCTGTGCCCAGATCCATGCTGCGGTTCCTGGTTCTGCTCTTGGTCTGTGTCAGTTCCTCCTGCCACCTCCATTGGGGCAGTGGTGGAGGAGGAGATGTTTCCATGGGCACTGAGGGGCAGATGCTTGCCTCTGCTAAGCAGCCATATGTATGGATTGCATGATGGGAGGCAGAGAGGGCTCCAAGTGGAGGAGGTCTAGCTGTGCTGTGAAGAATTCCAACCCCTTCTGACTGCTGATGTAGCATGAGGACTTTATGAGGATAAGGAATGTGCCTGGAGAGCTGAAGGTTTGCCTTCTCCTCCCAGCTGTGCCACAGCTCGCTGTAGGACAGCAGAAAAGCTACTTGATGTTTCCAAGCATTGACTTCTCTCTGTAAGTGGTGATGACAGCTTTCCCAGTGCTGGGAGGCTGCTTTCACAGTGTGCACTGTTACTACTGGAGAAGAGAAAGCAATCTTGTCTTAGGGACATCCAGGACTTGAAGTCCCATAGTTGATGTTGTTGGGGTCCAAGCTGTGAGCAAGGGGCAAGAAGGCAGGGAAACCCACGGCTTCTGCAACATGCTGCTCTGCTTAGATGTGAGCCAGGCAGCCATCAGTCTTGGTGATGAGGGTTTTGGGACACCCTGGGCGTGCTGCAAATGTGACCACAGCTTCACCCTGCAGTGTCTGTGCCATCCCTTCCAAGCACCTCGCACCAGCCAGCCTGCAGGGAGGGTCAAGATCTAACAGCTCTGCTGCTGGGAGTCTGGCTGGAGGGAGGGAGAGGACAGATTTCTGTTTGTTTTTTGTTTTTTGTTTTAATCAATGCCTACCCACCCTCCCATCGATCTGAACCCTTGACCTTAACCCTGGTTTCTTCCCAGCTCTGTGGGAAGTCCGATTACATCCACAACTGTCCCTTGCCTTGTGTCATTTTGCCCAGTGTGGGTGGAAAGGAAGGGAGAGTTTGGGGAATAAACAGCAGAAGAGGTTGAAAAGTTCCCTCTTGCTTGCGGTGAACACGCAGCGCTCTCCCATGAAAGATGCCTCTGTAAGCACCCCTTGGGTTGAATCCTTGTGTGGTCCGTAGCACACCAGGGAAAAGAAAACAAAGGCTCTGTGTTTTCTCTGGTTTAGAACACAACGATAAAATCTTTGTCATCTTTCACCCTTATGTTCCCTGCCTGCTCTGTGCTGAGGCGTTGGGAAGGGGCAGCTGGGCTGGCGGAGGGCTCACCTCATCACCCTTCCCCTCCGAGAGCCAAGCTGTGCTCTGGAGCAAGCTGACGTGCAGGAGGTGTATTTCTGTGAGCCGGGTGTTGGAACGGTGCTGGTGAGTCACGCCGTGCTCTTAGTCACTGCTTGCACCACAAGTCATGACTAAGGTGCTGTGCAGCTCCGCTCTCAGTCAGTCCCCAGCACAGCAGCAGGGCGCTTCGCGGGCGTTCCTCACACTGTGGATGTGCAAAACTTTAGAAGATGTAAGAACAAACCGTGGCAGTGGCAGGTGGGGCAGGAGCACGGGAGCCTTCTCAGGGCAAAGGAGAGATCTCCCATGCAGGTCAGTGCTTCCAGACGGCTTCACTTTCATCTGCTCGGAGCTGAGGGATGGTGAGTGTTGGGACTGGAGCCTCAGCCCTGGGGGGGACTTTATGAGGGACTGATGGCAATTAGGGGCTATTTATTAGCAGCCAGCACCGGGCAGACGGGGGGACCCCTCTGCTGAGATCCCTCAGTTTTTGCTCCTGCTGGTGGGGAGGTGTCTGCTGAGCATCGAGTGTTGACCGAATAGAAGAAATCAAACATTTTGGGGTAGCTTTGGGAAATGTACGACTGTCCTGGCCAGGTTGACAGCAAAAGTCTCTAATTGACAGGTGTCTTTTGTAATATTGGCAAGTTTTATTTCCTTTTCCTGGATTATTTTCATGCGCTTGTGCCACCTGTAACCAAAAGGCAAGAGCCTTTCTCTGTGTGCTGGGAGCAGAGAGGTGACTGTCCCGAGGTCTCTGGGGAAGGCAGGGCTGGCACTGCAGGGGATGAGGAACTCTCTGCCCTGGGCACCTCTTTGCTCAGAGGTGGAGCAGATCTAAGGAGAGGTTCTGGGCAAATGGCTTTTGATTTCCTGATGTCCCAGCATTTGGAGTGGGTGGGATAAAATCCTCATGTCCCCAGTGCAGTCTGTCTGAGGTCTGGGCTGGCACCTGAGCCATGGGGAGAGCTGAGACAGCAGCACTTTGTGAAAGGGGCACAGCCAGGCACACAGTCCAGAGTTTCACAATGCCTGTAGATGCTGGGGCTGAGGTCCCATTGGTATTTTCCAGCATTGCCACAGGGCCACACGGCATCCTGTCCACATTGGCTGCACAGCAGCAAGGGGACAGTGCTGGAGGCACCAAGGATGATCCACGCATAATGCAAGCAATGGAATCTTGAAGGCTGCCATTGCTTTTCCCCTGCAAGGTGCTGCAGCTGTAAGCTCCTGCAATGCTATCTCTGATGGAGGCTAACCCACAAACATGTAAGCAAGACTCCATCTGTGCCACAGGTGGAAGCAATGAGGCAGCAGATACGCCTGCAGTGGGTTGAGCTGGGTGCCTTGGTCCTACAGCCTCACGGTTGGTCATGGATGTGTGCAACTCCTTTTCTTTGCCATGATTGGGAGGGACTGGGAGAGAAGAGGACAACAAAGGGTGAATGTCATTGGCTTTGGGGTTGGAAAAGGTGCCAGGAGGCAGCAACAGCAGGACATTTTACCAGGAGCATCTTGTGCGCACCACAGGAGTGTCACCATGCTCTCAGCTAAGCTCTAACCTTCTTCCTTCTCTTTCCTTAGGAGATGAATTAAAATGCAGCACACCACGTGCACGGAGGACAGGATCTACCATGCACTGGAGAGATGTCTGCACGGGCTTAGCAGAGATGCTGTCTCCAGCAGATGGGCTGGTAGGTGACCTGTTGATCGTGAGCTCCCTGACAGCCTTGATGGCACCCTTTTGTTTCTGCATGCTTTACCCTCTTGTTGCTGATCTACCTGGACAGCACAGACCTGCTGGTGCTCCTGGGAGGCTGAGCGGCCTTTTGTCCCTTCCAACATTCAAAGTTAGAGGTGGGATCCAATCCAGTCCATTTTCCTGAGTTTCTCATAGCAGTAGGAGGGTGGACTGAATGGCTGAGCAAGTCAGGTTAGGTCATACAGAGATGCACCCTGAGCAGAGCAGCCATTTGTTTTGCCAGGTGCCCATGCATGAGCTGGCAAGAGGAGGATTCTTTGCTCACTCCAAGGAAAGGCCCCTTTCTGTAATCAGCCAGGAATACCTGCTTTGGGGCACAAAGACCTCAGACCCTCTGGGCGTATCCCTGCTGCATTGTCAGAAGCAACTGTTGAGATATAGCTATCGGCTGGTTAATCTGGTTCAGATACCGTGCTGGCCATAAAGATGGGAGCCTCATTCAGAGCACTGGGACAAGATTCAGGGTGGCAAAGGTGAGGGAAGAGCTGCAACAAGCAGAAGCCGTTCTTACATATCACATTTTGAATTCTCATCCTCATACTTGCACTTCCAGGCTGCAATTAAATCGCTCCTGTATCCACCTGGGGATGAAAGAAGTGAACATGAGGGCTGTCACACCCAGGTTTCTTTATGTCTGTGCAATTCTTCTGCACGCCTCCTCTGCTTTTCCATCATGGGTCAAAGAGGAGCTGCAAACCATCTCCTGTCTGATGCCAGACCCACAGGAGCAACACTGGCTCTGGGGCTGTAGCATCGCTGCAGGGCCTGCTTCATGCAGATATCACCAGCACCAGAGTCCTTTGGGCCTGCACGCATTCTGGGTTCCAGTTCCTGAAGTGTGACCTACATTCCTGGTTCCTGGAAGCGTGGCTGTGCCTGTAGGAATGCCTCTGCCCGGGCAGCTCCTTGTGCCACTCACAGCTCACCTCTTCCCATCATTACAACTCATCATTCCCCACGTCACTCACTAATCCCAGCCCCTCAGTGCTGGTGGCTGCATGATGTAGCCTTTTAAAAACCACTCTGTAATGTTTCCAGCTCATTAGTGAAAATAAGGCTGACCTGGGCTGTGGGTGGAAGGGATGGGAGCAGCAGTGCTGCCCAGCCTTGGAAGAGCTGCTGCTTCGAGTCTGACCCACTTGTGGTTGTTATAGGAAGTAGTTTGTTACTGCAGTAAGGTGGTGTAGGGAAAACAGAGCATAGTAGAACATATCCTATTTATTTACACAAACAGAGTGGGAATTTTTTCATGTTCTCCTGCCTTTGTTGTGCAACAAACGCCAGTTTTATTATGGCTGTCCAGTGTCAGAGCTATGCTGCTATTTATGGCAGGGCTCTGTTCCTCCTATTTTCCTTGAATCTCTGTCTCATTCTTAGCTGGGCAGCATCCTTCTCCTTTTTCATTTTCAACTTCTTATATCACTTTTATTTCCCAGTTTACTTGCACTCCCCTCCTTTTTCCCTGTGCAATCCACCAAAATAAGGTGTTCCACGCTGCAGCTCATTGGGCTGGAGCGCTGTTGGGGCTTTGCTCCGTTTTAAATTACTGGAGGTCCAATTTCTGCACAGTAATTTTGCAGGAGGTTGTTCTGGAGAGGATGAATAATCACTTCCGATGTGACGTTTTCACCCCCGTGAGCAACTGAGCTGCTGAGGTTTGTGGAATCAGCAAAGGGCAGAAGTGAGAGTGCTTTGGCATTGCAGATTTACGTCCCAGAGCACATAGTGAGCTCAGGAGCCTAAACTGAGCATCCCTCCTACACTGCAGCATTTATGGGAGGAATCAAGTGGAAAAGTGCTAGCAAACGTGATGTGCTTTCCTTCGTGGAGATGCATTTGGGCACAGTGTGACTGCCTTATTCCTCATTGCTGGGCATGGTAGTAAACTCCTGGTGTGCCACAGGAAGCAAAACGGTGTATTGTTCACAGGAACAGAGTGTTTGGTGGAGGAGTGCACTGGGTCTGGCTGCTGGGGAAATCAGAGGTGTGAGAAGGGCTGCAGGAGGATGGGGACTGAGGGTCTCGATGGGTGGGGAGATGCTGGGGAAGTTGTAGGGCAGCCTGGTGCCCCGAAGGTCCCAGGGAGAGGTGAATGCTGTGTCTGTGTTGTGGGTTGCTTGGTGCCAGGAAGGATGAAGGTGCTGCTGAGGAAGGATGGAGGTCACTGGAGAGCCAGAGCAGCATCTGATGATACAATAGTGGGGCTCAGATTGGTGTGCTCAGCTCTAATGAGTCACAGAATCATAGAATGGCCTGGGTTGAAAAGGGCAACAAACATCATCTGGTTCCAACCCCCTGCTGTGTGCAGGTCGCCAACCAGCAGCCCAGGCTGCCCAGAGCCACATGCAGCCTGGCCTTGAATGCCTGCAGGGTTGGGGCATCCACAGCCTCCTTGGGCAACCTGTGCCAGTGTCTCACCACCCTCTGGGTGAAAAACTTCCTCCTAAGTGAAGGGAGGCTGAAAGCACTGCTTGAATGCAGTCATCTAAATATCAGAATTGTGTAGTTGGGGTGCTCCAGTTTAATAACAGAACACTGAACTACCACTAGCTCTCAGCCCTACTGGTTGTAACCCTGGAGCTGATCTCACAGCCTGGTGTGGTGTTTTATGGTTGGGATAACTGCCCTCTCCACCCCCTGGTTTGCTGGAAGCACCACGGCTGCACACAGTGCAGGATGTGCTGCAGGGCCCCACCTGTGTGGCTCTGAGCCTGGAAATGGAGCTGCAGTGTTCTGCTTTTCTCTCCTTCCAACTGCATCACTTCTGACAGCACTGGGATGCTCGCCCTGAGCACCGTGGGCGAAGGTTCTCCTATCCCTATCTGTCCATCAATCCGTCTATCCATCTATCTATCTATCTATCTATCTATCTATCTATCTATCTATCTATCCCCATTTGATGCTCCCCCCCTCTATGAGCAGCGCAGGGGAAGCAGCAACCGCAGCAGCTGAGGTCAGGAAGGAGCTGCAGCAGGAGGAGGCGGCTCACAGTGCTGCTCACAGAGCCTCATCCTTCCGAGGCCACCCACGGGGCCAGAACTTGACAGCAATTGAAGCCTCCTGGGTCTCTGCTCACAGCACTTCCTATGGGTGGATATTCCTATCTCCCCCCACCAGTGCTTTCACAGGAGATAATGGGGAACAAGGCTCGAGCATCATACAAGGGTGCCCCCAAGCTGTGCCCTCCCTGCAGACCACCAGCCTCCTTTGTATCTCAGAGCAAGAAATGTGCTACTGGTGAATCAAGTGCAAGTGCAATGTGCAGGACAGTCTGGTTTGAGCTTTTGGTGTGCACTCAGTGTACATCCTCCCTTTGTCCCTTTGCTGAGCTGTACTGATTCGGATGAGCAGCTGCAAGTAAACTTCTGGATGTGGTTTCCCACCTGGCTGCAGCCTGTCCCTGTTCTGCTCATAAACCAGGTGCTGTTCTGCAGTTCTGTTCGGTTCTGTTCATAAAAGTGCCCTGGTGCCACCACAGTGCCCAGCTGTGTCCTGGCTGCCCACAGGGCACCTGCTGAGGGATGGAGGTGACACTTGCAGAGCAGGTGGCTCATGTGCTATTCGTGTCATCTGGGGCTCTCGTTCCTGACCTGTGCATGTGAAGAGCATCACCTTCAGTGCTCAAAGAGCCTTTTTTTTTTTCTGGATACAAGGTTGAACTCTGCTCCCAGTGCTCAGAAAGGTGATGCTTGTGACCAGGACTATGCAGACACAAAAGGGAATTCCCACCCAGCGTCCTGACCGATGCCTGATGGTGCTCTGCTGCACAGTCTTTGTTTATTGTGTCCAGGATTTCCGAGCTGCTTTTTGTGCTGGAGAATATTTTTAGCAAGGACGCAGCTGTTTTGGTGTGTTTTTGGTTACCGCTGCGTTGCCAAATTGAGGAGCCCAGCCCCTGCAGCTTGTAGCTTCCCAGCACTGTTTGCTTTGCTGTGGGTCATCCCAGTACCTTGCCGTGGCTGTGAGTCTAACAGGAATTCCTCTGCTCAGAGCGACGTTAACTCAGCCTTGCTGCATCCTTTGCTTTAGCTCAGATTTCCTGTAGAACACAGAAATGGGTCAGAGCCCTCGGCCCTGCGTTGTGTTGGCACGGTGCTTCCCTCCAGCCCTGCTCTTGTCTCTGCTGCCTTCCCCTGCTCCCAGCTTGCTGTGCATTCAGCCCAGCACTTCTCCAGGGAAGCATCCTAGTATTTCCCTGCCTGAGCCACTGCTGCTTCCTCCTCTGTGCCAGCAGTGAGAGGAAGGAAAGGGCTCGTGCCTGGCTCTGCCCTCTGTGCTTACAGCCATGTTCGTGCAGGAAGCCTCTTGCTCCTTGGCTGGTGCTGCACTGCTCAGCTCTGCTGGGCTTGGCTCTTTGGGTGCAAAACAGCTTGAATTAACCCCAAACCTCCCTGCTGGAGCTGTGTTTCAGGGCTTTGCTTCTTGCTGAGGTCAGCAAAGCTCCCGTCTGCTCTGACCATATATCTTGGATGCTGCATGTTTTCCTGGAGGGTGCTGCTCTTCAGGGCAGCATTGAGTTGTTTGGTCTGCTGGGGTCCTCTGGAGGAGAGCCTTGGTTTTGTGCCATTGCACTGACTTCTCTTAAAGGAAAACTCAGAGCTGAATTACTGTCCATAATGGCTGTGCCCTCGTTGATCAGGTGCCACAACAAAAGGTTGCTTTGGAAAACACTGATCTGTGGAAAATAAAATGTTGCATGGCAGCGAGGGAACTTTGCAATGGGCAACAGCTCCTGCCCTGTTCATTCATCTACAAACATGGCAGGAAAACCATGGGCATCCCAGCACCTGTCTGTGAGGGACAGAGGGAACTACAGCTCCTTCTGCAGTTCTCTTTCAATATCTGGCTATTCTGGATGGGTTTACATGCGTTTTATGACTGTTTGGAGGTACTGAGGAGGTGGAATAAATGCTGGGCAGGCTTAGCAGCGATGCTGATGTGTTCACCACCCGCAGCAATGCTGCTGTGAGGTCTGGCCATGCAGCTGCAGGGCCTGGGAAGCTGTTCAGGGGGTGAGCATCACCCTTGGCTGCAGAGGGGCTGGGATCTGAGTTTTGCCTTTGGTGCACTGGGCTGCAAGAAGAGTGCTGAGAGGCTTGGTCAAAAGTGATGCTGCTGTGACAAGCGCCGTTTGGAGAGCTTAAATCTGTCCAGAATTGGGGTGTGATTATTTTTTCCCCCACAGCAATATGACCCAGGCATCAAACACCTCCCCCTGACCCCTCCCTGCTGCTCATCCCTCCTGTGAGCACCATTTGGTCATTGTGCTTTGTCTCCCTTGCAGCAGGGCTGTGCCTGAACTGCTGGAGCCTGCAGGAGCTGGTGAGCAGGGATGCTGGCAACTACCTCATCCTGGTGGAGAAAATCCTCGGCAAGGCCAGGGAGGTGAGTGGGGGCTGCTGGCTTTGGGGAGGAGCTTTGCAGGTCCTGATGGGCAATTCAGGGTTGTGTTCAAACCCCATTGGTGGGCAATGTTGGTCCAGCAGCTCCAAAGTGATGGATACGGAGATTTTGTTGAGGCTCTGCCCAGCTTCCTGCAGTGCAGGGGATGGAGCTGGGGCAGCTGAAGCATCAGTGGGGCTCACTGTGTTGGCTGCCATGCCCAACCCTGTGTGGGAGAGCTCAGGGCCGCCTGGGGCTGCAGGCAGGAGGACTGGGGGGAATGCCATGATGTGGGAGGAATTCTGGGGTTCATGTGATGGGGTAAATGCTGCCTTTTATTTCTGAGGGAAGAAAGGCTGCCTCGCTAATACATTAACGTGATTGCTGCTACTGTTTAATCGACGAGTTGTTTTCAGTGGCTGGGACTGATCTTGTTACAATGACGTTGTATTATGTTGTGCTGTACGTAAATTTTTCTTGCACTTTGTGCCATGCTTGTAAACAAAGGGAGACGGTGTCTGCAAGCCTGCTTTTGAGCACTCCCTATGTCCCTTGTGGAAATAATCCTGCTGAGGTTGGGACAGAAATGCATGCTTTGCCCTGGGCTTTGCCATTTGCAATCCCTAAGCAGGGCTGGGCTGCCTGCTTTGGTCCACCTGCATAAAATTTTATGCAACTCTGCAAGGATTGAGAGCATCAGAGGGTGAGGAGCTCGGCTGGATGCGGCTTCTCAAGAGTAAAGGCAGAGTGTGCCACTGCCTGCTGCTTCTGTGGGTGCTTTAGGGGGATTTTCCCATGGAGATGAGCTGTCTCCACCTGTTGGGGAAGGTTGCACGGTGGTGTGGATTGAGAGGGCTCAGATGCACTCACAGGGGAACATCTGGCACCCCCACGCTCATCCTTCTCCCTTTTGCTGTTTCCTACAGGTGCAGGAGAAGTGTGACTACGACCTGGTGATGCCCCTGGCCCTGCTTTTCTACTACGCCGTCCTCTATGTAAGTCAGCTGCACACAGCACTCCCCAACCCCCTGTAGCTGCCATCTGCAAGGTCCCATTTGCTTTGGTCTGCTCCTCTCTGAAAAGATCCCATACGAATCTGCAGGGATCAAGGGCAAGGAACGGCTGCACAAGCTGCAAGAGATGAAAAAAGTGCACTTTGGTGCTTTTAATCTTTGCACTTAAAGATGGGTCAGTCAGAAAGGGAGGCAGTATCTCTCTTCAGAGAAGCCAAATTGTTTTCATTGCACTGTAGAGTTGGGCAAAATGCGCAGACAATGCTAATGAAAAGGAGCAGAGCATTCACAGGAAGTATTTTTTTATTATCATTATTATTAGCACAATGCATCATTATCCCGAGGAAATCATTGCTGCCAGGTCTTGCAAAAGCACAGACTTCAATGTGATTCATCTGCATGGATCTATGGCTGTTAAAAGGGAGTTTATATATAGGCTGTGGCACGTGAGTCTGGGGAGGCGCAGGGGAGGAAGCTGTTCTGCAGCTGTGCCCAGTGAGGTGCTTTGGCTCTTCCTTAGAAGAGGATGGGGTGTCATGGGGTGAGCCCTGATCCCATCCGCTCCTCCTCCCATCCCACCCCATAACCCCTGGGCTTTACGCAGAGCTCCAGCACCAGCTCCTTGCTCCCTTTCTCACCACCCCTCCCCATCCCTGCAGGCTCCCCACATCCCACCAGACTCCGAGCTGCTCCTGAAAGCTGCCAGCGTCTACCACAGCTTCCTCACCTGGCCCGTGCCCTACTGCGACGTTTTCCGTGAGCTGCTCACTTTCATCAGTGATGAGCTCAAGGCACCAGGTGAGTGCTCTTGCCCTGCCGTGGGCTTTCGTGTGACACTGATGCTGCTTCCCTGGGCGAGCAAAGCCCCCAGCGCATGCAGAGCGCGACCAGATTTCTCTGGAGGAGCAAGGCAGGATTTTGGGGATGTGCTTTTGGGGTGCTGCCTTGTGGGCAAAGTAATGGGAGCATCCGATCTCGGCCCAGGGCTGGTGTGGATTAGCATGGACTGTCACTATTTCCTGGCTGCCTTTCAGTCTGCTGGTCTTTTGCATGGCAAAGCTCATGCCAGCAGCTTCCGCCGAGCCACAGCCTTTGCTCGAGATGCTCTGTGGCATAACGGGGGTGCTAACAGTGGGTCCATTCATCAGCATGAAGGTGGTGGGAGGGTCTGAGCCTGCTGTGGGGTGGAGTTTCCATAAGGCTGAGGAACTCCCCAGCTGTGTCCTTGCAGAAGAGATGCTGCCTTGTGATCCGGCTTTGGGCATGTGGAGTGGCAGCAGCGCCCCAATTAATTAGGGACTCTTTGCTGATACCCTGTTGTTCCCAATGGAGCAGCTCTTCCAATTATTTCTCAAAAGCCCTGTCTCCTAATCTCCCCATCTTTCCGTGGTTCACGGAGAGCTGTCATTGCACAGAGCAGATTTCAGCCATCATTTTGTCTTGCACAGGGCCGTGATCTGCTCTGAGCAGGGCTGGGGAAGGCTTGGAAGGGGATGGGGGCTGCAGCTGGGCCTGCTGATACCACCTTGTGTCCTTAATACAGACAGCTGGTTTGGAGATGGAATGTGAAACACAAGGTCTCCATCCATGCAAAGCCCCAAGGGGCACACTGTTAATCTTTTAATGAGACAAGGAAAGATAGGGATGGATGCCCACCATTAAAATCCCCTTTGCAAGTCTCTAAGGAGACCCTGGCCACCCGGAGAGGTGTGTCTGGGCCATCACACAGCTCCTGGCCTCCAGAAGGAGCAGCAGGGCTGATGTGATCACAGGGATGCTTGTCCCAGCTCCTCCTTGGCCATATATTGCTGTGACACCACTTGGGGCCCTGCTGTAAAGACCACTGGAAAAGCCCCAGCACTGGGGATGTTGCTTCCTTCTGCCCTTACCATGCTGTCACAAGTGCCCAGGGCTGCTGAGCTGGGGACTTCAATCCAAGGGCTTTTCCCCTCCTACAAAAGGGATTCCCCCTCCACTGCATGAAGCAGCTGATGGGAGGTGTTGGTGTGTGGGGCCGGGTGCCACAGAGCAGCCAAGAACAGTGAAAATGTGTCCTGTGCTGGAACACTGGCAGGGACCTCACAGCCTCCGTGACCTGATGAGAGGCTGAAGCAACAGTTTTGATTGAGATGGGGTAAATATTAACTGAGAACAAGCTGCTGTCAATATTTGCCAAGAATGCTATAGCTTTTATCTACAAGCTGGGGCTGATGTCTCTGAAAGAGTGGTGCAAAGTGAGGGGGCTGTGGGTACTCCTCCCGTGTTGGTGCAGCTCTGGGGCTGTCAAGCAGCAGTTGGGGTTGGGATGTGGCTGCCCATGGTGCTAAAGGTGCTGGATCTTGTCGATGCCATCTTTCCCAGTATGCCCCTCCTGCTGTTTAGGGTGGGATGGGCTTTGCTGTTGTCTCCCAGTCACAAGGAATGCGACTCCAGGTCCAGCAGATGTCATCCTGATGGCACCATGGGGGCATTCCTGGGGGAGGCAGCTTGGGGACATGGGCTGCCCATGCTAGACTCAGTCCTACCAGAGCCATCGTGGGCTCTGTCCCTGCAGGAGGGACAGTGGCTGTGACCTGCTGGCCAACAGGGACATCCAGGACTGGAAGGATAAAACAAGGGGCAGAGTCTGCTGAATTATCACTGGTGTAACCCACAGCAGCCAGCAGTGGGGCTTCAGGGGCTGGACGTGGAGCTGCTTCCCCTTCCCACTTTCTGGTTCCTCTCCCACCGCTCCCTTGCTCCTGGGCTCATTCCCCTTGCACTCGAGTTGTGCTTTGCATCTGTAAGGACTTTTGCTGCTGCTGTTCCTGCTACAGGAGACAGCACCTGGAGCAGGGCAGCCTGTGGTACCCCCATAGCTTATGTCCTCTGCTTTCTCCCCCAGGGATTTCCTTCCAGAGGTTGGTGAGGACGGAGCAGGGGCTGCCTGTGAAGAACTACCAGAGCTCCACTGTGTAAGTGCAGGCACTGCTGGCCTTGCTTCATCATTTCCACTATCCCATGCTACTTCTGCAGCAACAGCAGAGTTGCAGCAATCAGCATCTCAAAAGTAGAGGTGGTGACAGGGGAGAAGAGCTGGATGGCAGAGCTGAGCTGTGGAAAGGGAGGGGGAGAGTGGTTGTGACATTTCCACAACCACAGATGTGTACCTGCAGGCATCCTGTGCTGGATATCCCCAAACAGGGAGACAGATCTGAGGGCAACTCTGAGGCAGGGAAGGCAAAGGCTTGAGCCACCAGGCCAAAGCAGAACAGGAGCAAGTTCACACCAGTGCAGCAGTGCAGGGCTCGCTGGTTCAGTCAAACCCTGCACCTTACTTGAGGGCTGAACGTTTCTTCCTGCCCTGGCACCTCATTTGTAAATAGGGAAATGAGCCCAGGCAGTACGTGCCCATCCTGGCTGCAGGGACAGTCCTTTCACAGCTACCCCTGCTCACGATGGGAAGGCTCTCCTGTTGCTTTGGCTTCTATATGCATGCTGCACAGCTTGGGGTCTGCACCAGTATCCCACCCAGCTGCACTGATGCTGTTGTGTTGCTTTCCTATTACAGCTGCCCTGCTCTGTGCCAGTGCAAGTGCCAGCACCTGTGGCTTGCAGCGAGGTGGCTGCATTTGCATGAAACCCTGAAAACTTGGCACAAGGCTGTACAGAAGCTGAATGTCAGGCTTTTTGAAAGCTTGTGCCCTTTGCCTGAGCTTTCTAGAACCAGTTGCACCTTGGCCCATCCTTAATTCAGAGCTGGTTTTGCTCAGTTATGTGCATCGTTCACGTCCATAAATGTAAGCACACGACTGCGTGCTCTCCAGGATTTGGGAATTTAAGGCCTGCTGGTGTTCATGTTGTGGTCCAGAGCAAAAAGCCTTCCCAGCTGAAGGGTGTGGCTCTTCTCTCCAGCAGCAGCTCCTGGAAAGCAGGCAGCCTTGCTGGTGGCAGAGCAGGAGGAGGCGAGCTATGTGTGCAAGGGCTTCCCATGAAGCCTGCCAGTCTCCCATACTTTCCTCCAGACACCCTCAACAAGGAGGAAAATGTAGCTCATACCTGCACCATCTCCCTGCCAAAGTCCTTCAGAAAACTTAAAGCCCGGCAACAACTTAAAGCTCAGAAGGGATGCTCAACTCTTTACAAGGGCAGATGATGGCAGGACAAGGGGAAATGGTTTTAAGTTGAAGGAGGGAAGATTTAGGTTGGATTCAGGGGGAAGTTCTTCACTATGAGAGCGGTGAGGTGCTGGAACAGCTGCCCAGAGAGGCTGTGGATGCCTTGTCCATCCCTGGAGGTGTTCAAGGTCAGATTGTATGGGGCAGCCTGGTCTGGTATTAAATGTGCAGGTTGATGGCCCTGCATGTGGCAGGGGGTTGGAGATTCATGGTCCTTGAGGTCCCTTCCAACCCGGGCCATTCTGTGATGCTGTGTGATTCTGTGAAGCTGTGATGTTCACCTTGCAAAAGAAGGCGTTTTCTGATTTTCTGTTCCCCTCTCCATCATAAATGCTGGGTGTCCAGTTTGGACAACTGGCTGCTAGGCTGGAGCCCTTCTGGGGCTGGTGATATTGCAGATATGCAGAAGGAATGATGCCGGGGGGGGCAGGACAGAGGATTCCCACCCACCCTCACCGCCAGCACGGCTCTGGCGCTCCTGCACAGCCACATCCGCAGCTCGTGTGAAGGGACGCTGCCATCTAGCGGGAATTTACCCAGTGTTGCACACCAGCAGCGTGCCTGCCTGGCTGCCAGCTCTAACAGCCATCCCGTGTCCCCAGGACGGTGCTGCTGCTGAACCGCTCCGAGGTGCAGAGCGAATTCCTCTCCATCGCAGAGAAGCTGAGCGGCACTGAGCCGCCCCGGCACGCCGCGCTCATCCTGCTGCTGGAGCACCTCTACCAGGTCACCTTCGGCACCCGCTGCGACCTGGGCAGCCTGCGCTGCCTCCTGAAGGTGGGCACGGCCTTTCCCTTCTCTTCTCGGGTCTGGGCTCTGGTGCTGTGCCCCCAGCTGGAGACAGGAGAAGCTCCCTGTTGTGAAACGCAGCAAAAAAAGTGTTGTTTGATTCCAGGAACTCTTTGCTCTGGTGTTTGTGGGGGGTAAAAACTTGTGGTGAAATCCTGTAGGTGTGTTCGAATGCATTAAGGGACAAGGGAAGGGTCACCCTTTTTCCCTGGGTAACAGTGACAAGGCTCATGGCAATGGCTTAATGCCATTGGGGTGGGCTCAGATTAGATATGAGAAAAAACTGCAGCAACTTAAAGCTCAGAAGGGATGCTCAACTCTTTACAAGGGCAGATGATGGCAGGACAAGGGGAAATGGTTTTAAGTTGAAGGAGGGAAGATTTAGGTTGGATTGGATATGTTGGATAGTTGAAGCCGATGATCTTCTGATGGTGGAACTATTCTTTCTCCTACTCTACTCCTTACTCCTCCTCTACTCTTATCCCACTCTGTTCTTGCTGTATTTGTATATGACTTGGAGGGTTAGTGGAGGGAAGAGATACAGAGCTTCAGACTCCGTGACCATCCCTACAGACCTGTGCTCCCCTCCACCTCTCCCTTGGCTCTGCTCTCCCCAGGCCAAGACATTGGAGGAGCTCTCTGAGATCTACGCCAGTGCTGCTGAAGCTCAGGAGGCCGCAGCTGCCAGCAGTGACCCTGTGCTGGCCCGGGAGCGGCTGCAGAGCGTTCTGCAGGACATTGCTGGGGCAGCTGCGCTTCCTGTCATTGGAGGTGAGAAGTCCCTGCACTCTTCTTGCTTCCTGGGTCCAGTGCCAGCTTGATCCCACCATCAGCCATGGGTTCCCTTGTGCTGTGAGCTATGCTTGGAAGTGTGAAACCCTGTTTTGTGCAAAACTTTAACCTGGCACAATAAGACAGGGACTGGGTTTGTTTTTTTCTTTCTCTATTTCATCGCTGCATGATGAGCCAGATGTTTTTTCTTGTCAAAAAACAATAATCCATCTCCAGCCTTTGTGGCCAAGATGAGAACGTTCAGTCAGGAAACCAGCTGTGGCAGCAATGTCTGCTGCCTGACTTGGTGGCTCTGAGAGTCACATGTGACTTCATGGGTTAATGACAGCATTGTTTCTCTGCGTGATGTGAACTGCCCATATAACCAGCACGGGGTGGGCAGCACCCCATGGCTCTGACCATTTAGATGCCCTGTGTGGGGCTTGCAGCATGGGGAGGGTCCCCACAAGCTGACTCCTCTCCTCTCTCCACAGGAGATGCGCAGCCCCGCAGGCTGCAGCCCATCCCCATCCCTACTTCACGCTGCTATGCTTACAGCTGGGACCAGGATAACTTTGGTAAGCAGAGAGGGGTCCTGACCTCTTTGGCTTCCCCATTCCTGGAAGACCTCTTCTGGCCCCAAGAAGGTTGAGCATTCGTGGCTTCATGGCTGCAGTGTGCTGAACCTGTTCTCTAGCTTGGGCTTTGTCACCTTCCTTACTGTCCATTTAGGGTTTGATAATCCAAACACCTTGCATCGGCATCTGCTCGGCAGAGAAGGACCTGGGGGTCCTGATGGACGAGAGACTGAACATGAGCCAGCAGTGCGCTCTGGCAGCTCGAAAGGCAAATGGGATCCTGGGCTCCATCAGGAGAGGGGTGGCCAGCAGGGACAGGGAGGTGATTGTCCCTCTCTACTCGGCTCTTGTGAGGCCCCATCTGGAGTACTGTGTCCAGGTGTGGAGCCCTCAGTACAAGAAAGACATAGAGATTTTGGAAAGGGTCCAGAGGAGGGCGACTAAGATGATCAGGGGGCTGGAGCAGCTCCCCTATGAGGACAGGCTGAGGGAGTTGGGCTTGTTCAGCCTGGAGAAGAGAAGGCTGCGGGGTGACCTCATTGCAGCCTATCAATACCTGAAGGGAACCTACACCCAGGAGGGGAGTAAACTCTTCAAAAGGGCTGACAACAGCAGGACTAGGGGAAATGGTTTTAAGTTGAGGGAGGGAAGATTTAGGTTAGATGTTAGGGGGAAGTTCTTTACTAGGAGAGTGGTTAGGCCCTGGAACGGGCTGCCCAGGGAGGTTGTGGATGCCCCGTCCTTGGACGTGTTTAAGGCCAGGCTGGACGGGGTCCTGGGCAACCTGATCTGAATATGTATGTTTGGTGGCCCTGCTAGGCAGGGGGGTTGGAATTACATGATCCTTGGGGTCCCTTCCAACCTGGGTGATTCTGTGATCTGTGATCCCTCTTCCCCTCTGATTTAACCCAGATAGGATGAGGGTGCATTGGGAACTCAGCATGGGAAGGAAGCAAAAACCCAACCACTCTTTGTTTTTAGAGAACCCAAACAGAATGTGACGTCAAACGAGTTTTGTTTTGTCATCATATCAGAGCGCCTTATGGAAACCTAAAAATGCTTGGGAAGAGGTTTTTAGCTCTTTGTTTGAAGCCATGCAGGGTTAGACAGAATGCTGGCCATGCTGCCATAGGGCCGTTGCGTGGGATGCCCATGCACTGCTCGCGTTTCTGATCTCCCTCCCATGCCTTTCAGATGTCCTCAATGATGTCCTCAGCAAGGAGTGCAGCGTTGTTGAGCCTGTGGCCTCAGAGAATGAGGAGGACGAGGAAGAGGAAGAGGAGGACGTGGAAACAGATGGCTGTTCCCCAGAGAGGGACTCGCTGCTGTCCCCCATCTCCTCCATTTCCAAAGACTCTGTGTACTCAGCGCTGTCAGAAGAGGGACCCAAGCCCTCCCGTGTGTCCCTCTTCAGCAGCTCCAAGGACTCCATCTCAGAGCTGACAGTGGTCTCCAAAAAGTCCTTGCGGTCTTTTGTCTCCAGCCTGAAGGACTGCATGGACAGCGGGTACGCAGAGGACAGCGACGAGAGCTCCCTGGACATGGTTGGGAGGCCGGAGCTGAAGATGGAGAAGACCCACCACAAATACAGACACACGCTGACCAACAAAATCTACAAACTTTTCAAGAGCAAAAGCCAGCTGGTCCTCAGGAGAGACCTGAAGGACTGTCCAGATATGGGCTCGCTCCCACTGCGCCGTGCTGAGAGCCTGTGCCACCCCCCGGCCAAGCCCCGCATCCCGGCACGCTCCCGGCGCGCTCACTCGTTGCCGCAGCACGGGCTGGGCCAGAGGCTGCAGACCCCACAGACCCCACAGCTGCCCAGCCTGCCCCGCCGGCCCTTCCTCAGCTATGACGAGGATGCCAAAGTGGCCACCATGCGTGTGGTGGTCTTCGGCTCCGACCGCATCTCAGGGAAAGTAGCCCGAGCCTACAGCAACCTGAGGTGAGCGGGGCAGCGCGGGGACGTGGCTGTGGGCCGTGGTGGGGTCCATGCCTTGAAGGCTTGCCTTAAAGGTCACCGGGGTCCTGGTGTGGGGGACATCCAGCTGCTTTTGTCTGCCAGCGGGGACAGTGACTGCCAGGTGACATTGTCATTAAGTCAGTGTGGCACAGACAAGCCATTTTCTGTGTGCCTTCCATCGCTGCCTCGCTCTGAGGAGACAGGGTCCTCCAGCTACCACTGGAGTCTAATTCTGCACATCACATCCTGCCTTGCCAGGCTGTACCGAAGGACATTGCTCACCCAGCCCTCTCCCCGCTTCTCCTAGGCTGAAGGAGAGCACCTGCCCTACACTGACAAGGTACTTCAAGCTGCAGTTTTTTTATGTCCCCGTGAAGAGGAGCTGCCCCTTTCCAACGGCCCTGCTGATGCATCCTCCTCCATCCCCAAGCGACCTGCAGCTCCGTGCCTCAGCACAGGTGGTACGTGTCCTCATCCCACAGCAGGCTGGGCAGCAGCAGCCCTGGGGTCTCTTCCACCAGCCCTACACCAGGGCAGAAGAGCCGGGGGGCTCCGGGGTGACCCCCCATCTCTGGTTTCAGGAGCCCACCTCAGCTGGGGCGGAGAGCAGCACCAACGACATCTCCCACTACATCGGCATGTTGGACCCATGGTACGAGCGGAACGTTCTGGGGCTGATGAACCTGCCCATGGATGTCCTGTGTCAGGTATGAACGTGTTGGCTGGGAGAGCCCGGTGTCCCCTTCCCTGAGGCACATTTGCTGAACATCGCACCTGAAGCTGCCTGACAGGCTGTGCTGTGTGTGGGCATGGGGTGGAAACGGGTGGTTCTGGTGGTCGGGAGGAGGGTTTCCATCCCTGAGGTGGTGGTGCTGGGCTATAGGTCCCACATATCCATCAGGGTTGTGACCCCCCTCCTCACTGCAGTCTGCCAAGCCTGAGGCTGAGCCCCAGGAGGACTCCCGGGAGCAGCTGCCCATCCTGGCCGACATGATCCTCTACTACTGCCGCTTTGCCACGCGCCCCGTCCTGCTGCAGCTCTACCAGACCGAGGTAGGCAGAGGAGCTCAGCAGGGGAAAGGGGGTCCTCTGCCTGTACCACCAACGTGGGGCCCACCTGGGAGGTGGGTATGGGTATGGCAGAGCTGCTGTGTGCTGGTGGGGCTGAGCTTGGTCTCCTTGTATTCCCCTGGGGACCTGCGCACGTGGGCCCACAGCACTTTGGCTGATGCTCTGGCTAAGGGATCAGGGGTCTGCAGGTCCTGGCCCAACCATTCTCAACTGACACGAGCAGTTTTCCTTCCCAATACGTTTCTGCCCTACACAAGAGAGATTCCTGTCAGTGCTGGCAGATCAATCACATTGCTGGAAATCTCTCTGGTGTTCTTTTTCCCAAGCCAAACCTCTCCACATAATCCCTTCTCCATAACCTGCTGTGCGAGAAGGTTCTCCTGCAGTGGAGAAGGTTTGAATGCATTTCTGTGCTCGTGGCTTTGATGGTTCACGTGCTGATGGTCTGTTAAAACAGTCTGAGGTGTAGCTGGAGGAAAGTGCCACCCGAGGCAGAGGTTGAAACGTGTATTTTCAAAGCTGAAATAATTTGCCCATTTCCTATGAAAAGAAGTGAGAGGGGCAGGTTACATCCTCCAGCTCCACAGCCCTGTGAGGTCACCTCATCACCACATCTCCCCTCTCCTCCTGGCAGCTCACCTTCATAGGGGGGGAGAAGATGACCGAAGTCTTCATCCACTCCCTGGAGCTGGGTCACTCGGCAGCCACACGGGCCATCAAGGCGTCAGGTCTGTGACTGTTCCTTCTTCTTTCTCCCCACTTCTGCAGCTTTGGGGTGGGTGTCCACACACTGCCGGGCTGGGAGATGTCTGCCAAGAGGGGCTGCAGGGATGCAGGGGAAGGGAGAGGACTTTGGCCTCAATGTGGGATCCAGGAGGGCTCTGAAGCCAGGCTTCAGGTTCTTGCGTTCCCCTTCAGGAGTGAAGCCGTGACCATACCTTGCTCCTTTTTCTTCTGTTAACTCTCGGAGTGTATGAGCTGTAAAGCAGTTTCAAGCCTGCAGCTCGCAGGACATCTCCTGGCTAACCACTGTACTGCATCCCAGCACTGTGTCATGCTTTTAACCTGCAGCTTTTCTGACATCTCGTCCGTTTGAACAGAGCTCACCAAGCATCCCTTCCCCCACAAACTATCATCGCCCCGCTCCCCCAAAGTGCTGACTTGGCCAAGGAGCTGGGTTAGCCATGCATCCTCTTATTGCTTTGTGCCTTCCCCGGAGCACTGGCCCTGCTGCACTGCTCTCAGTTTGCAGTGCTTTGCCCTGTAACTTCTGCACTGGATGAATTGCTTTCTGGCAGCTTTTAAGCCACATTTTTCTTTCTGCTCTGCGTCTGCGTTCAGCAAAGCAGGATTTTTTTTCCCCTTTTCTGTAGGTACTGAGTGGTGCTGCATTAGCAGCTCTGAAGACTGGGGAGAAAAGGTCACCAGGTGACATTTGCTCCTTGTTTTGTGCAGGTCCGGGCAGCAAAAGGCTGGGCATAGATGGAGACAGAGAAGCAATCCCACTAACACTACAGATCGCCTACAGCAAGGTGAGCACGTGGGGACTGCAGAGCACAGATGTGTCAGAAATCCACCTCAGTGCTGTCTCAGCTGGGGGCTGAAAGGGACAAGTGCTGAGAGCGTGCTGGTGGAGCCTGAATGCAAGGCCAGCGGAGCCAAAATGAACCTAATGTTCAACTTGCTGGCTAATTGGTGGTGGCTTTCCACTCCTGAGAAGCCCAAGATAATAAGGAATGTGCAGCCAGCTCCCATAGCCTTGATGCGTGCTGGGTGCCAGTTTATATCAGTGGGCATTGCTTCCAGGGAGCAATCTCCTGCTGCTCACAGCAGTCCTATTTTTGTGGTTTCTCTGTAATTACTTGGTGTTACCTCTGATCAGTTTTTGTAATTCCAAGGCCAAACAAATTTTAATGCCTACTCAAAATTTGCCTGTTCAGCTTCAGGGAAACCCAGGTCTGGGTCAGCCCACCACAGGAGGTAGAAGTGGGAGGCAGGGTAACAGCCTGAAGGATGGCGTCTCACATGCTTCAGTTTGTCCCTGCAGACAGCCATCAGTGGAAGGAGTCAGTGGAACGATGTTGAGAAGGTCTGCACATCTGTTAACCTCAGCAAAGCCTGCAAGAAGTACGAAGAGCTGGGTGGGTACAGCTGGGCTTTGGGACTCGGGGTGGGAGGCAGTGGGAGGGAATGGTGGAGTGAGATGACAGCTTGGCTCCTCTAGGCAGAGCAAAGCAGGGATGTGTGACTGCAGAAAACACCTGGGAGGTGCCTGTTGCTCCCTGGGGCAAGAGATAGGGCAGCCTCTGGCTCTCCTTTGCACCATGCCAGGGTTGAAGGGCATTTGATTTCCCGTTATCCTTTAGCTAGGGGAGTCTGCTGCACTGGGTTGCCCCTTAGGAAGAGGTTAAACTTCCTAAATAAAGAACTGAGGGAAGAAGTGCTTGTACTGGGTGCTGCCATCACAGCAGCAGTGCCCTGCAGCCGGCCTTCTGCAGGCTCTCACTGCAGCTCCGTTTCCTTCCTGCCCTCGCAGATAGCTGCTGCCATGTTGGTTTGTTTCATAATTACCTTTTTTTTTCAGTTCAGGTTGCTGGGAGGGTATGAATAAGGCTTTGAAGCTTCTAAAGGCAGCAAGACTTTTAGTCTGTTAGCTTGCTGATGTAGAAGCAACACCTTCTCATTCTTGCTTGAGCTCCGCTATTTTGACAAGCAGACACACAGTTCCGAGCAAACAGGATTTTTTTGGATCCTCTTTCCTTGTGTGCTTTTTGTCTGGCAGATTTCTATTTGTGAGCAGAGCAGTCAGGTCAAATAGGTGGTCTACCAACCAGGAGATAGCTCCTATGTGCCCCACGGAGCTCCACCTAGATCTCCATTCCTCCTGTTGGTGCTCCGTCTGTTAAGTCCTGCAGACAGCCTTGGAAATACTCCAGCAGGAGTTAGTTGCTCATCTCCAGTGTGCTTTGAGCTGTGTGTTTCTGTGAGAGTTCGGGAGCTTTGCTTTGTGCACTGGCTTTGTTTCAGGGCATGACTTCAGCTCAGTGCTTGGGGAGAAGCTTCTCCTTCGTGAATCTCCTTCCTTCCAAATAAACCTGATCTCCTGAGGGTCTCCGTGTTTTCACGCTCAGTGGTTTGGCCACAGGATGTCACTGTAATTCCAGACAAGCAGGAGCATCTCCAAGCAGACTGCAGGAAGGGCCAAACTGGGAGAGCTCTTGATGCTGAGGCCATTGCTTTTCTCCTGTTTAGGGGCTCAGATGCTTACATGTTCTTTGCTGCTGTGTTTGGAAGATTATCGCCGTCTCTCTCATTGCTTTCCTACCATGCAAGTAGGAAAGCTGCAGCTACACTGTATTTCCCTGCAAGTGGAGTCTTGCTGGGACCCACTTGCTTTGGGACGTGTTGTTGGGCAGGGGTACCAGCTGAGTTCCTACCAGGATCCCCAGGTGATAACAGTTCCCTTTTTGTTACAGCCTCAAAGACGGAGTGTCTCAACTTGACCCTGACAGAGGTGGTTAAAAGGCAAAACTCCAAATCCAAAAAAAGTTTCAATCAGGTAACTCAAATCATGGTGCTTTTACATTTGGTAACAGGGGCTCCTCAGATGGGAGGGAAGCAGGGCAAGAGGTGGAGTTTGAGATCTGTGGAGCTGTCAGTAACTCCTTGGGGAATCCTGTTTGTGTTGGCCATCGGCCCCAGCTTTGGGGTGCCCTGCTCTCCTTCCCTGCACAGGGTTAATGCACAGAGCCTGTCACATCCCTCACTTGGACTCCTTTTCTATCAGCAGCTCAGCGTGTCCCAGATAAAGGTAGACAAGGTCCAGATTATTGGTGTCCAGTCCTCCTTCGCCGTGTGCTTGGATCAGGACGAGCAGAAGATCCTGCAGAGTGTAACCAGGTAAGATCTGCAACGTGGCACCAGCCTCCCAGAGTGGTGCATCCTCTGTCTAAGGACTTGTCCACAAAGTACAGGTGACCAAGAGGGACAACGTCCTGATCACCATGGTGTACCTGTGCCAGATGCCCAAGTTGGTGTGACATAGCTTCAAGATCTGTAGTGCAGCTGTGTTCACATGGGATGGATGATCAGATCCCAAAAGTGTTTTACCTTTTATGACTACCACAGCCTAGAGGGTGATCTCTAGTCAACTTCAGCTTCTTGAAGAACTCTTCCAGCAAGACCAGTCATAAGTCAGAGAAAAGTCATGCATTCTAAATGGGTACTTGGGGAGCATTAGGTGTATATGAGCAGAGCCTTCAACTTCTTAATCTCACTGGAGTCCTCCATCACCTTTGACATGCCTATTCATCTCCCACTCATGATTTTCATGGGAGAGCCTGGGGTAGAGTATGCAAAAATTGTCTATTTGACTGTTCTTCCATCCATTGTGCCCCCAGGGCAGAAGCTGGCTCCCTGGGATGGGATTTGTAAACTCACTGTGCTTCCATGGGCACAAAGAGATCAAACCAGCTGACCCACTGGAAAAAAGATTTCAGATGTTGTTTCATTTCCTAAAGAAAAGTTTCTTAGTTAACTTGTTTGCTGTGAAACCCAAGGGACTAATGTGAGAGTACAGTGCAGGAAACGTACAAGGAGCTATTTCCATTTCACCAGAACAGCAGAGGTGCAGAAATTCTCATTTTCTCTAATGGGTGTCAGAAATGGCTCTGTGTGGATCCTTCTGCTCTGGATCCCAACCTGAGCCAGCTTATAGGACCTGAACCCTAACACTCAAACCCCAGTCCTGTTAAAGACTGCACTGATTCCTGCTTGCAAAGTTTCTGCTGCACACCATGACTGTGATTCTCAGCCACACACCCGACGTACATCTTGGTTTCTTTTTGCTCCCTCGCAGGTGTGAGATCTCTGTGTGCTACAGACCAAGGGACACTGACCCTCTTGCACTGAGAAGGTCCTCTTTGACTCCCCAGGACCCCTCTGAGTTTCATTCTCTCCTGTGTTTACCCATTTCCACCTTCAGTGGAGCGTTGCCATAGAAGAACCCTGTGCTCTCATTGGACCAGACATGCATCCAACACCAAAATGAAGCTGTCCTGCTGGAGACCAGCCACTTTTGTCCAAGACATCCTGCAGTCTGAAGCCATAGTGTGGTGATTGAACTGCTCCTGATGTGAGCTGAGCCCATCCTTGGGAAATGATGTTAGTGTCAGGCTCCGGTACAGCTCAGGATTCCCTGGGAGGAAAGTGAGATCTCTACCTGGTTGAGCAGGCTGCCAACACCAAACTGAGAGGACAAGGCAAGGACAGCGACGTTTTCCTGCCAGCAAATGGTGCTGTGGCCATACTTAGTGACTGCAAAGCCCATGTGATGCTGGAGAGAATGTATTCTGGAAAGTGAATGTCTTTGGCTGAGTGGTGGCAGGTGGAGCAGATGCATGTGGAGTTGAAAACCATGCAGCCAATGTTCTGATGACATTTCACTTGCAATAAGCCAGTGATGCTGGGGATGGTTCTCTGGGGATAGGCACAGGCTTTCTCAGGGTTTGCTTTAAATTATGAGAGATGGGTGCAGAGAAACAGCACAATGCAGAATGACCCAGCTGGGGCCCAGAAAGAGCCCAGTATGAATTATGGACTGCTCTTTGTGTTCCAGCGAATCCAGTGCAATAGGCCATACCAGGGCATGGGCAGCTCATCACACATATGTGTTAGCTGTAAATCCAGGACCTGCAGGAGATAACCTTCCACTTCTTGCAGAGTTTCAGAGTTCATCCAGGAGGGAGATGGAGTTGCTGTTCAGCTGGTGTTCTTGCATCCTGCTCACCAGTGCATGAGTGCTAGAGACATCCCAGAGGCTGAATGCTCTATAGGTGCTTGAGATAGAGCATAAACCATGTTCGTGCTCATAGGAGGGAGGGGAGTACTGGGTAAAGTGCTAGGATTGCCTTGCCTCACCTCAGGGTGTGGCTTTGGTGGAGAAGGACCCAGCACCAATAACACTAGTGATGCTTGCAGGCAATGATAGGCTCTGAGATCCCCTCTCCCCTGCAAAGAGAGGTTCCCCCCCACCCCCCTCTTTCTCTCTGTGAGGCCTTAGGTACAGAAATTTGCAATAGTTGGGAGCTTTTGGAAGTATTTTGACCCCAGGAACAATAAATGAGGCTAGAAGTGCCTTGCTTGGTTTGACAACTCTCAGGTTATTTCAAATTAGCTGGTGGTCGCACTAACGATGGCTGGCAGAAGAGCATGCTGCCTGTTGCAGGCTAGGAGTATGCCAACACCAAGGATGTGCTCCCTGGGAGGCATCTGGAAGGGACTCCATCCTGCTGAGGCTGCGGGGCTCAGCCACGGTGAGCTCTGCTCCATCTGGGTCCTCCAGCAAATGGGGCCTGGGCAGCCCTTGGCACTAATTGGAGTGAGACTGGGCTCCGTCCCAAGGCCTGTGGGCACAGCAGCTGTGTTCCCCTTGGTGGTGACATTGGAGCATTTTAAGTCCAAGAGGCTCCGAGGACCGGGATCAGATTTTAAACAAGTTTTCCCGTTGACTTTTCACATTTCCCAGACAGGTTTGTGTGCGTTGTCTCCAGTGGGGCTGAAATTTGACAGCTGGTTTTTTTTTTCTTTAGTTGTTGTTCAATTCATTAAAATAGCACCTTATCCTGTCAAAACAGTGCTATTTGTGATCCCTACATCCGTGGCTAAATATATTCCTGCTGCTGTCGGTGGTGCAAAGCTCTTTGGTCTCAGCTGGCCGTATAGAACTACAGGAGAAGAGTTTCCACGCTGGGGAGGAAAAACAAGCACACCCTCTGGGGACTCGTAATCCTGGCTCATTTTTTGACCTCTGATGCTTTCTGGAAATGAAAAGAAGGAAGTGGAAGGTTCCTTCAGGCCGTCCTTGTACATATATGTGCAGCCTTACCAAACCCGTGTCACGTTTGTGCTGATCTGTAAAATAGCGTTTAAAGGATTTTTAAAGTAACTGTAAGATATTAAAGGAGGATTTATTTCGAGTACAGGCATGGTGCTTGTGTCAGTGCTGCCCAGCAGGAGGAAGGCACAGCTTCGTATCTGTGCACAGAGGGCACCCAGTGCTTTGCAGAGCACTGATCTGAGGGCAGGAAAAAGCCCATCAGGTCACCATGGCTGTGAGCTGGGTGCCAGAGGGCACGGAATCGAGACCTGCAGCAGCAAATTGAGCTCAGAAGCAAGACCCAGTGCTGTAACGCCCACATCAGCTTTGTTCTGGATTAAGGAGAGAAGCTTGCAGAGTTTGTATGTGTGAGATCTGTGTGTGTGCCTTTCTCTTCCTGGAGTGCATTCAAGGCTGAGCTGGTAGGGGTGAGGATCAGGGTGCTGTATAGACAAAAAAGCCCTAACCCACCCATCTGCCACAGATGGGCTGAGCTGGTGCTAGGCTGGGTGCCGTGGGTCACGTCCCAGGTGCAGGGACTTGCCCATAGGTGTGTGCAGCTCAGCACCTCTGATCCCTTCCTCATGCTCACTGTGCTGTTTGTTGGCAGTGCCACTGCAAAAGCTTCCCCTTGCACCTTCCTGGTAGAAGTCCCTGCCCAGCAGTGCTGTGCCTCCCATTCTGTGTGCGTCCATCGCTGCAGCTCAGGTGTCCTTCAGCCCAGCTGGGCTCCCTGCCCACACTCCTGTGTGACCCTCTGGCACTGCCTGATCTTGCAGGGGTTCGCCAACACAATTCATATCTTTTCAGGAGGAAAAAGGAGAAGCAGAAGTGAGGCGCAGGGCCTGGCTCCCTGCCCTGCTTCCTTCCTGGACTGCTGGTTTCCAAAGCGTGGTTCAGCATCATGCTTTCAAGGAGTTGCAGGTAGAAAAGAGTGGAAGTCTGCTGTGAGTTTTGCTCATTTCTGAAGGGTTTTGGCCAGTGCCGAGGTCTGAGTAGGGCAGGTGACTCCTGTGTGCCTCGGGATCACACTTTGTTCAGGATTGGTGAGAGCGGAGCCAGGAAGCAGAACGCCAGAGGAGGCTGGTGCTCAGCTGGCAGTGCCTGCTGCTCTGCTGTCCTTATCTCACTTCTGCTAATTAATGATCAATTAAAAGTTCATGAGGCTCCCAGTGCCTGGATGAAGAACAGTTTTCCAATAGGGAAAATTCACTCGAGAAGAGGAGCAATGTGCCAACAACACAAAGTTGCGTAAGGATCAGTGTGCTCAGACACAGCCCACGTGTCAGCGCTCGCTGTGGGCACAGTTTGCTCCTTGCTGATCCCTCTGCTCCTGGCTTAGGAATTTGGTGGCTCTCAGAAGGGGTCAGACCTGGCCTGGCAGCAACCTGGCAGAGGACATGGCTATTTTCCTTGCTTGAGATGTGCTCAATATGCTGTGCCTGTGCACTGACTGCAGGGTCTTTCCAGAAGGGCTGTCTGAACCGCAGGCTGAGGCACTGCCCCTGTAGCCAGAAATGTGAGGACAGATCTGTCTGCAGAGCCAGGGCTTGGGCACTGCCTCACTCTGAAAGAGCTTTTTCCTGTACAACAGTGCCTTTCTTTCCCATAGTTGGTTTCTGTGTCGACTTATAACCAACCATGGCCCTAAGCCACCTGAGAACAGGACGCTCTTGTGAGAGGTTCCTCAAAGAAACTGCACAAAGCTCAGCCCATTGGGAGCCTCCCTGCCCAGGAACCCAGCTGAAATGTGATCCCAAAGCAGTTTTGTTGCTGTTTTCGGGGCAGTTTTAATGGGGCACAGGGCACTGTTACCAACAAGAAGCAGTGGGGTAGCTCCAGCTGCACCCCTTCTCTAGCACACGGTCCCCAGGAGGTGATGCAAGGGACGAAGGAAGGGGCAGCACCTCTATGTGCACACCTGCAGCCCCTTGTGAGCCCCTGCCCCTACAGCAGAGTGACCCATGGGCGTGTGGCCCCTCCAAGATGTGATGTGCTGGGGCCTGGCACGAGCAGTCTGCATACAGCAGGGATTCTCTGCTTAACTTCACAGCCATCACAGGAGGAAATACGTGCCAATCTTCACTTTGGAGCCAACTTCTGCCCCTCTTAGAGCCATCTGTGCTATATCATGGCTGAAGCCTGCGTGCCGCCAAGGCACGTCTGCACACAGATGTGCTTGCTGTGTTATAAGTTATGTGTTATAAGTTATAAGTTATATGTGGGCAGAAGGGTTGCACTGAGCTCCCTGCTGCGGGTTTGGGAACAGCTCCCCGCGTTTTAGGGTAAAAGAGTGGGTGGGTCTGTGTGCAGCACCAGCCTCTGTTACTCAAACAGACGTGCCCAAGTGTATCGCTGAGCACAGCAGTGCGACACGGACACAGTCTGCTTGTCAACACATGGCCGAACCCAGCAGGTAGCTGCATGCTCCTTGTGTCAAGTTTCTATTCCAGCAGACACATGAAAAACAAAAGCAACCCCCGCAGCCGGGCCCTGCGCACACGTGCAGCTCTGAATGGGGGTTTCACTCCAACATACACCCAATGTCCTTCCAGGGCTGTGCTCACGCCGTGCTCCTCAGGTTCTCACTGCTCTGGGTGGTTGCTGGGCAATTTCAGAGTTCCCCATATTGTGGGGGCTTTATTCCTCCTCTGTGGCTTTCTCCCATCTTCCTTCCTTCCCCAGTTCTTCACCCCTGGCTTTACAAAGGACAAGGGATGGAGCAGCATTTATGGTGGGTAAGGGAACGGCAGTGCCTTCACTTTGATCCCACTGCCAGGAGGGTGCAAACCAACCCATTGCAAGGACCTGCAAAGAATGGGGAAATGAGGGATCTCTTGGGAGCAAAGCACATTATACCCATGTTGTTTAGGGAGGGGGAGAAAGGCTGCTGTGTAACTGTGGTGCTTCCCATGTTTTCATGAATGAGGTGGGTGATGGAGCAGATGACACCTGAATTGTTTTCATAGGTGAGGCTGAGCAGAGGAGGAAAGTGACTGGGTAGGAAAATCAGAATTTAAAGGTAGTATCCTTATTTATCCATAGACTGCAGTGCAGTGGGGGCCAACATGTGGGGCTGAGGGGTGATGAGGATATGGGGATGCTGGGATGCAGCCTGGCTCTGAGCTCCTGTGGCTGTGCACAGGGCAGGGATGCTTGCCATGCCCAGTTGTGTACTTGTGCTGGATGGGTTCTGGGCCCATCCCTGCCCACGTGAGCAAGCGTGGGGTTAAGCAACAACCTGCCCCTGCTCTGCCCCACCCCATGGGATGGAAACCGGAGCTCGTGCAGCCTGAAAATCCACTGTGGGAGCAGCCCTGCTGCCCTGGCACCCACATCGTTTCTGGGAGCAGAAATGCAAGCCCTTGGCTTACGTGCATGCAGCACTTCAGGTCTGCACAAAAAGCCAGATCTGGAGGTGGTGTCCAGCAGCTGATCTTGGTGCCAGCAGCACACAGTGGCTGCAGCACCCACATCCACCTCCTTGGATGCTGCCTTGGCTGCTCCATCGCTACCTGTTGGTGTGATTCCAGGCGCAGCGGTTTCTTAACAGCTGTCTGCTCAAGCTGTTTGCTATGATTTTCTAGCCCGTATTATCCTAGAGGTGAGCAGTCATCCCTCCTGCTGTTAGCACATGTACTTTAGCACAAGCCTTTATCCACCCTTGCAAGACATGCTGATGCTGCTCAGACTTGCAAAGCCCATGCCTTATTATTATCTTGCTTCTTGCTGTGGGCTTTTCACAAAGTCTTGAAGGTAGCTTGGTTGGGACAAACCAAAAAGCCACAAAACCAGCTGTTCCCTTGGGTTCTCTTTCTCCCTCTATATCTCCATCCTCTCTGTTAAAGATAGAATAAACCAGAGTCTGACCGGGTTGAGATGTGACATAAAATATTGCTCAGTCTGTGACTTGCTCACCTGCAAATGGGAGGAAAACCATCCTTTGGCTTTAGCCATGGTGGTTCAGATGAGGGCCAGCAGAGCCTTCCCTGCAGGCTGGGTGGTTTGGCAGGAGCAGCGCTCAGACTGCGTCCTTTTCTTCCTGCAAATACCTCTCCTTCCCTCAGAAACTCGGCCAGCTTGCTGGGTCTGCTGTGACAGCAGCCACGCAATGACAGAAAATTAAAGCATGGAAGAATGAAGTTATCTGTGAACAGAAACCAGAGCAGGAAAAGAGGTTCTCCAGAGCTCCTCTTTGACTGAAGAGCTTTGTGCTTTGGAGGTGGGCGCAGGGTGATGGTACAGTGGTGAGCACTGAAGAGCAACGGCTGGGAGGGAGCTGGTCCCAGCACTGTGCTGTGGGCCATTGGGTGTACAAGTCCATGCTCACCATTGCTGGCGTGTTTTCAAAGCATGCAGAGCAGTGTGCCACTCCTCAGCAGGAAAGCCCCAGGCTGGGCAGAGCACTCCTTCCGAGTTGGAAAACCCCTCCTGAAGTGGTGCTTCAGGTGAGTGCTTTGTTGTGTTGCTTGGACAGAGATTGTTATGGAAAACACTGGGAACCAACTGCTTCCTCCCCATTACTCGGGTTGCCATGAGCAAATATGACCCCATATGAAATCCTGCTGCTGGCCCCATATGAAACCAGGGGCAAAGCTCACAGGCATGGAAGGTTTCCAGAAAAATCCTTGAGTGAAATGAAATTGGGGTCAGAACCCCAGAGGTGGTGGCACTGAGGGGCTCATCCCCACTGCGGCTTTGGCAGCTGTGGGAGAAACAGCCTCTGACTGCAGCAGTTCCTGCACACCAGGTGCCTGCTGCAGGATGGATGCAGCATGGCAGCAGGATGTGTGGATGTATGCTGTCAAATGGCTCTGCCCAAACCTGAGCCACGGCACGCTGGAGAAGCGAATTGTGACGCTGGTGGGGAAAAACCTACTGCAAACAGTAACCCCACGTGCATGTGTCTCTGCTGCCCTGTCCACGCATCCACACCACGGCCAGGTCCTTCATGAATGGAGTGTGAACGAACCCAGTTGAGGAGAAATGTGGGTATTATTGCTCTGTGTGTGTGGGGCGTGCAGAGCTGAGCCCCCCTTTGGCACCAGCGTGGCAGGGGGCTGTGAGCAGCAGCAGGCAGCTGAGCAGCAGCCTCCGGCCTTTCTCTTCTGGGCAGGAAGGAAGTGGGTTATTTTTACAACTGGGGCCCAGGTGTTTTTTTTTTTTTGCTTGCAAAAAAGGTGGGATGGGATACAGCACTGGCTGCCATCCCCATGCCCTGTGTCAGCAGTGTGCCCCAAAGCTGCTTGGCGCCTGAAGCGTTCTGCTGCTGGGTGCTGAGCCGGCCCCAGCCGTGCTAATGCAGCTGTACAAACGGGCTCAGCTCCGTGCAGCCTCACCTGCAGCCTCCCCCAGCGCAGCCGCATCTCGGCTCAGCCCCGCCGCCGATTCACGGGTGGGGGACAACGTGACACCGCCGAGCAGCAGCAAAGCTCTGCACCAGGCCCGTGTCAGCGCGGTGACGAATTTCCCGTGACCCCCATCCCTGAGGGAGTAGGGGGGTCGGGTGTCCCCACAGCTGGCAGCGGGGGGCTGCGGGGGGCACCGTCCCACGGCTGCGGAGAGCAGACGCGCTTTGTAGATGCGCGGAGCAGATGCGCACGGCAGGATGCCAGCGCTGGCAGCGCACAAAACTTCGCTCTGGATCTCGGACAGACTCCTCCTTGTCTCTCGTAGCAACACCGGCTGCTCCCGGCGCGGGGCAGCCCGGGCGGTGCGGTGCGGTGCCGGAGCGGCTCTGCGGGGCAGGGACGGGGCGGAGAGCGGCGGCTGAGCGCGGCACGGCTGCTTTCCATTCGGGGCTTCAGCTTGAAAGAGGAAGTTGTCTCGAAAACAGCTGCCCTGGCCCCGCTGCGTGCGGCCGCATCGCCGGCACTGCGGACCTCAGTGGCAGCTCCGGGTCTCGCCGCGCTGCGCCGGATGAGCCCGCGGGGCACGCAGGTACGGGCCGCGATGGGCATCGCGCACAGAGGGTGGAATTGCGGGAATACGCGGTGCATCCCCGCGGGTAAGATCCTTGGGAAGGGCTGAACGGAGTCGGTGCGGTTTTTTTTACCGGGGGGAGCGAGGGGAGAGGGCACTGGAGGTGCTGGGGCAGAGGGACGTGGGGATGGCCCCCCTGGTGCCCGGTGCTGCTGGGCACCCAGTGCTCCACTGCTGCTGCTGTTGGGCTCGCACCCAGCCTGCCCGCCCAAGCGATTGCGTGCTCCCTCATCAACCTGCAGCCGCCCGTTGGGTCATGGCAGTAAATTGCGATGGCTGTGGTGACAGCACGGAGCAGACAGCAGCCCCGTCCGGAAAGGAAACTGAAAAGTGGAGCGCTGGCGGTTTGCGTTTCAACAAGAGCCGCCGGGTGCGCTGCTCGTGGGACACGATGCAGCCCTTCCTTCATCTGCACAGCACCGCCTCCCCCTCTGCCTCTTTGCCAAGTCTGAGCAAGGAAACAATCTCCTCTGGGCTTCCAGGGCTGATGGATCACCTCTGCGCATTACAATTCCTTTTGTGTGTGTGTGTGTACTCGGTCCTTGCGTTGCACACTGGGTGCGTGGCTCTCCCGGCTTTCTCCAGCAGTTCCTCTATGGATGATCCAAATCCAAGGACAGCATTCAGCCCTCACAGCTGAGCTTGCAGTGGGAGCAAATAGGGCTCACTGCTGTTGTGCTGCCCGTGGTGGCATAGGGCATCAAACTGTCGTTTTCCAGGGCTTTATGGGAAGCTCTGTTCATGCTGTTGCATTACACAAAATCACTTTATTTTTTGCTATATATATACGTATATATTTATCTTTTTTTTCTTGTTCTTTTTTTAATTTAATTTAATTTAATTTTACTTTTGCACGTAAGAGCTGCAGGGAAGCACCCGGCCCACCACCAGACACCAGCCTGCCCATCTCTCTGCTGGGGAAGCTCCAATTTCAACATTTCTGTTGGAGTGGTTTCCCACACAGAGTCCTGCAACGTGCTCCTCGTGTCTGATGCTGTCCCACTTCAAGGCAACACTCGTGCCCCAGCTCTGGGGTGCTCTGAGCTCCCATTGCTCTCTGGGACGTGGGGTGGGTGCAGCAGCAGCAGCAGTATCAGTCATTGCTGTGTGAGCTCATGGTTGGGATGCGGTGGCAGAGCTCCTCCCCTGCAGCCCAATGTGCCCAGAGCAAGAAGCTCTGATTTTTTCAAGAAATACAGCTCCTCACCTCCAAGTCCTTATGAAGGAGCTGATCCAAGGAGCCCCTTGGCGTGGCTGTGTCCCCCTACCCAGACGTGAGGTCTCCTGGGGTTTGTTTCCCTGAGTACTTTCCTCCCCGTTGCTTTCTTGCTTTTGTGAGCTTTGCCGGTGCCAATGGCTGTGCAGAAGGCAGCTGCTGAGTTGGCTGAGTCACGTTGTTCTATTCTGAGGTGTGACATGCCTTGAAGGCAGCGCCGTCCATCAACCACGGTTTGGGCAGGAGCTGCTGGGAGAGCTGTGCTGCGCTGGGTGCTGCACGTGGGGCCCCACTGCAGTTCTTCAGACCCTGCCGGTGCTGCCTGGGGGGGGTTTGCTGCACACTGTGAGAGGTGAACATGCCCCGAGTTCCCACTTGAGCCCCACATTTCTTAGCAAGGGATAAGGGATGTGCAGCCAACACGAGGCTGCTTTCCCCATGCACTGCCCGCGGTTTGCGGGGCTGCACTGCGCACCATTTCCCCTGAGCACTCTGTGTGAGCAATCCTGGCAGAGCTTTTTTCCCTCCGATTGTTTATCCAAAGCTCACTCCGGGAATGGAAAGAGAGACTCTAAATCGAAAAAGCCGATGTGTCCGGAAAACTCGTTTCTTCCCTTAGAAAAAATGCAACGTGACGTTGGTGAGGAAATCTCCAACGAGCCGTTGGTGTCCAGGAAGAGCTCCATTTCCAGGGCAGCCTTAGGGACGGGATCGGGGCCGTTTGGTGCTGGCGAACAGATGGATGTGGGCTCTGAGGGGGTTCGGTTGCTGAGCCAGGTCCTTCCTGCCCACCCCGTGCTGTGGGTCTGCTGGCAGGGACGTGCCATGCTGGAGCAGCCCAGCAAAGTGCTGCTGGGAAGCACAGCCTGAGCTGGGGACGCGTTTCCTTGGCAGGGAGAGTCTTGGGGAGAGCAGCTGCTTTCCTACGGTGCTGCCTGAAGCCACCAACCTGCCACGAGCTGAGGCTGCAGATGGGGCCAGAAGGGACTGCGCGTGGCTCTGCTGCTTATCCTGGGGGTGTCCCCCCCACCGATCAGAATGGACAGGAGTGAGGCTCTCACACAAGGTCTTCAGGTGATTTTCATGTGAGTTTGGCATAGTTTTCATTTTAATTGTGACACTTGTGCTCAGGGGCTGATCTAAGGGGAGATGAGCCTGAGCTCTGCGTGCATCGCTGTCTGTGGCTTGGGTCCCTGGTGGAATCTGGAGCTGCTGCTGCCCTGCGCAGGGGCTGCTTTGGTCCCAGTGTGCCACCCAGGCTGTGTGGCAGGGCTGGAGGTGGGGATCTGGCCCAAAGACAGCAGCCCAGTGCTGGCAGCTCTGCATGGCTAAAGAGAAGGTTCTGGTGTGCTGTGCTGGTGGATCTTGCTGTAGCATTGCATTGTGACCCTGGCTCCCAGTGCAGCATTTGGGGATTTGGGGATTTTGGGGTCTGTCTGGGCAGTACCAGCATGGGATACCAGGCAGCTGGGTCAGGTTGGGGTCACAGCCCTCAGCTCCTGCAGGGACAACCCTCCTTGGCTCTGAGTGCTGGAAGGACTCATGGCTGTGGGTAACATCTGACACAGCATCACTGTGCTGCTTTCCTAGCTAAGCTGCCTGGAGGCAGCCATGGGGGCAGTAAGGGGGTGGCCAGTTCTCCTTTGCTCTGCATTGGGGACATCTGTTGGTTCCCAATGAGGACATGTGCTCCGTGTCCCCCCAGCCCAACACACACCCCATCTCCCTTGGGATGCTCCATTGCAGAGCAGCTCACTCAGTGCTGCCCACAGTCCTTGCCAGCCCTTCCCTGCTTTGGTTGCTGTGGGGGTGAGGTGGTGGTGGCATGGGCAGAAGCTGGATGATGGTAGCTTTCCCTACCTTGTCTGGTATGCACTGAGTGAAGAAGAATTACATCATAGGTTTCTCTAAAATTAATGCCTCCTCCTGTCTGTCCTTTGCACATGGATGAACTCAGTTCTCCCCCTTTGCTTCACCTGCACTTCCATGTCAGGTGTCTTTGTGAGTGCCCCTCTGCTGCCCTCTGTCACACAGCAACTAAATGTAACAGGATATTGGTGAGAAGGTTCAGGCTCTACTGCCCTCCCACCAACATCTGCCTCTGACACTGTGGGCCAACATCACAAAACAGGAGGCGTTACTTTTGGAGCAGCTCTCATGTCGTTGATATCATTGAGAACCCTGCAGTATCGTTGATATGTAGGTAACAAAACATTTCAATCTTTAATATTTTTCCTAAAACATTAAAAAAAAAAAAAAAAGTGGAACAAAAATACAAAACTAGTGGGACATGGGACCCTGTGTTTGTAACCCTGGTTTGAGGGATGATTTTTGGGGCATTCTTGAAATCTCAAACTTTACCAAACCTGCTGTGTATTTTTGCTGTTTCGAGTGCTGTGTTTATCCAATGGGTCAAACACACACCATTATTTGCCATCGCCTGAGAGCGCTGTGCAGTGCTGCCCCGTTCCTGTGCAGTACATGGGTTTTTCCTGGCAAGCATCTGTCACTGAGCTGATAAAGAGCTGCAGGAAGCCTCAGGCAGAGCCGTGTAACCAAATACAGGGCTGCAGGAGGCGTGGAGAGACTGCCTTTGGAGCAGGACTAAATATAACGCAGGGAGAGCAAAAGTGTGTGCAGCATGGGCTGCACCTGCCCTGCTCTGTCACCTGTGTCCATGGCAGAGCTGCCAGAGGGGATGGCTGTGCTCAGCAGCTCTGATGGACTGACTGAGCTTCCCAGGTCTTCCCTCTGGCTCTGGGCTCTCCGCCATGGTGCTGGGCACTTCTGCTTTGCTCCTCCTATGGGTGCCATCTCAGCTCCCCTCAAGTGTGTTCTGAAGTTTCTGCCAGCTCCTGGTGGCCCTTGGAAAAGAGCAGCAGGTTTTTCAGGGTGCCCATGCATCCCCAAGTCAAGCACTGCTGGGGACAGCTGAGTCACCCCACTGAGTTCAGTGGGGCTGGGATGGCTCATGTGGGTGGGCATGTCTCCATCCTTCTGCCATAGCACTTCCAACCTCACCCCAGAGCTTAGAAGAGTCATAGATGGGAACTAAGGGGGGAATCAATACCCCCAGGGCCCCCAGCCTGTCAGCAAAGCCTCCTGGTGACCTACAGGACTGTCTGAGAAGTGTGTAGGGTGGGCTGCTGGTGCTCTGCTCACATTGCTGCTGACACCCTGCAGGTTTGGAAGAGGAAGATGAGGCTGCAAAGCCTCTTCAGCCATGATCATATCAGCCTGTTTCTGGGGCAAACCGTGCTTTCACTGCAAAGTTCCTCATTTCTCTTAATGCAGCCAGATGGCTCCCATCTCTGCCTCAGCTCCTGGGAGAGGTGGCTTTGGAGTCGTGCAGGTTTCATCTCTAAAAGCCTCGTAGCTCTTGGAAACTGAAGGGAGGGATGCGACTTTCCTTCTCACCCTTTCTGCTGATTTTTCTCCCTGCAAACGAACTAAAATCCAGCTGATGCTATGGGTATTTTAAGAACTGCAGGGAGGAAGCGGGGCTCGGCAGCTCTGCAGAGAAGTGGGATGAGTGCGGAGAAGCCGCTGGTCTTGCTGAGCTGGCAGACAGCAAAATAACCAGTTACGGGATGAGATGTGTCTCATGGCTGCTGCAGAGAAGGGAAGAGATGCGTGGGGAGGAGGGGGCAGAAGGAGGAGTGGTGTGACTCGGGGAACTGAGCACTTCTGCAGGGCCAGTGTTTGCACCGCGCTGTCACATTTCCCCTCAGCTCAGCCGTCTCCCCACGGCCTGGGGCCCAACAGCCCTTCCTTTTCTGGGCCAGGCTTGTGGCCGCTGAGCTGCAAGCTCTCACACGTGCACATAGAGCAGAGCTCAGCACTGCTGCTGCCTGCTGGCTCCTGGCCCATCGCACCCTCCTCCTCCTCACCATGAGCCCATCCTGCGCCCCGCGGTGATGCCGGGAGCTGGGAGGATACAGCGGGAGGTGAGTGAGGCCCAGAGCAAGATTGGGGACGGGGTCTTCCTTGCGGGTCTTCCTTGTGGGTCCCCTTGTACAGTGGGGAGGTGTGGGTTTGGGGTGAGATGGGGTTGGTGCCACCGGACTGCAGGGCAAGGTACCAGGAAAGCCCATGGCGTTCTCTCACAGGCTGTCTGCCAGGTGAGGGTCTCCATCTGTGGCTGCTGTGTCTGAGGAAGGCAGGGGGACGTGGCATGGGTGTTTGGGGCAGATCCTGTCCCAGCCTGGCACGGCACTGGGGACCCCATTAATGGGTGCTGTGGTGCAGCATCAGCCACTGCCGTGACACCAGCATTGGTGTCTCCATGTCTGCAGTTGCGCACATCTGCTAAAATGCATTTTCACCCAAATCAATGGCTCTGAATTTGGCACTGGTGCTTGAGATGTTTCCTGTGGCCCTGCAGGCTTCTGGTGGTGGCCAAGGTTTCCCTCCTACTCAGATGCCAAGCCCAACATGGGTTGGCAGCCTCCTTCCTGGGGTTGTGAACCATGGTACCGTGGTCATCTAGCACAGATCAGCCTGGCTTCATTGATGCCACTCAAAAGCTGCATGGGAGCAGCCTGCATCTGCATGGGTAAGGGACAAAGGACGTGGCTGTTGCAGCTGTAAACCTCATCTGAAGCAGACCAAGTGTGCTGGGTCTGTGGAGGTTGGTGTCTTCATCTTTCTCCATCAGTTGTGTTGGCTTTGTGTGGGCAAATTGGGTTATCTCCCTGCTGCTGTTCAAAAAAAAAAAAAAAAGCCTGGGCTCCTGTCTGTGCTGTCTGTGAGAGCTCTACACAGAGGGGGAATTGAGTCCTGGTTGCAGCATGTGTTCCTGCTTCTTCAAAGCCCTCCTTGTCAGGTTTGGGTTTGGGCTGGGTTGGTGGAGCGGGCGTGATGCGGAGGCCTGGTGCCACCCTTCTCTTCCCATCTTCAGCCCCATGTCCCTTCCCTCCTTGCCTCTTGGTACTCCTGGGGAGCACAGCAGGAAGAAAATGTCCCCTGTGAAAAAGGAGTGGTTTCTGCCCAGCAGGTCCTTGTGCTGGTTATGGCCGGGATGAGCAGGGACCAGCTGCTGGTGCTGGTGGGGAGCAAGCTGACCCCACACCTTCTCTCTGTGTCCTCCAGTGCCTCTTTTCACATAACTTCTGCTTGTTCTGATGGACGCTGGGGATCAGTTTGGGGGCATTTTTGGTAGAATTTTCCTGGGGAGCTGCATCCTTGGAGCATGCGGGGCTGCTTGTCCCACCTCCAGGCTGTGCAGGCAGCAAGGACAGCAGCAGAGCAGTGAGCAGAAGAATAAGAAGCACATTTCCGTGGGTCCGGAACCACTCACCTCAACCCAGGTCCTATTCTAAATCTGGAAAATGAGCACTGCACATTGGGTCCCCTCCCACGCGCGGGCAGGTGGGACGCGGATGTGGGAAGCCACGACGCCGCTCACAGCCAACACGCGTTTCACTTCAGCGGGCACTGAGGAGCACTGCACGCACCTGGCCCCTCTGGGGGCCTTTTGCCTGCAGGAAATAATGTGCTGAGAGCCACGGTGCCGACCTCTATCATGATGCATGGCGCTCGTAGCAAGGAGGAGTGGGAGCACCTTGGTGGGCATCAATGCGGCCAGGAGCTGCCCAGCAGGATGCTCTGTGTTTGGTGATTACAGATTCAGGATCTCGGTGGAGAACAAATCCTAAATAGAGCAAGGATGTGAGGAAGAGCATGGGCTGATGGCCTGATGGTGCCTGGAGGGATTTGGAGGACTGAGGGTCTCATGGGTGGGGACTGGGTGCTGTGTCACAGGGGAGCCTCCCTTTCTTCCTCCCTGCTTTATTTTTCCTCTTTTGTTGGAGAGAGCAATGCTTGATGGAAAGGGGTGCCTTAGATGTTGTACTGAGGGACATGATTTAGTGGGTGGTCGGTGGATGGTTGGTCTGGATGACCCTGGAGGCCCTTTTCAACCTTGCTGATTCTATGATTCTATGCTGTCCAACACCAGGCTTTGGAGCATGGCTTGCTACTGAGCTCTACTGGGTTTTGTTTCTCAGAGGTGCTGGCCTTATGGCAATTCCACTTGTCTTTTTCATATGTTCCTTGTCTTCTTGGACTTTGCATTTTGGACTTAATTTGACTTAAACCCAAACATTTCTCCTTAACTCCTGGGGAGGAGAAGGCTCTCAGTGATGACCCGCATGGTGATGCTGATCCTCCTTGCTGTGGGTACCAAGAGCTCCTCTGGATTCAGCTCCAAGCTGAGCCTTTCCCCAGCAAACACCAATCTGGTACCTCAGGGCTAAGTGCCAAGAGCCCTGTGCCCTGGGCTCCGTTTCCCTGCCCTGCCTTTGCAGCTACAGCTGACAGAACCCTGTGCTTTTTGCAGGTGAGACCCCGGACCCGAGGCCATGCCCGTGCACAGTGAGCAGCAGCCGTGCACTCAGCAGCCTTGCAGCCGTGCCCACGCTCTGCTGCAGCCCCAGCCCAGCCATGGAGAGTGCAGGTGGGTGGAGAGCGGATCAAATACGCATTCTGGCACAATCTGACATTTTATCGACAGGATATTGATGCTGAAATATTTGATCTTGTGTGTAAGCCACTCCTGCTGTTGCTGGTAGGCTATGAGCATTTATAGATCAAAGTGCCCCTTGTTTGTGTTGGAGCACTGGTCTCATGCTTTGCTCCCTGTGAAGAAATGGCAGTGTACCATGGCTGCAGGCACTTTGATTTAGAAAGAGAGGACACAGTGTTTATATCAGCTTCAGGAAAAGCTTCCCGTCATTACAAATATACACAAATAAAAAAGAATGGGAAGTTTCCTTCTGTCCCTTCCTATGGCTCCTGGCTCCCCTCTCTTGGTCATTGCTCCTTGGGAAGTCCAAGGCTCTGCTCCACCACCCAGCCCCAGCTTTGTCAGCTTCATCCCTTTGCAGAGCCTTGCAAGGAGGTGTGGAAGTTGTGGTCCTTGAGCAAAGTGCTTCCATAGCATCACTCAGGCTCTCATTTCCTGTAGGCAGAGAGGAATGCACCACTGCCCTGAGCCATCCCTGATGCTTGGGCAGATGGAGCTGTGGCTAAAGAGGGTGTGTGGGGGATGGGCAAAACTGGGAGCAAAACTGGGACGGAAGGGCAGAGTTAGGGTTAGGGTTAGGGTCAGGGTTAGAGTTAGGGAATGGGTGCTTCCCATCTGATCCCTCACATGGCTTCAACAGCTGCGTCGTGCCAGTGCTGACACACGAGCTCCCTCGTGAGCAGCAGTCCTCACCACAGGAACAAGTCATACCCCAAATCAGCTCTGAGGTTTTCACATTTATTTTTGGCCACGGGAAGGATGCGGCTCACTGCTGACGTGAATGGGGAGCGGGTGGCAGTCAGAGCTCCGTATCTGCCTGGGGGGGCTCAGGGCCCCGGGTGGGCAGCTGTGGGTTGGAGGAGCCTGAAAGAGAGCCTTTGTCACTGGGATGCTCCCATGCCATGGAGGGGGGGCGTAAGAAAGAGCAGACTCTGGAGCAGGGACTGTGTGGTAGGACAAGGGGAAATGGTTTTGGACTTAGAAAGGAGAGATTTAGATTAGATATAAGGAAAACACCCTCAGTGTTCACACTATGGGCAGTGAGGCAATGGCACAGGTTGCCCAGAGAGGATGTGGTGCCTCAACCCTGCAGACAGCCAAGGTCAGGGGATGGGCTGTGAGCACTGATGGAGCTGTGGGTGTCTCTGCTCAGTGCAGGGGTGGGACCAGGTGGCCTTTAGGGATCCCTTCCAACTCCAACCATTCTGTGATTCTATGGTGGATGGGGATGAGGCTGAATTGCCACAGTGCCCAACTGCAGAAGTGCTTCTGCTCATTCATTGTGCCAAGCATTGCTTTTGGTCCTTTAGCTTCTGAATTTAATATGTGATTGTTTTTTTCCAATGAGAGAGGCTCTTCAGAGCTCACTCAGAGCAGACCCTCTCTGCTCTACCACGTCCCAGCTTCGCTCTCAGCATGCCTGCAGGGTATGGTTGCCCTATGGCTCTGACTGGCTGCCACTGATGCTCAGCCACATTTGATGCCTTCAGTACCCATCCCAAGGTTTCCCTGCTCCCATCCCTGGGTGCTCAGGCTGTTATGTTCATTTTCATGTCCCCACAGAGGTGGAGTCGGACATCCTGCGCCGTGTTCGCACGCTGCTGCGCGAGCTGGATGGCCACCACCCTGCCTGCCAGAGTGACCGAGGTGAGCCCAGGGGCAGCCCCATCCACCTGGAATTTACCAACTGTTCCTGTGGGCCTGCTGCTTTGCCACACATTGCTCAGCTCTTTGCTGGGGAGTCAGCTGCAATCCCTCCATCGCTGTGGTGCGGAATAATGCTCAGCCTGAGCGTTGATTTTACTGTTATTTAGACCCAATTAGCATGCTCCATCCCTTGCTGAGGGTCACTGGGTGAAGCAGAGGGTGGAGAAGCAGCACTGAGCTGTAGGAGAGATCCTGTGGGTGGTGGTTGAAGCACCCAGATCTCCCCATCCATCAGTTCACTGCTCTGCAGGGCAGCCTCACCTCCCCCACTTCTCACCTCTCAGGGATGCTACGATGGACCCTGCACAAAAAAATTGACCAGAATCCCAGTAACAGCCCCATCCTGGTCCGGATCCTGGTGAAAGAGCTGGAGAGGGTGAGTGCCTCACAGTGCCCTGCAGGTGGGGGGGTCTCATCTCCATCCCAAGCAGGACATGCCCCAGTGAAGGAGACTGTATGAACTGGAGCCTCATAGCCAGGGGCAGATGATGTTTGCAGCCCACAGGCAGCAAAACAAAGAGGCTTTCCAACCGCCCCCACGCCGCCCTGTGGTTGCAGGTACTGGAGAAGTTTCTCTCCCTGCCACTCATTTCCTCCGCGTGGTGTCACACCTTGCCCTGTATCCTGACCTGGGCGCATTGTGCAGAAACCCACGGATGGATTTTGTGTTTCAGTGATGCATCTCCTCATTTTCTGAACTCGTGTGAACCTTCAGCACCCTCAGCACCTGCAGCAGTGGTGATGTGGTTGGGCACGGTGTCACCTTTGTGAGCGTGCCTCGTTTCATCCAGTGCCCTCATATGCAGAGACCCCTCTCTGTCACCTCCCTCTGTCCCCTTTGGGGCTGAGGTCAGCCACCCCTTTGTCCCCCCCATTAGAGCTATTATTCCTCTGCTGTTCTTATTCTCAGAGGGCTGTCAGTCCTCCCGGTCTGTAATTCCCTTTGTCTCCCTGAAGCTCTCCCTGGAAATCAGCATTATGCTTTTTCAGTCCCCTGACACTGCAGCAGCCCTGAGCACTCAGCACCAACCACTGATAATAACTCAGCAATTTCGTGCTTGAGTTTCTCCATGGCTCTGCCCAGGGATTAGCTGGCTTCAGCAATTCAACCTTGCTCATTTTATCGATCATTTCTAAAGCTTTGCTGCCATCGGTTCCATTTAGCTGGGATCCAGCAGCAGCACATCATCTCTGAAAAGAGGTGCTGGGGGGAGACCCTGAGCATCATCACCACCACGGCAAGGCTCTGCCAGCCCTGCTATGTATTCTTATCTGCTCTGCTGAGCTACACGAGAGTGGGGGAGCATCAGCAGCGTGCAGCACCTTCACACTGCAGCAGCCCAATTTCCATTTGAGTACACCTATATAACACGTTGCCCCTTCCCTCTGGCAGTGAGGATCCGTGAGGTTTTGGGGTGGAAATCAGGTGTATCTGGGGCTGTTCCTGTTGCTGGAGATGTGTGGGAGCTCCCAGCTGCCTTCCCACAGCCTGGAACAGGGGAGCATCCCACCTCCTTCACCACTCTGCTCCCACCAAACACAACATGGGCCCTTCCCAGAGGGTTCCTAGAGGTTTTGTGTTTCTATTTGAGTTGTTTTTTTTTTGGGGGGGGGGGGGGGAGGGGCAATAAAAAAGCACTCCCCAGTGAGCTCAGATAGAAACTTTTTGCCATCTCCCTCTGCAGATACTGTGCCCTTAGTGGTTTACCACTCACCCCTTATGATCTGTAGCCAACAAGGGCAGCCCACCAGGCAGGACCTGTCCTCATCCCCAGGGACACCCTGCCCACTCCAGTGGCCCACAGAGCCCATGAGCATCACCCTGCACCCATGCAGGTCTGTGGCGGATGCCCCAGCGCTGACTGCATCTTTTGGTCCTGCAGGCAGAGCGAGGTGACTACAGGCATTACATCATCCCCCTGCTGCACACGCTGATGTACGCCTTGATCAAGGTAACCTCCCTGGGGCAAGATCCTGGGAAATCAGAAGGCAGGGGAGGGACCACCTATTCCTGTACTGAAATAGCCCAGCCAAGCCCTGCCCTGCCACAGATGGGCACACATTTCCCAGTGTGATGTCTGAAATAATGACACGTCTGGGAGGGAAGGTCATCCCACTTGGGTCCTTGCCCCTTTTCTTGGTGCTGATGGTGCAGGAAGTCACACTGCTAATGAAGTCCATTTGTCCAAGCACCTTTCCAAAGCCGGTCAAAATGCATCCCTCAGCCTTTGGTGGGTACTGATGGAGGCACCATCACCGTCCTGGTGCCTGATCCTGCCCTCCCTCCCAGGGTCTGTCATGGAGAAAGTCCATGTGGGATCACTGCCTGCAGCATCTCATTAGCTGCCCTGTTCTCACCCCAGGCTCCCTGCATCTCCGACGAGCTCTGCAGCAGAGTGTATGATTTCTGCACGAAGCTGCTCACCCTGCCCAGGCCTTTCTGCACCATTGGTTTGGACTATGCTGCCAGGCTGAAGATGGAAAGGATGGCACCAGGTACGATGCTCCCTTGCTCTGCCTCTGAGTTTGGGGGGTTTGCATACAGAGCTGGCCTTTGCCTAAAGCTATGCCTGGGGTTGCTGCGTGAGGCTGGCCCAGCCTTAGGTCTTCAGGATATGTTTGGATGGAAGAGTTCCCCTTTCCTGGTTTTGGGTGGGTATTAGCAGCTGGATGGGACACTTATGTCTTTCCTACCCCAGGGCCAGGTGGGGTGAAGCACATCCCTCCACACTTGGGATGGTGCTCTTCACACCCCACACTCAGCGCCATCCCTGACGTGGCCCCATGGCCGTGGCCAGCAGTCAGCCTTTCCTCCAGCACCAAGCTCTCCTCTGAGCTCATAATCTTCTAAACAAAGGAAGGGAAATACAGGAAATTATCCATGAATAGAAGGAGTTTTCTTCTTCTGTAGCATGGCCTATCTTTGTCTGTGGTTATATTTAACCCAGGGCCAACTCGGAGCCCTTCCCACGAGCCAGGCCAGGTTGTTTTGCCTCATGCTCCAGCCCTTATGCACTGATTTTCTCACTTTTGTAGGGATGCTCTACCAAAGGATGGTGATTTCCGAACAAAGTCTTAAAAGCGACCCCTACCCCTACCAGGAAAAGTGAGTAGTACCTCTTCAAATGTATCATCACTCTTATTTCTTCCACACCCTTTGAATTTTCTAGTGAAGCTGTCCCTTTCCTGCACCCTGAATTGATGTTGGGTGCACAGACAACTTGGAGGCAAACTCCACGGCAGGGTGTGGGCTGGGGGGATGCAATTTGTTGATTACATGTTGATGTCCCCAACAACTACACCTGCGCAGGATTTTCATCTTCGCCGACCCGGAGCTGCTTTCTGAAGCCATCTGCAAGGCTCTGCTCAGCGACACGGAGGCAGCTCGTGTCTCCCAGAGCCCACAGGCGTGTATGTGCTGTGTGATTACCCACGCTATGCAGGCAGCCCTGGGCGAGGGCTGTGACCTCAGTGCCTTGAGGATGCGGCTCCAGGTAACCAGCAGCACTCATATGGCCCCAGTATGATTTCCTAATACAGGCTTATCCGTGAGCCCATTTGCACAGGGCCCATTTGCTGTCATATAACGCTCTGCCCATGGAGCATCTGCTCTTACACCTGGGGGCACTGACAGCACCTCTGTGGCAGGGCATGGCCAGCAGCGAGGTCGAGCACTGGTTCCAGGAGGTGGTGATGGCCGTCGAGTGTACAGGGAGCAAAGTGGCTGCAGACCGTGGGCAGCACATGGAGAGGCTGCAGAGCATCTACAGTGCCATCCTCAGCTCCTCACCACCAGGTGAGCCCCCGCCGTGCTGCCCATCCTCACCATTACCCTCCCACAGCCCATCCATGAATGTTATTTGTTCTGCAAGCTCTCTGCTGTCTGCAGCTAAGCAAGGTCCTTCACTTGCCTGCGCCTCAGTTGCCTCATGTCACCTCTCCCTTTCCCAGGTCGTGTACAGACCTTCATTTGTGCAGTTTGTGAGGGCAGGGGACTGTGATTACAGCCTTGGAATTGGTCAGAAGTGATGGGGTGGGAGAACCCCCAGGGCTCAGGACTATTCTAACTGCTGAAGTAGGGCACCAGTGGGTTTTGTGCACTGCCTGCTCCACGTGCTACGTACACCCTTGTTCCTGCAGGTGATGCTCCCCTGGAAGGGCTGCAGGGCACCCCACTGCCCAACCCCAACATCAGCTTCCACCTCTGGACAGAAGATGATCAGCTCTGTGAGTGAGGCACCAGGGATGGACGGGGAGGGAAAGACAAGCAGGGCACACCTGTGAGGTGCACACAAAGCGCCCGATGAGAGCGGTGCTGAGCTGGGAAATGGGGCTGGAAGGGCAATCTGGAGCTGTTGGTGGCCCTCTGGTTGGCAGCTGGGACAGGACAAAGGCTCGGCCTGAGTCTGGCTGCATCTCCCTCCCTGAGCTCCTCCTGCCTGCAGGGAAAGAGCTGGTGCTGTTCATCCGCCCGCTGTCGCAGAGCTGCGAGCCCGATCACCTGAGCCAGGACCTGGACAACTTTGAGATCCAGGACATCATTTCAGACTGCGAGTGCTGTGAGCAGACCCGCTTCTCCGTGCTCTCCACCGACAGCGGCATCGAGAGAGATCTGCCACCGACTTCCGAGGAGCCCTTAGCCCCGTGCAGTGCTGACACAGAGCAATCCCGGCTCCATAGGAAAGGTGGCATTAAAAAAAAGCCCTCGCCGCTGGAGAGCGTGGCCTTCCTGCAGTCCGGCTGCAACGGCCCCGGGGTGAAACCTGCAGCCAAAGTGCAGAGGAGAGTGGGGATCCCCACTGAGCCCATGGCCCCCATGTTGAGGCTGCACACTGCCCGCATTGTGCTGCTGGGGGACGACCGCATCCTGGGGCGCCTGGCCCAAGCCTACCACTCCCTGCGGTGAGCAGCTGCCAGGGGGAGGGAGGTGGAGTGGGGGCTTTTCTTGGTCGCAGCAGCCGTTGTGGTTGGGGATGGGTTGGGATTCAGGGTTACCTGGGACAGGATTGGAGCTGGATGTTCTGCCCCTGAATCTTGGAATGAATGCTGGAATGGTTTGGGTTGGAAGGGACCCTCAAACACCATCCAGTCTCACCCTCGTGCTGTAGGCAAGGAAATCTTTCACTAGACCACATTGCCAAAAACCCCATCCAACTCACTGTTGAACACCTCGAGGGACATCCACATCTTCTCTGGACAATCTGTGCCAGTGCTTCACCACGCTTATGTTGAACAACTGCCATCTTCCCCAGCTGCAAGGCCCAAATGGTGCACATGTGGAATTTTTCCATTCTGTGCATAAGACAGATTCAAAAAAATAACAGTCAAACCAGGCAAGAATTTTTCCAGTGCACAGGGGAAGGAACCTAATGAGCCCACCTATGGGACATCCCATAGATTCTGGGAATCTGGATTTGGGAATCTAGGGGCATTGCTTTGCTGCTGTGTTGCATTGGGTACAGGAGGCGAGCAGGGAGGCTGTTTGCTTGTGTTGCAGAGCCGCTGTCATCTCCTGGCACTGTTTTCCTGCCTCTTCACCTTTCAGGCATGGCTATATTTATTTTCTTCCCTTTCAAGGAAGCGAGAAACACGCCGTGTCTTCCTGACCCCAAGGCTAAACCTGCAGTTCTACTACGTGCCGGTGACCGGGCAGCCAGGCACACTGGCAGCTGCGGTGAGTCTGGTCACTGCTGGAGGAGGAGGGACAGGGGGATCCCAGGGACTGACCCCCATGAGTGCCTCCCTCTGCCTCCTATGAGGTGTGAGCCGTGGCCGTGCCCTGAGCTGTGTTTCTCCACCAGAACCCCTCTGCCACCAGCCCTGAGGAGCTCTGCGAGGTGGCCGCCTACCTGGGCAGAGCCGATCCCTGGTATGAGAGCAACATCAACACGCTGTGCCACGTGATCCCCAAGCTGGCCACCATGGTACGAGGAACCATCCCCACCCCCAGCACTGATCCCTTGTCCAAAAACCCGCAGGGGTGAGCTCGTGCCTGCAAAGCCCTTCTGTGCCCCAGACGGCGGCTCACGCCCTACAGGCAGCCAGGGTTGGTGTTGAGCCCACGAGACCCATTTTCTACGATGGTGGTTTGGTTTTTTCTTGGCCAAGGGACAGGAAATGGCACATTTCAAGAACACAAATGTAAACGAGGCATTTGCTGTAATACCCCAGCTCTCATTTCCTGGCAGTTTGAGCCAGCACTGACAGCCTGCAAGAAATGTGGGGAGGTGGGGGCAAACCTGCACCTCTCCCATTGGCTTTGGCCGGTCATGGCAGAGCAGCCGAGCTCCCTGTAGGAAGGCAGTGACCGAGGCTGATCCTCGTTGCGATTTCCTCCTCAGCCTTCCTCTCCAAGCAAGCATCTGGTGACTGATCTCTTCATCACTGATGTGATTGCCTACTACGTCCGTATGGGCGCCCAGCCCGTCTGCTTCCAGGTGTACGCAGTGAAGGTGGGTTCTGTGGATGCTGTGCTGCCCCGTGGCACTGCCAGTGCTTGCTCCCTGTTGCTGGCAGTGCTCTGCAAAGCCCCTGGGGTCAGCTGGATTTGGGCGGCTCTGAGCTGGTTCCTGTCCCCCAGCCCTCCCCCTCCTCACCAGACTCCCAGATCAGCGGTTAGGGGTAGGGGTAAGGTTCTGGGTACAGATAGGTCAGTGATCCTGGGAAGGCTATTTGGGGATCTTGAAAGTCAGCAAAGCAAATGCGGACTCCCTGCTCTGCTGGGCACAGGTTTGCTCAGCAGCTCTGGCACCTCCTGCTGCTTTAGGCCACCCCTTCAAGCAGGGGTTCACTGAGTGGCTTCAACAAAACCTTGCAGAGGATTTGCAGGGTTTCCTGAAATGCTAATTTTTTTGTTTCCTGCCAGCTTTTCTCTGAAATGGTAGCAGGGTGAGACCTGGTATTTGATACTGCCACTTCTGTATTTGGTCCTGAAGTATCAGCCCTCCATCTGCTCCTCTGGCAGTTTCCCCCTTCAAAACTCAGGGTGGTATCAGTGCACATATCTCCCTTGAAGCTGCCCGCAGCCAACGTGGTGATCTATTGCAGCAGAGGAGCAGCCACTGCATGAGCAAACAGGCACATGGCTTGCAAAGAGATGGAAGAGCTTTGTTAATTATTGGTGGAGCATCACCAAGACTTGAATTAATAACGTGTAGCTTGCAAGCACCTGATCTGCAATGTGAGTTGCTGAGGATTTTGTTTTCCCTCTGAATTTTTCTTGGACTCATTCCTCCTCCAAGACAGAAGTTAGGAGCGAGTGAAAGAGTGGTGACTCAAAAGGGGGAAGAGGAACTGCCTCCAGATGTGGTTTTCATATAGAAGCACTCGGACTGCCCTGCTGTCATACAGAGCACGATGTGGAAGCACAGAGCCTGCTTTGCTGTTTTGGTTAAGATCACGCTGTTCCTCTTTGGCTGCAGAGTGCTTTCTTAGAAATGAGGACTGAGCCCCACAAGAGCTGGGTGGAGGGCAAGCTCTCCAGGAGCTTGTCTTCATATTTTGCTCAGAGCACTGCATAGATCTGATGTGAGAGGCTGATTCAGGTGTATCAGGGAGAAATGACCAGCCTTGAGTAAAGGCAGCTGGAAGCTGCTCCCCCAGCACTGGGCATCTGCAGGGAGCAGCCGTCTGTGAGCACGCAGTGACACCCAGTGGCGAGGGCCCATGGCTGTGCACTGCGAGGCGTGCCGTGCTCCTGTGCTTCGCAAAGCAAAATCAGCTCTCCCCATCCCATCTGTCCCCCACAGTGAGGTGACAGATTTCCTTTGACGATGTCCCACTGGGGCTCTCAGAGAACCTTTTGCTGCCGCAGTCCCTCTGTGATGGTACAGACGACTGTTCTCAAAGTTTTCCCTCTCTTTCAGGTTTTCTTCAGCAGCTCAGCTCAGGAGCCAGCTGAGGATGTGTTCCTCACGGAGCTGTGTGCCCAGCTGCAGGACAGCATCCCCCCCAGAGGTGTGTTTGCTCCCCGTGAAACCCCACAGCTGGGGCTACACCAGCCACGGCCCTGAAATGAGCACAGCCCTCATACCCAGGACTGGGAGCCGCCCTGAATTGCTCTGTCTCCCTCCTTGGCATGTGATGATAGGCAAGAGGGTGTCGCTGGGTCCTGGACTCAGACAGGTGATGCCCGAGGGCTGATCTGTAGCCAGTGCCTGATCCAGTGGATGCTTGCCATTGGGGCTGAGCACAGACCCTACGGCGAGTCCGTCTCACCAAACCTTTTTTTGGTGGCACAGAGCCTCCAGTGTGCCTAGAGTGGCTTGTCCCTTGACTGCTGTCCTCTGCCCTGAGGTGGGTGGGATGAGTGACACCTCCATCCTTCTTGGTCCTCCCCTTGCAGAGGTAAACCCAACCAAGAAGAAGACGACCCTGGATGGCCCTGGCATAGATCTGACTGTAACATACAGGAAGGTGAGTGGGGCTCTGGGCACCCAACGTGCCCATGTCCGCAGGCATAGCGTGGACCTTCCAAAAGCAGTGATCTGGCTCTGCTTCTTTCCCTGGAGTTGCACTCCATGAGAGGACAGAGAGGTTCTGATAGACTGCCAGCTATCCCTGGACTTGTGAAAAACTGCCCCAAAGCTCCCCAGAGCCACCCCATGGCTTGGCTGAATGAACAGAGCCTTCCTTCCCTACAGGTCGTGGTGAGTGACCGGGCAAAGGAGGTGTCACTGTCCCTGCGCTCCACAGGTCTCTCCATGAAGGCCATCCCTGCCAATGCGGCTGAAGGTAGGTTTCTCTGCTTGGGAGCAAGCTTTGCTGAGATTCCTGGTGCTCCATAGGGTGGATCTGACCATAGTACTCAGTGCCGTTTGTGCCTGGGCTGCCCGAGTCTAACATACTGCTTCCGTTGCAGATCTGGCGTGTCTAAATGTGGACATCACTGAAGTCGTTAGGATCAACAACCTGTCAGGACGATCCTTCTCAGTACGTGGCTGTGGGTGATCCTGACCCTGGGAGGGTTGGACAGTGAATGGAAAGCCCTTACAACCACAATGAAGGGGAACTCTCCATGGAAAGGGAAGGCTCTGGGAGTTTCCGTGGCTGGGTGTTCCCTGGAAAAGTCTATTTTCTCAAGTCCAACCCCAAATACTGTCCCTGCTGCTCAACACTGCATCACACACAGTCTCAGGACACTTCTGAAGTACTGGTGATTGTGTGATTCAAGGGGCAGAATGAATAAGGCTAAAGAGAAATAAAGCTTAGTCCTTTGGTCACCAGGGCTCTGCTTGGGTGTGTGTGGAAGAGGATTTGTAGGTTTGGGATCGACCCCATTAGCTATACACCTCCAGCTGCAGTTCTCTCCAGACCACTTGTGTCAATCCATGTATGGCCCACCAGAGTAGGGGCTGTTATAGCAATGCTTTAAAAAGCATAAACAGGAAACAGGAACTTCAGTGAATCTGATCAGCACCTCAGAGAGACGGATTTTCTCTAAGGCTCCTTTGGTTTCGCATGAGAGGCCAGGCAGGGGATGTTCTGACCTGCAGTGATATATCTCCACAGTTTGGGTGTCCATAAGCATTATCGTGCCTTGGTCATTTTGTGTTGCCATGGAGCCTTCAGTCTCTCTGCTGGTGTTTTCAGATAGCCAGTACTCTTTTGGTTATTCTGGCTTTTGTAAACACCAAGGTACTGCAGCCCATGCTGCCCACTGAAGTCCACCAGGAGAGAGGGCCATGCCCCACATCAGACGTCCCAAACCTTCCAGCCTGTGCAAACTTGGCCAATTGACAAAGTCTGCCCTTGCAACCTTAGGCTGTGATCATGGAAAGAGAGACCCTTCCATCTTTAGAGCAGCCACCTTGCATCACTTCTAAAGTTTAAACTGAGTGAGAATGTTGTCGTTTTTTCTCCCAACCCAGACTGTGGCAAACAAGCTGAAGACGTGCAACATCAAAATCAGGAGCACGGAGCAGAGGCCCTTCACACTGTGTCTGGACAAGGACAGCAGAAGGACCTACAGGAGTGTGATCAGGTGAGGGTGCTCTCCTGGGAAAGCAGGGCAGAGTCAAAGAACTGTGGAATCAGAGAAGTGTCTGAGTCAGAAGGGACCCTGAAAGGCCATCTGGTCCAACTTCCCTCAAGTCAATCAGGTGCTCAGAGTCCCATGCAGCCTGACCTTGGGTGTCTGCAGGGACAGGAGGTGGGTTGTGCTCTCCTAGATTTGCATCTTGGGGTGATGGTGTGAAAAAAATGGGTTCTTCTGTTTTAAGTAAGGTGCTGTCATTAGGCAGTAGAAGGACAAGTACGTCCAAAATCTTAGGTCTAAAGGTTCCTGGGGTATCTCAAGCACATGAAGGTCAGGCAGAGGAATCAGCCCTGTGAAAAGTCAGGGATTAATGTGGCTGCAGTGGTGATAGTGACATATGAAGTGCTGGAAGGGAATAGACAGAGTTTGAGGTTCATGTGGAGCACAGGTAAAGTGGGAGTTTCTGAGAACTGAAGCAAGCAAGGCTGACGCCACTGCTTTAGTGTTTAAATGCTGGTACACATCAGCTCCCAGCCAAATCCACTCTGAAAGCATAAAAGCAATTGCACGGCTCTGTGTGGCAGCCCCTGCTCTGCAGTCAGAGCAAAGAGTTGGGATTTAGTCTGAGATCAGACTCTGGCCCTCAAGGGCAGCTTTGCATGAGTAGTAATCACGTTCTTGTTCCTCCTGCAGCCTGGAAGTGTCTCCTTGCCTAGAGCCCAGCTACTGCCTGCAAAAGTCAAGGACAATGAAATTCAGCCCGCACGAAGCAGAGGATGTGGGACTTGTGAAATACATGCCCAAGTCTCTGCTGCTGCCCATCAACACATTTGCAGGTGTCATCCAATGAAGAAAAGGAGAAAAAGCCGATGTGCAAGATGCAGCACCTGGGTCGTGATAGAAGACGTGGAAAGAAGAAAGCACACTAAGAAGCTGCCAACAGTGGATTTGCAACCAGGTGTTTCTAAAGCCTTCTAAAGCTGCAAAGGCAGAGGTGGGCAGGGCTTGGGAAGGACAGCTGTGCGCCAAGCTGTGGTGGCCACAGCCTGCATTCCCTGCCAGGGCAGAGCTCTCCTGAATGACTGAGAGATTTGACCTTTTGCACAAGTGGTGAAAAACCTCCAAGCTTTTCATTTCAGGGAAAGGACTGGAGAAAATAGAGCCGAGGTGATGGTGCTTGCTGTGCTTGTGGATCAGAGAGCAGTTGCTAGCACTAGTATTTATTGGGTTGGCATCTCCTGGCCTGGTGTGCCTGTGTGTCCAATGTGTGCAGTCAGTGGGACAGCCACTGTTGTTGCAGAGGGGCTATGCAAGAACGATGGTGGTGTGAAGCAGAGACACGAGAAATCCAGTGCAATATTTGGCAGTGATGTACTCAGGTTGCCCAGGCAGCACAGCCTGGCTTTGTTTTGAGAAGCCTGCAGAACCCCTGGCAGACTCCTCTGTTCCTTCCCCCTGCTGCTGTCAGGGTGTGGGAGCCCTCCCCTGGTTTGCAGGTGGGCTCAAACCCATGCAGCTCTATGGAGCAGTGTGTCCAAGGCCCATCTTTGCTGAAGTAATGGAAGAAACACGGTGCGCAACATTGGTTGGCTCTCTGAATACGGTCTGTGATGTCTGGGTTGTCTCCAGGGAGTCTTCTGTAAATCACATTGGAGTGGATGTGGGATCCTTGGCACCCTCCTATGACACTATCAGCTTTGATTCTCTCAGCTCTCAGCAGCTCAGGGGTGCTGGCTTGTATCCCCTGCCCCAAGGAGGAATCCTCCATCCTTGTCAGTGCACACAGCAGCTCTTCCAGTGTCACCACAGGGCATCCCTGGAGCACAGATACCCAAGTCTGGAGATGCTTCCTTCCAAGCCTGCAGGTTGCCCTGGCTGGTTGGGCCCCGTGAAACCCTCCTGCTGCTGCCCCTCATTGTTGCCTGGGCACGGAAGACAGCTTTGGTTCCTGTTCCAAATTCAGGCTTTATGCACTCTCACTTTGGATGCACCACACAGCCCCAAACTAGCACTGGAATACATTACAGGGGGCAAAGCAACTCTGGAGCTGTTGGTGTGTGATGGGTTATTCAGCAGCATAAAGAGCCTCCAGGTCCCAAAAAGCTTTTAACCCCAAACCAGCACCTATAGCTGATGGGCAACAGCATCACAGCACCTCAACGGCCTGGAAGGTCTCAGCAACCATCTTCAATTCTTCAGTGCAGTTTTTCATCTCTCCTCAAAAATGACGACCAATGCCAGGACAGCACCGAGCACTTTGGCCTTGGAAGGAGCTGAATTTGGAAAGGAGGCTCAGAAATAAGCAACCTGCTTGTCCCAACATCCTTCCTTTCTGAACTGCTGCATATGGTAACGCTGGGCTCAAAGTGGTGAATTTGAGCACACCTCTGCCTCTCTGGGCTCTTTGCTGGCCCTTGGCACACCAGCCAGCAGCTCACAGCAGCTCACAGAGTGGTCTGTGGTGTCCAGGGTTGAATTTGTACAGCTGTAAATGGTGTAGATGGGTTATAAGTTATTTGTACAGGTGACATAGAGGATTCATATCAGAAGGTGCGACTCTTTTAATGCCTATATATATAAATATAAATGTAAAGAGGGAAAAAAAAGCAGCAGAAATGGATCTTTTTATAAATTTACTTGCTTGTGGCTGGTGTGAGTGGGGTATGAATTGTGGGAACAGAAGGACATGCGGCCCCATAAGTGGAAAACAATTCATGAACTTGTGTTAATGACTAAGCTCTGCATTGAAAAGCTTTCAGCTCTCATCAGAAGCTGCTGTCACTTGACCAGGTACATGGGAAGACCTCATTCCTTTGCAGAAGAATTGACTTTAATAGCGTCTCCCTGAAGTTTTACAAGCCAGCTGCAAAACCCAGAGTACTTCTCTAAATGCACGTTTATTATGTAGCATACGAGGGCCATGGTGATCTCCTGCCCTGCTCCCCGCTGTGCTCATAGCAGAGACAAGGAAAAGTGATGCTATTGCAGATGATCTCTGTGTGTATTGATTACAGTTTATCTGCATGTCAGATGCTTTCAGCATAATTAGCTCCCCATTTTCTGGCACAAACCCACTATGCCATGCCACAGCCTGCTGCAAGAACTGTAGATAGGCTTGTCCTTGAGCCAAGAATAACTGGAACTTTGTACTGAGAACTGCCTTCTCCCTGGAACTCAAACTCAAGGAGAGAGCAGTTTTAGTGTCAAGAATCTATTCCAGCCTTGTTACCATATCATACCTCAGGAACTCTAATTGCTCGTTAACGGGGTGCATTGACAGCAGTCCTGTGCAAGCAGCACACCTGAGAGCCACGCGAATCCTTGTTGGTTTAACTGGTGGTGCTGAGGATGTCCTCTGTGGCTGGTGCTGTTTGGGTGTCACATGGATTGATGTACATGTGCTCTGTGACATGGTTCAGTGGTTCCCACTGAATCAGTTCCAGCAGATGAGGCAGCATTCACCAACAAATGCTGAATGTCTCTTTGCTTTTAGTGAAACAGTGCCCAGACCCTGCATGTAAGTCATTGTATGGCCAATGGAACTGGACTGGAATCCACACAGCTCATTAAACCCAATACTTTATCTCACCTTTTATTTTCATTCCTACACTGCAAGGAAACAGCTAAAACAGCTGGCCCCTTCCCTTCCCTTCCCTTCCCTTCCCTTCCCTTCCCTTCCCTTCCCTTCCCTTCCCTTCCCTTCCCTTCCCTTCCCTTCCCTTCCCTTCCCTTCCCTTCCCTTCCCTTCCCTTCCCTTCCCTTCCCTTCCCTTCCCTTCCCTTCCCTTCCCTTCCCTTCCCTTCCCTTCCCTTCCCTTCCCTTCCCTTCCCCTACCCTCCCTTCCCCTCCCTTCCCCTCCCTTCCCCTCCCTTCCCTTCCCTTCCCTTCCCTTCCCTTCCCTTCCCTTCCCTTCCCTTCCCTTCCCTTCCCTTCCCTTCCCTTCCCTTCCCTTCCCTTCCCTTCCCTTCCCTTCCCTTCCCTTCCCTTCCCTTCCCTTCCCTTCCCTTCCCTTCCCTTCCCTTCCCTTCCCTTCCCTTCCCTTCCCCTCCCTTCCCCTCCCTTCCCTTCCCTTCCCTTCCCTTCCCTTCCCTTCCCTTCCCTTCCCTTCCCTTCCCTTCCCTTCCCTTCCCTTCCCTTCCCTTCCCTTCCCTTCCCTTCCCTTCCCTTCCCTTCCCTTCCCTTCCCTTCCCTTCCCTTCCCTTCCCTTCCCTTCCCTTCCCTTCCCTTCCCTTCCCTTCCCTTCCCTTCCCTTCCCTTCCCTTCCCTTCCCTTCCCTTCCTCTTCTATCTGCTGACTTCAGTTGTACCTTTCTCTGGGCACAGATACATTTCTTTGTGCATCACTTCTCCACTGCTTTTGCTGTGATAGGAATTACTTTTTTAGCCAAAGGCAATTTTTTTTCCCTTGAAATCAGATGTGTTGACACCATAACACTGTGCACGCAGACACAGAGCTTAGCAGGAGCTAACTGTAAAATTAAGCTCTGTTTCACCTTTCGTATTAAGAAACCCTGCCTGGAGAAATCGAGCAACAGAAGAAGTGATCTCATGCCAACCTTATCGGAGCAGAGAAGGACGTTGTTGGCAGTAGGGCTGTGGTTTTGGACCTTTGAAAGCATTTCCAGCTGTAATCAGGTTGGGATTGCAGAGGGGATGATAGCAGTGAGAACAGCAGGCCTGTGCTAATGGGAAAAGGAATTCTGAGCCAGGAAACACAATCACACGCTGGAGTCGTGTTAATAGTGGATTGAGAGATGTGAGCTTGAATTTTTGACAAATCCCAAGGAAAAGAAGCTCATGGAATTATTTAATAACTCCCATCTTGTTATTCTGGCCAGGCATACATGCCCTTCTGCAGGAATAGGCAGTTCAGTGCTCTTTGTGCTTCCCAGTACCTTTCCAGTGTCTGAGTGGATCCATTACAACTTCTTTACAGTGGATTCGAGGATGTAGAACATCTTCTGCAAGAGAGGTTTGTACACAACTATAGCATTGGGCAGAGGAGAGCAAGCAGTGTGTGCAATGGGTGTGCAAACAGTTCTGAGTGTGACTGCGCTGCTAAAGGTGATCCCGTGTTTTTGGGGAGAGCAAAGCAAACTTCTGGAGTGCTTTAAATGCCAGTTGCAGAGCACAGCTGATCCAGGCACTCATTCCTTGTGGCCACGGTGAACACGCACTGGGGTGGTGGAATCATCCCTGGAGGTTTTCAGGGAAAAGGCAGATGTGGCACGTAGGGATACGGCTTAGTGAGCATGGTGGTTGTGTGTTGGTGGGTGGAATAGATGATCTTAGTGGTCTTTTCCAATCTTAATGATTCACAGAATCACAGAATGGCCAGGGTTGGAAGGGACCTCAAGGATCATGAATCTCCAACCCCTGCCACAGGCAGGGCCACCAACCTCCACATTTGATACCAGACCAGGCTGCCCAGGGCCCGATCCAGCGTGGCCTTGGACATCTCCAGGGCTGCCCTGGGCTACAGCAGAGTCCCCATCCCTGGAGGTGTTCCAGAGGTGGCACTGATGGATGTGGCCTTGGGTGGGACGTGGCTGATGGTTGGACTCGATGATTTTTTCCAACTGAGATGATGCCGTGATTCTATGATCACTAAGATCCCTGCAAGGTTTTAGACCCATGCCCAGCCCCTGTGCTCCCAAAGCGCTGCCAACCATCTTTTCTTTGTCCCGCTTTTGTCGCACGGTTTATTTGTCTGCAGCAAGCCGTGCCCCGCTGAGAGACACAAAGGATGCATTGGGCTGAACGGGACCGTGTTCGTGCTGAAGCTGCTCAAGTCTGTGGCACGGAACTGGAGAGGCAGGGGCTGTGGCTGGGCTGGGGGTGCGCGGCGGCAGAGGACACCCAGCTGAGCTCCGAAACGCCCCGAGAGAGAAAGACAGAAAGCGGCCGCGGTGCGGGCGAAGGGCGGGGAGCGGAGCGGGGCGGCGGAGAACGGCAGAGGGCGCGGCGGGAGCGGAGCGGGGGGAGCCGGGCGGAGGGGCGGGGAGCCTCGGGAGCCCCGAGCCGCTCCGCTCCGAGCGGTGCGGACGGGGGAGAAGCGAGGCGGCCGCAGCGCTCTGCAGGATGGAGGGAAAGCGGACCCCCCCCCGGTACGGCTCGCTGGAATCCACCCGGTGGCCGCCCGCCAGCACGGCGCCAGGTGAGATCCAAACTTTCCCCCGGGTGGCTCCGGTGTTGCCCCCTTCCCAAATCCCCCGACCTACGTCGGGTCGCGGAGCCTCGCGGTGCGTCTCGGAAGCGAGGGGAGAGAGGATGGGGGAGCCGCTGAGCCCCCCGCTGGGTGGGAGGGCTGGATGGGGGGAGAGAAAAGACGGAAAGAAGCGGAAGGAGGGATGGCTGGGGAAAATGAAGTGGTGGAGGGGAGATGGAGCCCTCCGCAAGGCTGGTGCAGCCCGGAGAGATGTGGAGGCACCGTGCTGTGGGCATGGCTGTGATGGGCAGCCTGGGGTGCCCGCACGGCCCTTTGCTGCCTTTCCCCACTCTGAGCAGTTCCTCCTGTAGGAAACGGGGTCTGAGCCGGGTGTCATCCGCAGTCGAGCCCCAGGGCTGGGAGGCAGCATCGCAGCCTGGGGGGACCTCCTGCCAGGACATCACTCCGACATCTCCCCCGTCCCCTTCTGCTCCCATCTCGTTCTGCTCCCCACCAGACCTCTGCGTGCAGCAGGACAGCGGCGAGCAGCCAGAAAGGCAAAAAGGGGAGGCACAGAGCAAACTTCAGCATCCAGCTGGATGCGAGTGTGCGGGTGCTGCTCGGCTCCATGGGGAGCATCCTGAAGTTTTTATCTTCCTCTGTATCTTCCAGCACAGCAGCACTTATCCCTCCATCCTGCCCCTGCATGGCAGGTATCTGGGTGGGGGGCCTGCAGGGATCTGACCTTGTCCTCCAGGTCTGGAGTGCCTGGCTGTGTGCTGAAGATGCTGCAGGCACCAGGGGTGTGAGCACCATATCACCTCTGCAAACACTGCCCAGAGCTGGGCAGCGAGCTGCGATTGCTCTCATTATCACATATGCACTAATCAACAAGGGTTGGTTTTGATGAGCTGGATGCCCCCTGCTCACACTGCTTTTCCTGGCAGAGAAAACCCGCAGCTGAATTAAAAGCCTCTTGGGACGGAGCCCAGGTGAAGACCTCTGCCCTCCCTCCCCAGAGCACTGCCAATCTACTGCCCATCTTTAATCACGAAAGAAATCACTTGCAACTCAACCCTGCACTGGCTGCTGCTGTGACTCATCCTGGGCTTGTTGCTGGCTGTCTAAATGTTTGCATCAAAGCCATATGGAGTGAGAGTCTCCAGCTATTATACTCCTCATTAACGATACTCTCTTCCCCTGGGCTGTGTGTGACGATCAGAACAGTCCCAAGTTGAAATCAAAGCCTTCTCCTGTTCTTCAGTTTGCCAGGTTGAAGCAGTGGCTGTTGGAGAGCTCTGTGGGCAGTGTGGGGCTGATGCCTGTGCCTGGTTCCATTGGCGTGTGCATCTGTGGGAGCTGCACACACGTGGGTCATCCTGCATCCCTGAATGGATGCTCAGCACCACAAGCATGGGCCCAGATGTAAGGAGGCAATGAGAGTTGGGTGTTACAGACCTGTTCAGTAAAACCACCTCCAGGGAAGTCTTTGCCCAGCTGCCTGCTGTACCATGTGCCCAGGTTTAGTCCCTCCTGAGCTCTGAGTGTTCCCACTTCCCACACCTGCAGTGGATGCATGGAGCCCTGGGGACCCCAGGCTGCAAAGGGAAGCTGTGCTTTAGCCCATGTCTGTAGCTGGGGCTTCAGGAACTTGATATCACCCCACATTTGTCTGGAGGAGGCATCTCCTGGTCTAGTAGGGAAGAGCCATGCAAAACTCAGTTGGTTTTTGCAGAGTAACTTGGATCAGGAGGGAGCTCTGCAGATCTCGAGTCCAACTCCCTGCTGAAAGCAGGCTTAGTAGGTAGATGGAGTTGCTCACAGCCTTGTCCAGAAGGTGTCTTGGACTAACGATGCAGATCCCTGGACTTCTCTGGTAGCCGTTCCAGTTTCCTGAAGGGTTCCTGCCTTTTGGTCTCTTGCACAGATTCACTGGTTTCTCATGAGGTTTGGTGGATGGGTTTCATGCAGAAGTGTAGCAGTTTGTCCCTTTCCCTGGGTGTTCACACAGCCTCTGGTGTCTCTGGCCCCGCTTCCAGAGCCCTTGGGCAATCTTGGTGTCAAATACAGCATGAAGGATTGGCTGATGCTGGCCTCACCCTTACCCAAAAGCACAGCAGCAGCTTGGCATTTATGATCCCGAGGATTTTTCCCATTCCTCATTGAATTTAGAAGGTGAGAAGGTGCTTGGGGCAAATTTTAAGGAATCAGTGGGAAGAGTGCACTCCCCCAGAGGTCCACAGGCTTCCTTTTGCAGGAGCTCTCACTTGGAGCTGCCCCTTCTCCTGTTTTAAGCAGCTCTTTGATTAGAGCTCTGTTGACACCTTCCCTGGTGTGTCTGAGGATAAGTCTCACCTTCGGGACACAGAGTGCCACCCCATCACCAGTGGGAGCCTCCAGCTCAGCTCCTGCAGCCATGGCTGTGCTGTGTGATGTCCACCTGCCCTTGGTTCACAGTACACTCCTAACCTGCAGCCTCTGCTGCTGGAAGTGACCGTGGGCAAAAATCATCCAGCCTCCTCCTCCCTTTGGTACACAGGTGAGGATTTGCCTCTCCCAGACGGGCTGGCTGCTGCTAATGAGGTTCTGGGATGAAAAGGGAGAAGGAATGATGCTGACACCTGTTCCAAGGCATTGTGCTCGTCCACTGGGAAGCAGCTGGCTGATGACCTGAGCCAAGTACTTCTGCCACCGATGATCAAAGATGTTCTGGGCTATTCCCTCACCCACCCAGACCAGCAGTGACAGCCTCCCTCCCCCAGACCCACCCCTGTGCTCCAAGATTTGTTCCTGGCTAATGAGAGCTGCAGTGAGCTCGTTTCTTTGTTTACTGGAGAATGTATAAAATAATCAGCCTTGTCATTTCAGCCTGGTTGCAGAAGTGACGCTGAGCAATGCAGCTTTTTCTGGCAGATCTACAGCCACACTGAACTACAGCCGAGCCCCAGGGAGCCTACAGGCACACGGCGGCTGTTCCATCTGCAACCTCGCGTGCGTTGTTACCTGCTTGTCCCCGTCAGCTGCAGGGAGATGTGACCAGGGCCACCTGCCTGTCTTCAGGTGCACGAAATCCCCTGGGCCACGGGCATCCTGGGGTGGCTGAGCAGGTGGATGCTTGGGACAAGGGAGCTCAGCATCCCTCTCCCCTAGCAACCATTGTCCGGTCCCTTAGCAACAGCAGTCCGGTCCTGCAGAAACTGCATCCTTGGTCCCATAGCAACCACAGTCCAGTCCCCTAGCAACCCCATTCAGGCCAGTATAAAGCAGGCTAAGGGCAGGGTTTCCAGCACCCGTTTGCAGCGGGGACAAGAGCTGCCAGAAGGCAGCCCATCCCACCCCACTCTGTGCTCAGCTCACATATCCAGTGGTCCATCAGGGTGGGGCTCCTGGGAGCATCCCAACAGCTTAGGGTGGGGAGTGTTTAAGGATTCCATGTAAAGGTGTTGGTAGAAAGTACCTGCATGGCTGGAGGAGAGGGAGATGTGCTACAATTAATCCTCATGAGTTTCTAAGCCAGAAAGAGTGGAAAGCTATTCTCCAAACCAGTCACACCAACCTAAACTACATATATTTCTGCTATTCAACTTTCTCCACCAGCAGCTTCAGAAACATGCCTCGCTGGGGACAGTTTCTCCAGCAGCTCTATGCGATGGGTAGAGAACCACTGTGTGGGGCATTCTGCCTTGTGCCTTCACAGCAACCCCTCCCTGATCTACAGGGCTGCAGAAACTCTCTGAGCAGAGATGTGCCTTGTGGGGATCCAAAGGAAGCTCAGTTTCCCCTGATATATGTGATTGTTAGTGTTTCTCATTGCCTGGCTTTGCTGTAGCTGCTGAGCCCCCCACCCCCCACCCTGTGCTGCCTGTACATCACAGGAGAGCTGGATTAGCCACTGTGTGATGAATGCACTGCTGCACATCAGTGATAACAAGCTGGGTGATGTGATGCTGGGAGCTGGGCTGGCAGGAAGGTGGCAGCTGGCCTGGGAGCAGAACCTCAGCTGTCATCCCATAGAGCAGACTGGGAGCTGTGGGACATCAGACTTTGGCAGAGACAAAGCTGGTGGTGAGAGCAGAGCTCTGCTTCTGGGCTCTCATCCTGCCTATCCCTGAACTTGCCACTAAAAAACAACAGCCTCTTTTTCCTGTGGTTTGCTGGGATGGTTTTGCCTCTGGTCTGGAGCAAATGGCATCCCTTTTTCCTGACTCAGTTTCCCCAGGTGGGTTGCAGAGATGATGCTCAGCACTTCAGGAGATAAGGAAGCTGAACTGCCCTGCCAGGTACCTTGGAGGGGTTCACCCACCCTGCAATGGAACGGGAGCTGCAGTGGGACCTTCACCTCCATGACTCCTTGGGGGTTTTGTGTTATATGGGCCCAGGTTTGGCCCTGGCATGTCCTGGAGGAGGAGGCAGACACAGGCTTGTGTCTCTGAGGTTGCTCAGCCAAGGGGTCTGATGCAGCTGCAGCAGTGAGCAAAGCTGCTCTGGTGCTCAGCTTTGTGTGGAGCACAAATAAAGGCAAAACACATCTGCCAGTAGCTCAGTGCCCCTGTATCTGGTGGTGACTTTCCATGTCAGGCTGTCTCCTCTTGCAGCGCCTGGTGGGTAGCCTGGAAAAGAAGTTGAAGCTGCATGTGTAGCCTGGTGATGCTGCGTGGTGTCTGCTGTACAGCCCTGTTGTCCTCAGCACCTGGTTAACATCTGCTGCTGGCTGACGGGGCTCCTGCTTCCTTTGCAGAGGATGAGATAATTTCCATGGCTGACTCCTCCACCACTATTGATGACATCGAAGGGGAGCTCTTCAAAATAGAGAGGATCAGGGAGATCCTGGTGAGGAGGGAGTCAGAGCTGCGATACATGTGAGTGCTGGGAGCCAACCTGTGCGGACTGGGGGTATGTGTTTGACTGAGCTAAAACGTGCCCATGGTCCTCTGAGCACTATATCTTCTCTGCAGGTTGATGCTCTTGGGCTGGGCATGGGAAGGTACTCGAGGTTTGGGAGCTCACTGCTGCTCCCTGACATGGGCAGCCACAGAACCTGAGTTTATCATTGAATTGTATCACATCATGGGTGGGTTGGAGGAGACCTTATGGCCTCCCAGCCCCTCCTCCCCTTTTGGAGCATCAGCATGGAGGATTTGTGTCCACAGAGTGCCAGAATCAATATGGCACTGCCAAAGAAGCAGAAATAAAGCCACTGTAACACAGAGGGATGGTGACAAGAGAAAAGCCAATGTGACAGAGCTGCACGGCTCCTTTGGAGCCAATTGGTGCACACAGCCCTAACACGGGCTTAGCAGACAGGGAGGGAGCTGAGAAAAAGCAAAGGAAAAAGCAAGGCTCATTTGCAGCATGGGATAAACAATACTCTCAGCACTGGGTTCTGAGCCAGAACCATGGAGACGGGGCTGCCAGCACTGCCCTGGGCTGACCCCAGAAGTGCTGGGCTGGCACAGGGAGCGCACACCACACACCTGGAGCTGAGGTGTTGTTGTTGGGATTGCAGAGGATTTCTGGGAGTCACAAAAGCTGAATTGCTTGAATGTTTTCCATGGCAACTGGCACCTAAATCTCACAGGTGCTGTCAAAACTCACAGCTCGTGGTTCTTCTTACCTCATTGTTTGTTTTCTTCCTTGGCTTGCACTTGGGAATCACCTACAGAAAACACATCCTGGGGTGGGTACAGCTGCAGCATTCATTGCTTGGGTGTTTTGGGGAACAGCAGGGCTGCACATCAGAGCTTGAGCATCAGACCTGTGGTGTGAAACTATGGGAACATCAGCTTTGCTGGGCAGGAGGAGCTGGGGCTGCCCTGCTGGGGGCACAGGAACCTTCCGCACACCAGGGCTACAACGGATAGGGCTTGGGGGTTGGAGTGGGACTTTTGACACAGTGGGGGAAATAAAAGTCATATTTAGGGTCAGGTGGACTGTAGGACTCAGGGAGACGTACACCTCCGTCGTGTGCCACCATACAGTGATGTGAGTCGCCTGGTCAGTCGATAGCAATCAGTGTTTTCTTGTTGAAAATGTCAAACCAACACATTCCAATGTTGCTGAGATGTCCGTGCTTGGAAGATAATGAAACCTGCTGCAACGAGATGTCTCAGGTGGCAGAGACAACCCCAGCTCCAGCAGCAACGACCCGGCTGCTTGCCTTTGCTATCTCCCAGATTGTACTGAAATGACAACTTTTATTATTGCCAATTCATTACTTCTGCCAAGAGGAAAGGCTTCCTCCACTTGGGATGTTCTCCTCCTACAGCAGTATCACACAGGGTTCCTCTCTGTCGCTCTGTTGGTTTCCCTCTCTCTAATTAATATTTCTGGTGCCCCCAGCTCCAGTGTGACTCATCCTGACGGGGTGACTCAGCGAAGGGCTGCGGGATTACTGGAGAAGCAGACAGGGCTCTTAGCAATGCACACCGCACAGGGAGCCAGGGGCACATCTGTGGCAGCAGCTCGTGGATCCAATCGTGTGTTATCTGCAGACACAGAGCGTGAATTAGGGCTTTTGCACTGCTCACAGACGTGGAGCTTGTGAGAAATCTCAACTGTGTGGTGCCAGGTTGGCTGCTCTGCCATGTGCCTGCAGTGTCGGTGCATTGCTGCACTGGAGGCCTTGGGAAGGTCATGCTTCATGTTGGGTTCTTGGTAGAGCTTGGGAGGACCAATGAAGTCTGTCGGGATGAAGAACAGATCACAGTTCCTTGGTTTCAATGATCCAGCAGCCCATACCCCATTTCCATGCTATCCATGCTATCGCCTGGCGCGTGTGCCAGGTTTTACTGAGGTGTTGTTGTCATTGATGAGATTTCTGCTTCGCTAACCGCCCTGATTCCATTTGTGTCTCTGCAGGATGGATGACATTCAGCTCTGCAAAGAAATCAGCCGGCTGAAAAAGGAGCTTCAAAAGCTCCTTGCCCTTCCTGGTAAGGCTCTGTAGAGCTGCACCCTGCCATGCGCTCAGCAGAAAGATCTCCATGAAGCCCAGGAAGCTCTTGGCCAGCTCCCACACTGGGATGCTCCCGGAGATGCTGCTGCTGAAGGCAGCAATGAGAAGCTTGAGCTTAAAGTGCCTTTAGTAGTTCAAAGGGGTGGTCCTGGTGGACTGTGACATCAGCAATTTGGAAAAAAGCAGTGTTTGTATGGAGGGTATGTTAACTCTGATGTGCTCTAACCCAGGAGTGCAGACCATTAACTATCCCCATGTAGCTGGTATGTTTGTGCCCAACCTGATGTTTCTGGTGGCATCAGAGTGAAGTGCCCTATTTGTACCAAAATATCACAGCAAATTATTTTCTGGGGATCTTTCTGACAACACAAAGGTTATGAGAAGTTCCTTCTACCCAGACCCCTGCAGCAGCACCTCCCATCAATACAAAGCAGACTTGAAGCTGCAGATCAATACACAGCTTAGGGAGCTGCTGAGACCCTGGCTGGCTCCATGCTGTGAATTCTGCTGCATTTTTATTTAGCTGAAGGAAGACAGGAGATTGATCCATCCTGAGCTGGATTGATTTTGGAGCTGGCTGCTGAATTCAGAAATTGTTATTAAATAGTGCTACACAGGCATTTACTATTTCCACCCAAGCTAGCTGTCCATATTTAACACTGCGCTAGCTCTGTCATCTTGTAGAATCACAGAGTGCTTTGAGCAAGAGAGAACGTGTGAAGATCCTCTAGTCCAATCCCCAAGGATTTTTATGCATTCTGCTTGCTGCTATATACCAGTTTGTATAGAACATGAGTTTGCATGATGTGAGAGTTTCCCAGGGCTTCACTAACTCTCTGCACAAGGAGGTGGTGGTGCCCCATCCCTGCAGACACCCAGGGTCAGGGGACGGGGCTCTGAGCACTGATGGAGCTGTGGGTGTCCCTGTTCAGTGCAGGGGAGTAGGACCAGATGGGCTTTGAAGGTTCCTATATGTGTGACACAAATGGGTCCCATGGTGCTCAGAGGCAGCCAGGTGGGTTTCTGGGGCTCTCCATGGGTCAGCACCATGCTGGCACTGCGGCTGGGTGTGCTGGTGTGGGAAACGTGGGTTCAGTGCATCTTGGCAGGAGGATGACACCTGAATCTGACTTTTCTGAGCACCTGGGGGTCAGGTGCCCAGTGCAGGGTGGAGACCCCTAGGGAAGCAGAGGAGGGATCTCTAAGCAAGGTAGCCTCACTGGTGGGATCTCACCTTGCTTAGGGACCCCTCTGCCTTGTGAAGCTCCCAGTTACATCTCACAGTGCTCATCCCCATGGAAATTTCAGGGGCAAAACTCAAAAATCTGAGTTTGATGACACCAGACCTGGGTGAGTTGAGGTGAGATTTTTGCTTATTTAGCAGCCTGTATCTGGATCCTGGAGCCTACTTTGGGTTGGCTTTTACCCCCACTCTCATAGCCACTCCCAGGTGGAGCAGAGCACAGCAAGCTTGGCTTGGCTCAACTTTGCATGGGAGGGATGCAGAGGAGCTAAATACACTTCTTGTGATGCAGAGACTGAGAAGTCCAATGAGGAGAAGCAGAAGGAGGAGGAACTGGTGCAGCAGATCCACAAGCTGGTGGAAACACGGGATTTCCTGGTGGACGATGTGGAGTTTGAGAGGCTCAGGTAGCTGGGAACAAGTTATTCCTTGCAGTGAGGACAGTGCAAGCTTTCCTCAGATCTGTATTATGCTTTGACAGATGTTTCTGGATGCCTCGTTGCTCCTTTTCCATGTGCTAAACAATCTCTTTGTTGCAGGGAGAGAGAAGAAGACAAAGAAATGGCAGAATTCCTGCAAAGTAAGCTCTCCAAAAGCTACCTCCAGAAAGCAAGTAGGTGGTCAATGAGTTATATTCCTTGCACTGAACCTCCCTGGCAGTTTCTTCCCTTCCCTAAGCAGTCTGGTGCCAAGATTTCATCCCTCTATGTAGAACTAGCTCAGTGTGGGGAGGTGCTGGTGCTGGAAACATCACCAGTCAGTAGAGATGCAATGCTTCCATACATTTCTCAGCCAGCATGTCCTAGGAGATCTGGGATGAGCAGGTGTCACCTTGTGGTTCATGTACTTCATCAGGCCCTTTCTAATCAGCTCCTTCCATTTCGTCATGCACTGACTAAAGCAACAAGTCGTGCCATCCACTCAGCCTTCCTCTGGGGCAGCAGTGCTGTGCTGAGAGGACCTTTCAGAAGAAGCAGACTTATGTCCTTGTCTCCAAGAACACACCTGAAGCTTACAGTGCCTCTTTCTGTAGCTCCTGTCAGAGAGAAAAAAATGACTTCCAGGGGGCAGCAAACCTCCGCACCGTACATGACCAAAACGGGCCTCACCCTGCTCAAGGAGTGCTGTGGCTTCACCTGCTCCATCATGTAGCCGGCTCCCAGCTCCTCTGCATGGGACGTGACCACGGTAGTGTGCTGGGCTTTGTGACAAGGACTTCTGGGGGTGCTGAAGCCGCCAAGTGCAGGGAGGGATGGTTGGCACTGGTATGTGGGGGACACAAAAGAAGCAGGGTGTGATGGACCACCAGGCTGCAGCCCTGCTCTGTGGGTTGGTCACTGAAGAAAAGTGTCAGAGCCCCACTGAGTCCTGAGAGAGGGTTTGGAAGGGAAGCAGTGGTCATTGCTGGGAGGATGCTGAAGACATGGAAGGAAGCACCAAGGGGATCACACACTTGCGACCCATGGTCTCCTGTTTCTTTCCTTTCCTGCCCAGGTCTCCAGCCAGAGTCCACAACCTGCTCTCCTCTGAGAGTTCCAACCTCCCGTCATTATTCATGCTTCCCACTGCAGCACTGCTACCAACGAGACTTTCCATGCAGGCTGGTGCAAGCTTGAATGATGGTATGTTTCCTTGGTGCCACATCAATGGCCAAACCTCCATGACATCAACAAACACTGAATTCCACCTTAGCTCAGCTTGGAAGAGATGTGTGCAGCAAACAAGAATATCCAGAGATATTCTTCACCTGGACAGGGCAACTAAACAAGCATTGGAGCTGATATTTGGGGAGCATCCACCATCCCTGGACATGTCGTCGTTGCAGATCTCATCCTTGGCCTTGTACCACCTTGTGAGTCTCTGTGGGCTGATTCCAAAGGATTCTTTGTGGGGAATGTCTCTGGTCAGGGTTTTGTTGTGCTTGCATTGGTTTTATGGCTCTGGGTAGGGCTGTGAGGAGGGAAGGGCCATCCCTAAAGGCAACTGAACGAAGGGCTGATTTTCGTGAAGTTGTCACCTGAGCACAGATGTAGTGTGTTGAATTACAGGCAGATGAGCTGCCCTTCCCAGCTCACTGTTACTGGGTTCAGTTTCAGCTCCAAAGGAAAAGGAAACCAGAGCAAAACAGGAAAGGAGAAAAAAATCAGAAGATCAGGGGAAAATGCAATGGGAAATGGAAACCAAACGGGAGATGAGAAACATGGCAGGGATGGTTGGAGAGAGCAGGTGAGGGACACCTGCACTGCCAGGAGGGCATTCAGCCCTGACCACCAGTGCCCACCAGTGCCTCCAGGCTTGGCACCATGACCAGCACGTAATCCCTGTGTGAAAGATCACAGCACCATGAGGTCTCCCAGTGCCTCAGATGCTGGTGTCCCCTCTGAGCATGTCAACATTTTGATCCATGTTTAGATGGCACAACTGGAGCTGCTAATGGCTGTCATGACAGCACAAGGGCTCTTCTTTATAGGATGTGAAGAGCTCTCACATCTCCAAAACCTGCCTGCCCTGTAGGATGGGATGGCTCCAATAGGTGGGGGGGGGGGCATTTGGTGGCTGCCCAAGAGCTCTGGTTGCCCCGTAGCCAAGTTGCTGAGGCCTTCAGCTCAGTGCTGCTGCTGTTTGTTGCAGTCCTGAGATGGTATTCCTGCCTGGGTCACTGTCCTGCATGCCCAGGTCAGTGAGATCACAACCATCAGTCTCTTTTCCTTGCACCTAATGGTACATTCATCCCGATAATACTCAGTGCTGGTGGGACCCTGCTTTTGGTATCTTCTGAGGTCTCAGTGTGAAGCCTCCTTATGTGTTGTTGTTGTTGGTGACCTGCATCCCACAGTACCTGCCTGCTGTTCCCTGTACCCTTTGCTTTGGGGATGTGGAACCCTGGAGGAAGCACTGCAGGTCAGAGTGCTTCCCTCTGCTCTGCCAGACCTGTGGAGCAGCACAAGGTGCCTCCACACTGCAATAAGGTGCTGTGCCTGTTGCTCAAGAAGACGGACCATCTTCAATAGCATCCAGCCTGGAGCTGGTGGGGCAGATGAGGCTTCTCTTACTCCTTGCTCTTTCATTCCCTGCCCTGTGGTTGGTTGGCTTCATCACTCTGCAGCCACACACATGGTGCAATGTGGGCATTGACTGTGGACAACAGACCTGAAGAACTAGAAAGGCCCTCCCTGTGCTAGCCTTCCCCAGGCCTTCTTTGGAAGGGGGAATAGCAGAGCCACATTGCTTGCTTGGGCTGACAGGGAGCCAAAGGCAAGGAAGAGCTCTTGATTCAGTTTGACCCCCAAATTAATCCCTGCTTCCACCCTATGAGGCCCCAGGACCCAGTGCTGGTAGGGCAGGGAGGATGGCCAGGAAGAAGGTGGGGAGGATCCTGACTCACTTTGCTCTGTTGATGGCTGTGTTTGTAAGGCTGGTCATGGAGAAAGGCTGCAGTCCTGGCCGTATGATCCCAGTTGGCCTGTACTGAACTGATGGCAAAGGTGTGCAGCACACGGGAGCGACACTCCTTCATGTGCATTGATTTCAACCCAAACTAATAAATGTCTGTTGGAAGCTTCATTTGTAAATGTCTTTTCCTGCTTGGAACCTTTGCGGAGGTGTATCAGGTGGTGTCACAGCAGGGTGGTTGGAGCAGAACGTGAACCAAGTCCCCTAAAGCCAGGCAGCATTTGGGATCCCCTAGTGTTGCAGGAGTAGAAACAAAAGGGTTGAGAAGCCTGACCCTTCTCTTTCTGGCTGGTGACCTAACATTTCATTTCTGGATCAGGCTGAAAAATCTTTGGGAAGGCAGGAGACTCCCTTTCTGGTTCATAAAACACCTCATGGTGGCCATAACGAGGAGGGGAGAGAGGCAGTTTGGGGGCAGAGAAGCAGGACAGGCTTTGTGCAGATGTGTAGGACCAAGGAGCTCACAGTCACTCACAGACACGATGTGTTTTTACTCCAGTGACTGCTGAGGGGGGACCAGGCAGCTCTGGCACCCACATTCTCTCTTGAATAGAAACTACATATGCAGAAACAATGCTCTAATTTGGGTCTAATGACTCTCATGTCTGCCATCTGGCATCTGGTGATGCTTGGCATGCCAAGTCCTGGGTAAGTGCTAATTATGGGGTTAACAAGCCAGCAATGTTTTCTGAAGTCACTATGGAGGACAGCAGTTGGTGCTAGCATGGGTTGTCCTAGGTCCTCACAGAGCACCTAAGATGGGAGAAGCATGTCTCCAGGTGACAGCATCATGGGGTGACCCTCTGTGTCAGAGCCTGTCCCATCACTTGAGTGTGCAATGGCACCAGGCACACCTGGCTTCTCTGGACAGTGGAAATGCCACTGTCACTGGTGGGGTCAGAGCAGGGGGACCTGCATTTCCAGCTCCTCCCACACTGATGGAACAGAGGAAATGTTAACAGAACCCAGATTAAACCAGTGACAACATTTCAGTGTGACGGGGATTTTCTGTCAACAGTCTGTGGATTTAGCCAATGCTTAAGTCATTTCTGCGCCAAGAGAAAGAAATCTTACAAAAAGAAAACCAAAAAAACAACACAAGACAAAACAAAAAAACAAACACCCCGACACTCAAAATCAAGCAACACAATGCAAACAAACCAAAACCCTGCAATTCTGCAAGGAAAAGACAGGCTATTAACAGACACACACACAAACAGTTGGCTATATGCAGCATCACTGAGCTTAAACCCTGACATCTGATCAGGTAATTTTAGTTTTTACTTCCATTTCCCACAGCAGTGTGAGTCACATTGCTTTTGCTTCACCCACCATCACAAGGCAGACGGGGTCGGTAGGCAGCACTGCAGTCATTGTGATGCTCAGGGAAACACCTTGCTCTCACACTTTCCCACCTGGACGCCTCCTGTGTCACCCCCCTGTCCTTACAGTTTGGTTGGCATTAGGCTCAGCTCCGTCTCCCCACCCTGCTCATGCCAAAGCCATCCGGCAGGGCTCTGGGAATAACTCTTTTCCCTTCTGGAGATGCACAGCTGCTGGTTTCTCCCTCCAGTAGCCTGTTTGCAGTGGACAGCCTGACCCTGAGACTCTCCAAGGTCTTTCCATAATTACCCCATGCAGCCCCCATTTCCCTGGGCACAACCACCCCGTTCCCATCAGCCACCAGCAGCTGCCACTGATGTTGAAGATGGTGAGGGGGTGGCCATGGGTGGAAGAAGAGAGGACAGCTGAGTCACCTCTCAGGGTGGGTATAAATGCTCCTGGTCCTTTTGGATGCATCTCTGCAGAGAGGAGACGCAAGGACACAAACACACAACCTCATCTCTGCTGGGATGAGTCATGAGATGACTTTTTCAGCAGCTTTTTCTATCGTCACCAGTGCCTCTACAAGACATTTACCAACCTCTGGTACCCCTGAGGACCTCACCAAGATGTGCTCTCTCCTGTAATTCTCTCTCCCTTCTGCTGCTGCTGCTTGGTCTCACTGGAAAGCAGAGCCCAGGATGCAAGGCAGTGCAAGATAGGAAGATGCAATGGGGGAAGGGCTCTCAGATCCTGCACTGGCATGGAGAGCTGCTGCCCAAGGAGTTTCCAGCATGAGACTCAGCGTGGGAGTTTTGGTCTTTGCCTTGCAGGAAAGCCAGTGCATGGCCTTATAACTGATTCTCATCTTGACCTGCCAGCTGGATTTTCTACCTTGATCTTGGAGCTGTACATAGCCTGGCCATCACTCATGAACCTCAGCCATGAACCTCTCCTTGGTGGCATACCATGGGGCACCCGCCTCAAGGAGCAGCCCACCCCTGCTCCTCCTTGACAGTCACAATCCCCATTCTACAGAAGGAACATAATGAAATCATTAAAGTGTGGGCACACGGTGGCTGCATAAAGTTGCAACATCTTTTACTTTTCCTTGCCAGCTGGAATGCAGAATGCCACTCACCTCCCACTGCTCTGGTGATCTATTCAGAAGAACACAGGGCCTGTCTTGGCCCACACAGCATTAACATGTCAAGGTTTCAGAAAGAAATGAGCTCTCTTTTCACACACAGTAGCTGAGGAGCAATTACTGCCCTTGCCTCTGCAATTGAGTTTTTCACTGTTGTGTTTCCTTCTGCGTTTTCATCGCACCAAGATGCTGAGCAGGGCGATGTTCTGCTGCTGAGACCTGAAATCCAGGTGAAAGTAGTCCTCTGTTTCTGTATTCATCATGTTAGGACTCACAGTGAACAAGCAAATGCTTGCTGCGATTCATTCATCTGGTTCATCCTTCACCTGTCAACACTTCTAACAGCAGCAGAGGGATGGGTTTGGGTACACAGTGAGTGGCTGCGTAGGGAAATCCACATTCCCATAGGCACTGGGTGTGGTGACGCAGGAAAATCTCTGAAGCTCTCTGGAAGGACAGTCCTCCCTCCTTTGTGATGTTCCTGTTGAATACCTCAGCTTAAACTGAGTGGTACGTCCAGGTGTGGACATGAACCCCTATCTGAGCCTATATCCTGGGATGCTGTACTCTGCAACCAGCATCCCATCTGCCAGAGAAGGCACCGCTTGGATGAAGCTGTGGGATGGAGCTGTTCCAATGGTGCCAACCACCCCAAGAAATGGATCCATCTTAAAACATATTGTTTTTAATAGTGTGAGAAGGTGCGAGTGACAGTGCAGGAGAGAAGGGCAAGAAAGGTATGAAACTTCACTGACGTAACCTATAGTAAAGTCTACAACATCTGTGGGGCTCTCTGTCCTTTTCTTACCCTTTTCATGCTGCTGGGCCTTTGCTGGCAGACCAGGTCAAGTTGGCATCTTCCTTGCAGCCCCATAGGCATAGCTGCATGCTAACGGCTCTGTATGCCCTTTCTTTTCACTTCCATTAAGATGTGCATGAGGTCCTGGATAAACTGTTGAATCTAGGGTAGGGAAGAGAGATGGTAGAGCTCAGAGTGCTGGGGAATGTGTCTCACGGTAGGGATGGGAGCAAGAGGCAGGGGGGAACTTATTGGCCCTTTAGGAAGACAAGGGGTAAAGGCCAGACCTTGGCCATGGGCTGACCCGCACATCCTGTCCTAACCTGCCAGTCTCCCACCCCTTGTCACCCTGCAGCAGGGACCCACACCCAGGTTTTCCTGATGTCTTCTGTCCAACAGAGGACTCAGGTGAAAACATTGGTATCTGCTGGGCATCTTGGTTTCCCTGGGCTCTCCCCTCCCTTTGGGCAGCTGAGGGTCATTACTGCTCCTCTTTCTGGGCAGGAAGAAGTGGTCTGGCTTGGCCCTACCGCGCTCAGCTGTGCGTAGCTGTCATCCACTGGCACATTAAGGCTTCTTTTCATCTGCTTGCTCACGTGCTGGAAGAGGCCAAGGATGGCCATCTTGATGGTCCCCAGCTCCTGGCTTTTCTTGGCAGCTGTTTTCTGCATGTCAGCCCAGAGACACTCCTGAGAGGAAAGGAGACAGGCAGCATGTGGACATGACCCAGCAAAGATGCTGCCTTAGCACTAGAGACCCTGATTTGGAGAGATTAATTTCCACAGTTGACTGGTTTTCTGAGAAGATCACATGCTTGCTGGTTGGCGTGTTTTAACCTTATCCAGACACCACCATAGTTGTTCCTTGCCCCAGGAGTTTCTCCATCTCTCCTCTGGCTCCTGCAGCCCTCGCTCTGGTGGGTTTCACCCCATTTGTGACCTCCGTGAACTGGGAATCCTGCTGCCACCCTCCCACTCTCCCGTTCTGCCTGATGGGACTCAACTCATTCCAGGCCTGGGAGGTCTTCCCCTGCCTGCCCCATCTTTCCTCACCCTGGTGAGAACATCCCTTTGAGCCTGATGAGAACGCAGTTGAAGCTGATCCAGGTCACTGTTGTACTGCAGGCTCTCATCTTCATCATGCTGGCTGAGTTCCTTGGCTTTCTGCTTTGCTTCCTTAAGCCCACGTTCTGCTTGCAGCAGGGCCTTGCGCATCCTCACTAACCTCTTGTAGTGCCAAATGATTGCCTGGATCTCCTCAAACTGCAGCACAGTGGGGTTAGTAATCCCAGCCCTCCATCATGATGGCACTGTTCATGAGGTGCAGCACCTGCCCCAGTTGGAATGTCTTCCCTCTATTATGGACTGCCAGCCAAGTTGGGCTGTGAGCAGTGCTTCATCCCTGGTAACTTCTTGTTGTGCTCTTCCCAGAGCTGCCATAAGCAAGGTGAGGCATGGCGCCTCTTCTCCAAGGGGGCAGCGCTCCGATAAAAGCACAAATGCAACTGCCTGTGCTGATCTACCTGGACCTGGGAGGGGGCCACTGGCATCCCAGGAGGAGTGATGCATGGAATAATTCCCAGGCTTCCTTGAAAGGATACAGCCTGGGTTCCCATCTCCAGACAGCATTTTACTCCTCTCACACCATCAGTGTGATATGAAGCAGTGACTCAAAGTGTTCCCCATTCCACTCATCCCTGTGCCTTTTCCCTTTTTAATAGTTTTCCTTTAGTTTTCCCAAGCCTTCCCCTCCTTTTCTGGTTCTCTTCCTTTAACTCTGATTCCCCTGACTCACCCTGGTTACAGTGAACCTCTTCTCATCCCATCTGAGGCCTCTGGGCTTGACCAAATGCTATGATTTTCCTGGATGTACCTTATCTTCTCTAGGTTTAATGCCCAAGTAAGGCCCTCCCTGAGGCCATGAGCTGCCTTCCACACTCACCTGTGAGACCTTCACCACATCCTCCAGATAGGTTTCAAAGATAGAGTAGTTCTGCACTCTGTCACTGAGTTTCTGGTGCTTAATTTTCAGGGCTTCCAGTTCCTTCTTAGCTCTCAAGAGCTCACTCTCCTTTTGCATCTTCATCTTCCTTTCTTTGCCAGCTTTCTTTAGAGCTTGGATTCGCATCTTATCATTTTCCTGTCAGTGTTTCCCCATCAAGACACACACATATATATGCACACAGGGAAAGGAAAGCAAGAGAAGAAGGAACTGTGTCATGCAGAAGTGCTGTGAGAAGTCATCTTTCCCCTGGAACACATTTCCTTTCTGCTTAATCAGGCCATCTCATTAGCACCGGCACTTTGCTCTTGGAGACAAGCATCTAGGATGGCACTTTGCTTTTCAATCAGTGGGGACAGTATGAGCCCCTCTGGGGGTTGCCTGGGGCCCTTGGGGGTCACAGTGGGGCAGGATGAGCTGGGTGCTGCACTGGCCCTCCCAGGGCCTTCTGTGTCTGGTACAAAGCTGCGAAGGCAGCTCAGGGCTTAAGGGAGATCCATGCAGAGAGGAGTTTGCTCTGCAGTCCTTCTTCCCAGGGGAGGGGAGGAGTTGGCCGTGCATCTCAGCGTTGTGTCAGATGGGCAGAGGAGGGGCAGCTGTACCTTTAGGGTCCTCTCAGATTTCTTCATGTGAGCCTTCAGCTCGGCCTCCTTGGCCTGGAGCTCCTTCCACCTGCAGGTGATGTCCTCCATCCTCACCCTGAAGGCCTGGAAGCACAGAGGGGACAAGGCTTGGCTGTCCGTGCTCACTGCCACCCTCCAAAAAGCCGTGGGCCATCCCAGCCGTGACCAGAGCCCTTCCACCTTTCTCACCTCTTCCTTATCCTCCAGAACCCTTTGCATCTCTTGGGCTTCTTTCTTCTTCTCCTGGAGGCGAATAAATGGAGACAGAGAGTCCTCCTCGGTCAGTTTGAGTTTCCTGCCACAGAAGCATTCAGTGCAGTGACTGGCTGGGCTCAGCACCTTGGCAGGATGCTGGCTTGCTCTGCCCCATCACCCCGCCCAGGACCTGTCTCAGAGCTGGTCCAACAGCACGAGTCTCCCAGGACCAGGGTGGAAAGCTCTACGGAGGGGATCCCATGGAGACATTGAGGAGGGGTTGCAGGGCTGGGGAAGGGAGGTGCAAGGAGAGGCTGAAGTGGTGGAGGTAAGGAGATGAATGGGGGAGATAAGGGATGGGAGCTTGCAGGGGTGGAGGAAACAAGAGGATGGAGGGAATGGAGGAGCTCCCTACTTGAGCAAGAGCAGCAGATTCTGCCTGTATTGCATGCTGAAATAGCCTGAGAGGTCCTCACTGTCCACAGTGGCCATTGCTTCAGCCATTGCGCGGCCCAGAGAGTTCAGGTCTTCCTGGTGCAGCTGCTGCCCCGTCACCCCAGGACCTGCCCTTCCAGCCCACGGCTCAGCAGTGCAGAGGAGAAATGCTCAGGAAGGGCTGTAGTCCTGGGAGCCTCCTGCTTCTACTTTTTTAGGGCATTCTATGCCCTGGTTGTGCCTACTGCTGCTGTTGGTGGTTGGTTGGCATGGAACAGGTTCCAAGGCGGTTAGAAGATGCTCAGGCAGTTATCTAGAGACCAAAGCGGTGTGATACCCCACATCCTCATGGAAGGGACTGCAGAGTGCATGTGGGCCCTGCCCCTCTGCAGTCCGTGCTGTGCCCAGCTCCCTGCAGTGCTGGGCTGCCAGAAGGGCTCTGCTGCCCCATGGGCTTAGGACAGTGCCTTGTGATGACACACTGCTCCCAAAGGTCCCCACTCACAGATAGCACTAACCTCCATATCTGCTCCTTCCACAAAACATTTCACCCTCTATGTTTGCCAAGGGCAACCTCTGCCTTCCTCAGCCCTAACGTGCAAGATCCATCTGCAGGCTACTGCATGTGAAATGCCCCTGCCCTGGTGGTGAGACTCTCTGCAGGCTTCATTTTGGTTACAAGCCCGACCTGTATCAGGGAAACTACTTTCAGGCAAACATCACCCTGTGCTCATTATGAACCAGCAAGCCGGGGAAAGGCTGCCAGCTCTGTCTGCTTTAAGCAGCAGGAAGATATATGGTGCAGGTGGGGACCATTAGTTATGCGAGAGATGCTTCATTTAGAAACAAATGACCAAGGCAAAGCCAGGGATGCATTTGGCTTTTATTATGAAGGTTAAAATCAGCCACAGGTGTCTTCCCTGTGGACAGCACTGAGCTATTCCCATATCAACAGGTCAGGCAGACTCCAGCTGGGCTTCTGGGGGAATGCAATCATTTTAGGGAAGAGCAGAGCAGCCTGAGGTGGCTGCTGGGCGCTGGGATCAGCAGCTCAGGCAGTTAAAGTTCTTTACCTCTATGAATAATTGGAGGCAGGCGTTTCCAAGGGGAAACACTGGCTGGCTTCCCAGTCTCGCTGAGAATTCCCCGTTACACGACACGGCCATACAAATGATAGGCAGGCTGTGGGGAGCAGGCGGTGCCATCAGCTGCCTTCCTGCTCCCAAGGCACGTCTGCTACCAGGGCTGCCCCTCTGCCTTGGCCTCTACAGTATTTCATTGCTCCCTTGGGGCTGCAACGCCCATCCATTGGGCAGTCCATGGGGTTTTTGCTCACCACGCACTGTTGTTTCAGAGGAAGCACGCAGATCCCATTCAGAAGATGCTGGTCCATGCCTGTGGTCCAAGAGCTGTGATGGCCAACGCCGTGCCCTGTCCTGGTAGGTCCTCTCAAACCTGGAACAGTATCACAGCTGTGGTGGAAGTGCCCTCAGATGGCTTTTTTTTTCTTTTTTAATGTCCCTAATCACTGTTTGCTGCTTTTATCCTCTCACCAAGGTTTTATCTTTGACAAATGCTTTCCTCCTCAATAGACTATGCATTAAAAGAGTTTCTTCCTATCATGCTCTCCATAGCAACTGCATCAGCCTGCCATGAATAAATTACCCATGACTTGACATCTCTTATTAGAATGTAGAAAATGCCATATCTGAGTCACAGCAGCCCAGCAGAAAGCTTTTCTGCTCATCCCTCAGGTTCATCCCCCACCTTTCCACTCTTTGAAGGAAGCTACTTCTTTTCCTTTTAAATCCCCTGTACTCCCAAGGTCCCTGGAGCTGAAGGCGGACGGAACGCTGACGCAGCCTTTCCCTTCTGGCCTGCAGAATAACCAGGTATAAAACACTGCCGGTGAATCTCCTGTAGATCTGGGTTTGCCTGGAGCCCTGGGGAGGTCCCAGCGCTGCTCTGTAGGCTGCTCAGCCCGAAGTACCCCCGATTTGCCTAAAAAAACTGGATTTTCCCCGGGATGGTGTGGCCACAGCCCAGGAGAGGGAGCACTTAGGAAACAAGTGTGCAGTCGCTGCGCAGCCCGTCCTGCCTTACCGTCGCCTTAGCAGAACTCCACGAAGCGTTCCTGTGCATGCAGCAGATGAGGGAGGAATCTGCTGATCCATGAGGGGAGGGGGGTGAGGGGACCCCAAGTCTCCACTCCACTCCTCTGCTGCCTGCTCTGCATTGCCCAGCACTGCATTAACCCCAGGAGCTGAGGTTATAGGAGGTGCCCATCAGTGCCTCTTCCACTCTGCAGGGCGGTTCTCCATCTCCAAGGTTCCCCAGCACTGGTTTGTCCCAAGTCCTCTACTGCACCCCGACCTGGAGGTACCTGGGGGCTGCTGCAAGGAGCAGGCAGAGCTGAGAGGTGGTTCCCTGTCCCCCTGTTACCTCTCTGTGTGTTTCTAACTGTTGTTTCTGCCTGCTTTACCCACCTCTGTCCATCTGGGCTTTTGGCTTCCCTGCATGTCACACCCCTGCGCTGCCACGTTGGGTTTCTGCACACATCAGGCTATGGTGACTTACCCAGCCTCTCTCTTGCAGTGTTATCTCTATTCTCATTGAGCTGGCTTGCCAAAATTGCCCCGGAATGAAATTGCATCTGGGTGTGTGGGCTTCGCTGGAGGGGGCTGCCCAGCACCTCCCTGCCGCGCCTGCTGCCCCTGCTGCTCCTTCCCATCCTGCTGTTCAGCAGAAGGGTGTCTGCAAATGGCAGCGACACCTGGAGATGGGGAGGATTTGCTGCCAAAGAGCAGCAGCCCAGGTGTTCGGGTGAAGAACGCAAAAAGGGAATGCGCTTTCCTATTGCAGGAGTCCAATTCAACACAGGTGTCTGGGGAGGCTTCCATTTTAAGACCTCGTCTGCTTTATAGCAGGCAAGGACAGTTTGCTCTTTTGTGCACAGAGAGGTCCGTGAATCAAAAATACGAAGATGACTCGTCACAAGGAGCAAACCATGACTCAGTGCTTGGACATGCCTGCAGCACAGGCTGCACAGACCCTCGAGGTGTTCAGCACAGGGCCGCTGACACTGACCCGATCCCAAAGGTCCTCCTCCCACATTTAGCAGTTTTCCAGCATGACAGGTTGTTTCAGGGATAACAAACTCCCCATTCCCTTGCATCAGACAAAGCTGTCACTTCTGTCACAGCTGCCGGAAAGGTCTTCCTTCCCTTCCTTCCCTTCCTTCCCTTCCTTCCCTTCCTTCCCTTCCTTCCCTTCCTTCCTTTCCTTCCCTTCCTTCCTTTCGTTCCCCATCAAAGGTTTGATCATAGCTCCACAGGAGCTGAAACACACAGCAGAGTCACTGCAAAGCTGGAGCTTCTGGGGTTTCTTGGGCAGCTTGCAGCTTTCTGGTAACCAAGAGAAACCCAAAGCCCTTTCCCAAGAGCTCTGTGCTGGCTCAGTTCTTTCCATTGGTGTTGAAAGTCTATGTGGTGGCAAGCAGTTGATGTGTCACCGAGCTCATCAGAAAAGATCTGGGCAGAAATGGGGCTGTGGAGAGACCACTGAACACCTTCCAGAAGGCAGAGGAGGAGGATCCCAGTGCAGGCAGAGCCCAGGAACAGCCATGGAAGGATGCATGTATCTCTGCTGTGGTCATGACTGCTGCAGAGGAGCAGACCTGAGCTGTGTGATGCGCCCCTGGGGACACTCAGAGCAATGAGGTTGATGGGATGGGTGATGTGCAGGGCTGCTGAATCACACCACCTAAACACGGATGTGTAGGGCAGGGTATTTCTGTGAACCACGAGCCTCCGTCGCTGCTCCCAGTGCTGAGGAGGGCACATTTTTGTGTGCTGCATTTTTCTGAGTGCTGACAAAGCAAGCAACACGATCAGTCAGCAAAGCCATTTCCATCATGTTGCCTCACCCTTGGTTGTAGAGCAATGATCTGATGCCATCCCAGCAGGCCAGACACAGAACCAGGGGATGCAAGGGTGATGTGGGAGCTCCTTGCAGCCTGGAATCCCTCTGGGAAATGGATGCTGGGGTTTGGTGCCCACCATCAGGCCGTGCAGGGCTGTGCAATTTTGCTGATCCCCAGCAGCCTCCCTGAGCTGTCCTTGCAGCCAGGCCAGCTGAGTTCTGATGGATGTGTTAAGCTGCCATAATCCGTCCGTGATGCAGCAAGGCCCCTCGCCCTCAGCTGCTCATTCCCAGCCCTTCACACCCCCACGCTGACAGAAGTGTTGGGTAGCCCTGACCTGGAACCATCTGCCTGGAAAACATCGTGGCAGGAAGGACAGAGCAGCTCAGGAGCCTGTTAGCACATGCATGGGTGGAAGCTTGTGCCCAGCACTGGGGTAATGCTTGGAGACGGGCAGGAGGTGGCTCACATATTGGTGGCCATGCTGATGCCTCCAGCATGGAGATCTCCCCAAGCGGGGCTGATGCTGGGATCCCCTTAAGCACTTTGGACAAGTATAGCAGCTCAGTGCACTGATGCACAGCATCACAGCTTCCCTTCTTCCTCGCCACAAGCCCTGCAAAATGAGGACATGAGGCTCATCTGGTGTGAATGGATCACATGAGCATGTAGAAACCATTTAATAATTCACCTTGATTTGGTCCGACATCATTGTAATGATGGGTTCATAGCCCCTTTCTTTATTTCTGGCCAGAAATAAAGATTCCCATAAAGATAATAAAGATAATAAAGATAACCATTTCTTGCTGCTCTCCGCCTTGTCCTCTCCCCTGAAACACCCCCCAGACTTCACAAAATGAACACTCCCCACACATCTGTGTCTTTTTTAACCCAGCCACTACTCCTCTGGTCTATTTTCTCTCCTCCCCTCTCATTAGCTATCTGGTCACGTCTGGATGTCTATGAAGCTTAAGCTAAAAAAAGGAACCACCAAACTGTTCTGTATTCCCTGCATCCTCCCCTAGTAGTTCCTCTTCCCCACTGAGGAATGAGCTTAAGCTCTACTTCATCTTCCTCCCTGCAGGTGTTCTTCCTTCTGCCTGCACTGACTCTGCAAGCAGCAGCCTCTGCTCTTCCACTCCCATCCCACTCCCTCGTGCCATCCCTCCAGGGTCAGATTTGCTCGTGTGCAATTCTTCTGAGTGCTCAGGCAGCCCTCCTGCCCTCACATTTCAGCTGAAATTCACCCTTTAACTTTTCCTTTCTCAGCCTTTGCTTGAAGCTGAAAACGATGAGTGAAAAGCTCTGACAGAAGCGTGGCACCTTTTTGTTCTCTGCCCAGACCAGCCCCATCCATCCAACCTGCCTCCCTCTCCATGCTGTGCAGAGGACACAGGAAAGCTGAGTGCATCCAGCTGCTCACCACAGAGCCAGAAAAATGAGGAGGTGATGCCATCCCCAGGCTCTGGGAAAAATAGCAGAGCATTGGAGAAGCAGGGAGGTGGGCAGCCGAGGGCAAACCCAGGGACAGGGGAGGATAGAGGCACTGATGGTCAGCTGCATGACTGCCTCCTCCACCCCAACCCCAGCATCTCTCACGCACCCTGCTGCAGGGAGCGCAGGCAGAGCTGTGCTGGCCTGCAGGGACAAAGTGCAAAGGGAGGGCAAGATCTCTGGTGTGAAGCAGGGCACAGATGTGACATATGGCTGCAGCTCCTCTGGCCTTCTGGTCCCTTCCCCTCCTCCTCTTCTCCTGAAGTCCCCAGAGTTCACTGTCACCCCCCAGGAACCTTGGCAAAGAGGGACCTGGGCTGCCCCTGGGATCTGGGGGATGCTATGACGGGGCTGGGACCAACCCCTGAAACAGGGCTGTACTCCCCAGGTACAGTGTCTCTTCTCTCCCCTCCTCTATCTTGGTTCCACACACTGCAATGGCAGATTAATTCTCCACCCCTTCTTCTCCTTTATCACCCCATCCTTCCCCAAAAGATTGCCCTCAAATGCCACAGCTCCATGAAAATGAACTGATGGGGGGGGAGGGGGCAGCCCAATGCGGGGGGGTCAGGAGGATCTCCTTGAGCTGGAGCACAGTGTGAGATCTGTGGGAAGAGCAGCTCTGGGGAGGAATGGGAACCTCTTCCCTTGCAACAGTTCACTCACAGCCCTGGTGGGATTTCTTGCCTGAGGCAGCACAGCAGCCTTCCTGGACTGCCTGTTACACACAGCAGCTCTGAGGACACCACCAGCTCCTGGGGTGGAGGTTTGGTTGGCATCCCAATCTTCCATCAGCAGCGCTGGTCCCTGGATGCCTGTCCCTGGGGCAGAGAGGGAAACTGCAAGTTGTGGGCATGTAGCCCCGTCCATTGCTCCAGGGCACGAGCTGATGTTGCAGAGCTGCCCCAGGCTCATTGCTTTGTCCTCTGCTGAGCTCCAGCAGCCTCAGGGCTGGGGTTCCACAGGGCTGTGAGGATGTGGAGCCCTCTCTGGCTGCTGCCTCTATGTTTCAGATTGCTGCACTCGATAAATAAATCAAGGGCCATGCTGGAAGCCATGGCCAGGCCTCCAGCCAGGGGCTCCCCACAGCTCCCGGCTCCTGCCCTCCTCAGCCGTGCTCTGCTGGGATGGACGTGCCTGGGAGGTGCGAGCGCTTGAAATCCTGCCCAAAAACAAAGCATTTCCCATGCTAGGGAGCCAGAAGAGATGACACAGCCAGTGCTGAGCGCCGATCCTCAGCCTGATAGAAAGGGCAAGGCTGGGAGAACCCATCCTGCTCAGCACACTGGTACCTAGCCCATGCCCAGCAGCCCATCCCATAGGCACATCCTCACAGCCCATCGCTGTGAGCAGCACTAAGGGCACCAGCACTGGAGGTTCTGTGCTGCCTGGAAAAGTCTCAGGGAGCGAAAAGAGGAGCTGTCCTGCAGAGCGCGGCACATCCTGATTCACAGTAAGGAAATGCAAACTATGCACGGGGTAGAAGAGTTCAGAACAAGCCCAAGTCTCCAGCCAGTCGTAAAAGTCTGGCCAAGATGAGGCACGAGGAGCTCTGTGTGCTCCTCAGCACCGCTCTGGGATGGGCTGAGGCCAAGGGAAGAGCAGGGGCCTGACCCTGCTCTGCAGAGCTCTGGAGGAGCCAGACACAGAAGTGCAGCCAGCATTTCCCTTCCAGCTTTTGCCAGCAGCAGGGCAGATGTGGAGCCCTGGGCTGATACTGTCCAGAAGATGTTTTTCCTTCCAGTCTATGGGGTTGCCTGAGGGGCCATAGGGGACTTATCCCTGGCACAGTCTGATCTTGGCAAAGGATCTCAGGAGGAGAAAGAGGTGACACAAAGAAATGAGCAGACCACTGTTTTCAAGCCGAGGAGCAGAGTACCAAGGCTCAGCAACCCAGTGGGCAATCCCCCAAGCCCTCTGAATCCTTAAAGCAAGCTGCAAAGCTGGTCAGGAAGGAACTTGCCTAGGAACAAAGTGCAGATGAGCACATTTCGTGTTTCACCCTGCCATTAAATGGAGAAGCAAGACCTGCCTGATGCTGCAGAACAACCCTTGGCCACCCTGGGAGGCTCTGCACACACCAGGGGGTGGGACCTGCGCAAGCAGAGAGGCTGAAGGAGAACACTCCAGCCCATGCTGCCAGGGCCTGTCCAGGAGGTCAGGGGCAGAAGAAGGGCAAGAATTCAAGAGAAGAATGTGTTTGCTGTTTGCTTTTTTGGTAATATGTTCTAGGCTGTGGCTTAAAACTGATTCCAAAGTGCTGAGCCTGTTGTGAGAGCTGGGAGTGACCCACGGATGGAGGCAGGGGAAAAATACTTGTCTCTCTTGGACAGGCAGCTCCATGCTCCTTCTGCTCATCTCTCCAAACTGGGCAGTGAGTTGCTCCAGGGACAGGTTGGATCCCAACGCTGCGGGGTGTGAGGTCCCAGCAGGTCCCAGCAGCACCCCACAAACTGGGCAGCAGCTTCCCCAGCTGGAGCAGAACCCATTCCTACCCAAGGCGCCACTCAGGAGCACGTGCTCCTCAGATCACACCTTCAGCAAACTCACACCGATGTTGGGAGGCCATGTGGAGACACACAACTCACTGCCTGCACTTCAGAAGCTGCTGAGCCCAAACACCCATAGAGCCATCACTGCTGGGGCAGGGAGCTTGCTCCGAGGACCAGTAAGAGCATAAGGAGCCAGAAGGATTGTATGTTTCTAAGTGGGGATGTGTCTATAAGCATGAATAAGTGCTCTGATTTTTTTGGAAGAGGCCCAGACTGGCAGGAGGACCAGAGCCAGTGCAAGGGTCATTGTGAGTCCTGGGGGGAAAGACAGCTGTGCCTGTATCCTGCAGCCCTGTCTGCTTTGGGTCACCCTCAGAGCAGAAGCCCAAAGAGCTGTGAAGCCTCTGTTTAGGAAGAGAATTGTTCAAAGCACTCATCTCAACCATGAACACGATGTGCTCCGCTTGGTGACTTTCTTCCAGCAGATGTCCCTTGGCTGTCATGGGATGGAACAGCATCAGTGCAACCCCTACCGACCATATCCATGCTGGAGCAGCCATGGGCATGTGCATGGCACCCTGTGCCCATCACTGGTGCCTCGTGGGACAGCTGGATGGAGCAGGGCAGCCCTGAGGTTCCCCCACCACCCATCCCCTCACTCCCACCCCACAGAAATGTGCCTGGGGAAGGAGCTCTCAGAGCGGCCACTTCCTCAAATGCAGCTCAGGGCTGTGCCCCTGCCTCGAGCTGCCAAATCTCTTGCAATAAATCAGAGGATTTTCCCAGCTCAGAACTCTCGCTGCCAGACCTCAGCTTGTGCCTTTGTCTCTCCCTCCTGACCCCCTCCCTCCTGCTCACTTTGCCTTCACTCTGGAGTTGACCCCCCTTTGTGTTAGGGGTGCACTGGCAGAGCCCTGACCCATCGTGGCGTGTTTGTTTGCACGGCCCCAGGAGGGAAACGAAGGCGGGAGCCAAATCCATGCCCACCGGCATGGAGAGCTGGCTCTGAGCAGGCTCCAGCAACAGTGGCTAAATTGTCCAGTTTTGGCTTCCGTCCCCTTGAATTTTTCACCTCCCTTGGATTTAAGGCATTTGGGGCATCCTCTGTGTCCAGCGTGGCCTCCTCCTGCCGCAAGGACAGATGGATGGAAAGACAAACAGCAGGGAGGGGTGGGGATCATAGAGGCTGTCCCACATCTTGGGTGGTAGAAGTGACTTGAGGTGCAGTCCTGAAGGCAAGGGAGCACCTGATCAGGGTTTGCAGCTCTGGGTGCCCATCGCAGCCCCACAGCAGTCCTAGATTCAGTAGCGTCACCCCAGAGGGAAGGAGCCCATAGTGGGGATTTCACCTGGGACAGGAAGAGACAGGGACAGACCTGCATTTCTGCCCAGGCCCCGGGTGCCCCGCAGAGAGAGAGGAACTGGGATTTGGAGCAGAGAATGAAGGGCAAGATTCTCTGAGCTCAACCATGGCTTGAAACACTAAACACCCAACACATCTGTGGCACTGCTGAAGGGTTTCCCTGCTTTCAGTACCTATCCCTGTACCCTCCTGGGTCCAGGCATGGAGCAGTGTGGTAGCCATGTCCATCAGGGACAAACCAGGGTGGTTAGCTGAGACTAACAGTGCTGCACAGGGTAAGATGGCATTCTGAGGATACCAACTCAGTTGTTCGGTCTGCAGGGAGTGAATTTACCTCCATGTTTCCGTGTTGGCAGGATGGGAGTTCATCATGAAAAAGCTCGGGTAGAAATCCTCCCTGGGTTCCATACCCAGAACTTGCCCCAGCATTGCAGTGCATGAGCCACCAGGGGAAATATTTGCTCCTGGCACAGTGAGTTGTAGAAAATGCACAGGTCAGCTCCATGAGGTCATGCCCAGACACTGCCTGCTGCAGGGCTTCATTAGTGGGAGAGGAACCATAGCCATCCCATCCCAATGCATCCCAACCTATCCCTTCCCATTCCATCTGCATTCAATCACAACCCCTCCCCTCCCCTTCCATCCCACTTGATCCCATCCCATCCCCCTTCATCCCAACCCATCCCATCCCATGCCATCCTATCCCATGCCATCCCAAAAGGGCTCTGCTTTGCTGCAGCTCTGTAATTTGCATAGAGCCCAAGTGGCAACAGCCCAAGAAAATGAGAGGCCTTGGGAAGAAGACACGTGAGGGGCCCACGTGGTGAGCTGGGTGGAGGAGATGGTGAGAACCTTTAGCAGAGAGGGGAAAATCCATCACAGGCTCCAAAACTGCTTCATACTCCTGGAAAGCTGGCAGGATGGGAAAGGAACAGGCAAAGGGAGAACTCTGGGTTTTTGCTATTAAACTGCAAAGCAAAGCAGAGCAGAGTCAGTGTTTCCACTCCACTTGGAGTCCTGCTCATTTGGCATTGCAAACTGGGATGAAAATAGGATATTTTTGCTGCAAAACTTCTCAAATATTTCCCCTCAGAGGAAATTGGTGATATTGCAGTGTTTAAAAGCAAACCTCTCCCAGCACCCTTCCTCAGAGGAGATGGCTTCTGAGTGGTCTGTGCCATGGTCCCATCCCTATGCCCTGTACTCCCATGGTCCCCACAAGGCTCCACACGTTACTGAGGAAGACTGGAGAGCAGCAAGAGGGGAGGTCATTGCTCTTGTCCTGAGGCTGGAGAACTGGTTGAGTCTGTTCATGTGACTCATCCCAGAGGAAAGGAGCAGCTCTCAGGAGCCCCATTTAGCACAGTCTCTGGGATGCAGGCCTGTCCTCAGTTTCCCAATAGCATTGCTTTGTGCCTGTACAGTGCTCTGGTGTCTGCTGCACCCGGGCTTGCTCAGACAAAGAGAAGAAGTTATCACCCAGCTGTGCCTGCAGGTTGTCCTCAGACAGCAGAGGAGCCAAACCTTGCTGCTGTCTGCTTCCTAACCAGTTTCGAACCAAAAGAGACATCAACACCAGACTCCAGGGGTCCAGCAGGAAGGAAAAATCAGAGACTCAACAGGGGTTGGTAGTGAGCAGATCTGCATCCTCCCATTGTGCTCCCACCTAGGCTCTCCCTGCCTCCCTGCAGAGCAGCACATCCTGCACAGCCCCATCTCAGCACTGGGCTCAGTTTTGCCCCTGGACCTGGCTGCAGATGGACACCAACCCCACAGGGCTGGGCCCATGAAGACCCACACACGTCCCACATGCTGGAGGTCCGCCACTGCCTCGGGCTGCAGAACCAAAGCCCAGATGCACAGCTTCGTGCTGGGAACCACTTTTAACCAGCGAATGGCTGTTTGCAGATGCGGGGAGACAGGAAACATCTGGATTGTCATGGCTGGCGGGTTCTCCATAAACACAGGATCCCTTCATTAAACAGCCCATTTCCCTTCCCTGCCTGCGGTGGGTGCTGGCAGCCTTTGCTCAGGTGCGATGAGCCCCAGCACCAGCTCCCCTCCAGCACTGCACACCTCCTCCTTGGTCAGGGCTCAGGTCTGGCAGTGCTGGGGCTCAGGGTGCCCCCAATGCCCCAACACTCAGGCCCAGCATTTGGGATCTCAGAAATCATCTTCCAGAGGGGGCAGAGCAAAGCCACCGCACGCATTAAGCACAATGCTTTGGTCCCACCACCTGGCATCCTCTGGGCTGGGTTTCTCCATGGCAAATCCCTCTCAGTGCTCCCTGAGGATGCTCCGGATGCCCCCACAGCCCGGGGGAGATGCAGCAGAGGAGTGACTGCCCGGAGTGTGCAATTCACCACCTTTGGACACAAATGGAGGATTTGTGAGGCCGCTGAATTAACCTTGAAAAATTCATGTCACAGCTGACTGCAGCAATTAGCTGCTTTTAATGAGCTGCTTCACCCAGGTTGATGCGCGGCGGTCCTGGAGGAAATCAGCATCAGCTGCACGCATCCTGCTGATGGGTGGCTGATAGGAACTGGCAGCCCCTCCTGCCTCCCCACCAGGAATTCCTGCATCTCAGCACTGCACACGGCTTTCCAACCCCAAGCACTGAGATGAGGGCGCTGCTGGAGTGTCGGTGCTTTGTGGGAGATGGGAAAGGCAGGTGCTGGAAGGACAGAGCAGAACGGCACTTTGTCAGATACAGCTGTGAGAATGAAACAATCTCCAGGGATTCCTTTGTATGTGGTGTAAAACAAATCCTAATAAATCTGATACGAATCTCTTTTAAGTGTAACCTCGCCCAGTGCCTGCCCTCCATTTAGCACTAAGCCTCCTAATTCTCTGTTTCAAAAGTTCTAACCCCATAAAATACCTTCTGTCCAAAAATTCACAGCAGATAAATATTTACTCGCTGACCGCTGGAAGAACACCAGTATTTTCTTTTTCCTGCTCAGTGCATTGAAGCCTATGCTCAGTGCTTGCACTTAGGACAGCAGATACAAAAAGAGCTGCAACCCACCCCAAAGCCTTGCAGCAGATATCTCTGCCTACCAGGACTGCAGAAACAGAAGGGATGTGTGTGAGTTTGTCTGCAGAAGAAAGCTTTACGCCACTGAGATCACTGCAGAAGAAGCAGGCAGCAGCCCATGGGCAAAAGGACCAAGTTTTGGGGGGAGCTCCTTTCTAAAGCCAGCAGGCTGTCACTTCATAAACCTGAAGCAGTGGCATCAAATGCAGCGTGGGGCAAAGCTGGGTATAACTGAGCCTTGGCATCTGCTGCAGTGGCAGAAGTATTGGAGAGGTGAGAAGAGCTGGGACGTTGTGGGGTTTTGCTGTGATTCAGCAGTGCTGCAGGAAACAAATCCGTGCAACAACCCGAGGTCCAGCAAGCCAGGATCCAAGGTGCTGGTTTTGCAAAAGCTTTCTCATTTCTTGGACAGTGTCATCAGAGAGCGTCCAGGACTCACTCCAAACGCAGAGGATGTTGCAATGCACCCCACGTTCAGTCAAAGTATGCGTGTGCTTTGCAGCAGAGTGCTCTGAACAAGGGCAGATGCTTCCAAGTTTGGCACTGTTTGTTCAGACCCGCTGAGCTCGTCCTGGGACCCCATGTCCCATCCCCACATGGACCACCACCATTCCTGCAGTCCCACAGATCTCCAGGGCTTTGTAGAATGGTTGGAGTTGGAAGGGACCCCTGAAGGCCACCTGGTCCCATTTCATGCACTGAGCAGGGACACCCCCAGCTCCATCACTGCTCACAGCCCCGTCCTTCCCAGCTTCATGGCTGCCAGGTTTCCTCCTGGTGGCAGCCCAAGCGTGGGGCTCTCTCCTTTCCCAGGTTTTCTTGCAAGAATAAAACATTTTTGATGTTTTAATGTCCCTGTTAAGACCAGTAGGAAGTGGACAGGATATTCCAGCTGATAGGACAGAAAACAGGCAGGCAAAGAGGCAGCAGGACGGCTTCATATCTTCAGCCTCTTGATAAGAGATTTTACAAGTATTCCCAAGGCATTTCTCTCTTGCTCAAGTTCTTTTTCTGAATTATATGTTTTATTGCAGGGAAATAACAGTCTTTTGGGCTTGTTTCTATTTATTTTTTTAAAATTTCTGTGTTAAAAAATCCAGAATTTTTTCCAATTTAGCTCACCTCCTCTGAAAACATGATTAACAGCACGTTGACAGAAACAGCCTTTCCTGTGTGATTTGGGGTAGGAAGTATTTAGAAATTGCTCACATTGTCAAAACCAGAATAATGAAACCCAAATGGAAGTGAGATGTATCTGTGGTGAGAAAAGTCATACAGGAATCGGAATAAAGATGGGCTCTGCTTTCAAGGCCAGGTTTGCAGCCCTGCATGCACCCCAAAGGATCTGTGATGGTGTTGGTGTGTGATTGCCTGCAGCAGATTTGTGCAGCCCCCACATTCTTGGGTCCCCTCTACCTCCAAGCCCTTGAGGGAAATAGCTGTTCTGTTTTCATACAGTCATAGAATGGCTTAGGCTGGAAGGGACCTTAAAGTATTCTGCAAAGCCTGGTGCACTGGTGAGTGAAGAGCAGACATGAATGGCAGTGGGGATTGAGCCCATGAACTCCTGGAGGTGGAGTGTTTTTCCTAGTCAGGGAGTTTAGGATCAGGAAAAGCCAACAAACACCTTTGGTTTAGGTCCACTACTCCTTTGGGATGGAGCATCTGCCCCTCCTCCAGCTGGCACTGAGTGGCTTTGGCCCCAAACCCTACATCCTGGGGCATCTGCCAGGGCTTCAGCTCTGCCCCACAGCCTGGGGACAGGCCATGCACCGAAGCCTCCTCCATGGGCTCCTCATTAGCAAGGCACTGTGTGCTCTCATCGGGGCCAGCCCAGCCAGAGGTATGAGGAGCATCCTGCTGGGGTGGGTGCAGCCCTACAGGGTGGGCGTCTGTTGGCAGCAGGATGGAGGGCCTTGCAACACCTCCACCGCTACAACCAAGAGGACAAAAGGTGAATTCCTCCCACCTCAGCATGTTTATACTGAGCCGGAGACCTGCTGGCTCCAGCCCTCCAGAGTGGCTCCCTCCTAAGCAGATTCCTCTTGCTTCGCCCCAGGCTCTCCCACCTACGTTCTGGTTAGAGTAGCCCTCACCTGGGAACATCCTCCAGTATGTGTACAAGTGTGCAAAGACACAAGCATCTCATCTTGGTCTGTCCAGTCCAGGTTCCACTTTCCAGAGTGTGTTTCTACTCTGCTTGTATCACTACAGAGAGCAGAGATGTGGGGAGTGGGATGGGATGGGATGGGATGGGGTGGGGTGGGGTGGGGTGGGGTGGAGTGGGGTGGAGTGGGATGGAATGGATGACACAGGAGCAAAGTGGTAAGATCAGCAAGGGGCTCTGGCTGTGGGAGAGGAGAGGAGAGGAGAGGAGAGGAGAGGAGAGGAGAGGAGAGGAGAGGAGAGGAGAGGAGAGGAGAGGAGAGGAGAGGAGAGGAGAGGAGAGGAGAGGAGAGGAGAGGAGAGGAGAGGAGAGGAGAGGAGAGGAGAGGAGAGGAGAGGAGAGGAGAGGAGAGGAGAGGAGAGGAGAGGAGAGGAGAGGAGAGGAGAGGAGAGGAGAGGGGCCAAGTACTTTCAGGCACTCTGCATGGCCCTGGTTGGGTTATTTATAAGGCCTGAGGTCAGGATCTCTGGATCAAAATGCATTCATTTCTGCTGCATGTGTTAAGGGCTCTAGGGCTCCAGAGCCCTGAGATCAGCTTCCAAATACAGCCCAGACCCTGCAGGCACAAGCCACCCTGCCAGCCCTGCTTGCATCCTACTGTGCCTCTGCTCATACAAGAGAAGCAGGTGTGGGGTGAGGTGAAGCAGAGCACAAACAAGCCCTGATGCCTACTGGTGCTAATCAAAAGCTGATGTTACACAGCCTGGCCAGCAAACATTGCTGGGGATCTGTGGGAAAAATAGGAACTGCAGCACAACTTCTGCTCCAGCTGCTGCCTTATCTGCTGGAAATGTTATCTCATGCAAACTGGAGCTGGAGCTATTTTATTTTCAGCTGAGTAAAAATGTGTCAGTTTTATATTTATATATGAGGCTGCAATCTCATGGGAAGTCAATTTGCTCAACAGCAGAAATTCTGTCATCGCGGACATCAGTCAGTCTGGGAATGGGGATCTCCAGACCTGGGCTTGAAACTGGGAGAACAGCTTACAGTAATAATCATGGGGGGAGGTAGGGGAGTGAGTATATTATGAGTTCCTTCCAAAATGTGAGTACATTTAGGGGGCACTTTATCCCCATGCCACTTTGGACACCAATAGCAAAGTGGGAACCTCCCCAGGGATGCCCTTGGTTGCACACCCCTGTGGAACAGGGTTCAAGACACAAACACAGACAACCAGTCGCTCCTAGAGGGTACTGGGGTCAACGTGGTCCCCTACATCCCACCTCCGTGCACAGATGTTCACTGGGCGCAGAGCATCCCATGCTCAGTTCAGCCCACAGAACAAGGAACAGCCTCTGCAATATGGCAACCTGGCCAGATGGATGGGCAGTGTGATGGCTGCCAAGCCACATGGAGACCTTTGTGGCCAGACAGTATAGCCAGTGAAAGACCTATGGGGATGGGAAGAGCATTTAAAGGGTTTTCTCTACCATTGCATCTTTGAATCTTCAAATAGCACAGGCTGTAATGGAAGGGGAAAGGGCAGGGGAAGGGGAAGGGGAAGAAGGAGAAGAAGGAGAAAGAGAAGGAGAAGGAGAAGGACAAGGAGGGGAAGGGGAAGGGGAAGGGGAAGGGGAAGGGGAAGGGGAAGGGGAAGGGGAAGGGGAAGGGGAAGGGGAAGGGGAAGGGGAAGGGGAAGGGGAAGGGAGACCAGCTCTGTGGTAAAAATGGGAAATCCAGCTTCTCCCCAGACCTGCATCCCCACACCATAGCTTCCCCCAGCTTAAGCCCCATTTATTTTCCAGCAAGCCACCTCCAAGCACAAGACCTTCTTTACCCAGCAGCCATTCATCCTCAATTGCTCTCTCCATCCTCCTCTTTCCTTTTCATCCATCCCTAAATCCAAAATACTCCCACATGGGGGTAACCTATCCCACCCTTCCTCAGGGCTCCCAGTCTCAGACCAGTTGGGTTTGAGCTGCTGGGATCAGCTGGTGGATAGGAATGGGATCCCTTCCCTTTGGATGCCTTTGCTGCCTTCCACCACTTTACTACTTTGCAAATAAATGACGTTTCTTTCTTCTTACCCACAGCCTTCCTTTAAGCCTGCAAATGTTACTGGAAGTTTTTCTCCTTCCCACCCTGCACAGTGAGAATGTATTTACAGCCCTCCCTGCCATTGTGCAGAGCACACGGGCTGGGCTCGGGCACTATCATCTTGCCAGTTCATAATGCAACCAAATCCCTGAGGTTTAATGAATAAATCCAGGATGTTTTCTCAGAGAGACACTCCCACCATTGAAAATACCCAAAGTGAGTTGGCGGCAGCCTGATTTACAGCCAAAAACACCAAGGCCACGCCAGGCGCTGCTTCTTCCCTTGTGTTGGCTTTTTTTTTTTTTAATTCTACGAGGGAAAACCATTTTGGGGGGTTGGCAAAGAGGGAGATGCTCGTGCAAATAACAGGGCTTGGGTGGACCCAGAAGTTCCAGTTTCACACGGTAAAGGGAGAGATGCAGCAGTGCGATCCCGAGCAGCTCCAAGGCTGACGTAAGAGCAGCCCCAGAGCTGGCTTGCTCACCACATACCTAATTTTCCCATATAAGGCCAAGGAGAGCAATAACTCTCCTGGCAAGCAGATCAATAAAAACAGATGGTGGGCTTACAATTAGAGATTAAGCACATACCAATCCAGAACAAACAGGCCATAAATCATACGTGAAGGAGGGTATTTATAGTTTAGATCGCATTCCTTAATTAATTCAAAATGGCCCAGGAAAAAGAAAAATAATACAAAACTGCTCTTTTCTGCTTTGTTCTCTCGTTGGTTTTGCAAAGCTGCATTCTTGTCTTGGCGGGGGGGAGCGGGGCCGGGGCAGCCACAGGAGGTGGTGGGAGGAGCACTGTCTGCTGGGGTTGTTCCCATTTGTGGGGGCTGCCGTGGGTCACTGTGATGTGAACAATAGCTTTGCAGATTGCTCTGGCACCAAGAGATGTGCTTTGGTGCCACAGCTCTGCGTTTCCTTGGTTTTGTGGGGAGGGCTGTGGAGCAAGAGGTGTGATCCCAACCGCGGCGCAGTCGTGATGGCCGTTGCGCAGGCACTGGCTGACAAGCGTGCCTAATCAGCGTGCAGAGAAGCTTGTTAGCTGCCCACTATCAGAACCAATCTGTTGACAGGCAGGGCTGGTGTCATAAATCAGGACTTCAGATCGGGAGGCTGAGACAGGGCTCTGCATGCTGCCTGTGGGCGGCAGCTCCGCACGCATTCCCAGACCTGTGGGACACAGAGGGCTGGGGGAAAGGTGTCATCATGGGCCACTGGAGCTGACACTTCTTGGTCACACAGCTGGGTGGGCTCCATCTCGGAGCATCACTGCAGCAGCTTCGTGGGCAGCCATAAAGACAAGGACCAGGATCTTCACCAGTGGTTGATTAATTTACCAGCAATCAGAGAATCACAGAATACCTGGAGTTGGGAGGGACCCGCAGGGATCGTGTTTGAACAGGGTGTCACAGTCTGAAACTGATCCAGGTCTGCAGAGACCCAGCAGAAACCCTCAGCCCGTAGCATCCAGCAGGGGTGGTTGGAGGGCTGGTACCAACCCAACTTCTGGCACGCAGAGGATGCTGTCAGTAGTGCCTTGGTCCCACAGCAGGTGGGACAGTTTGTACTGGGGCAAACCCAAACTGCAGTGGAGAAAACAGATGCCCAGAGCTGTTTTTTTTCTTTTTTCCTTAACTTCTCCTGCCATTACTCTCATCCCAGTAGCACACAATGTCCCCGAGACCTCACTACATTTGCAGCCCCAGCAGTGAGTCCATTCTTTCCCGGGGAGCAGCAGCTCCTATCTGGCTGCTTTCATCTGCTATTAGATCACTCCAGGAATCCTCCTTCAGCAATTAGGCAGCCTCCTCTTCCCTTCTGGAAAACAAACAAACAAAAAAAAAGAACTGTTTTGTCATTAAATGTGATAAAAATCTCCCCTTCATCTAGATTCAAGGAGAAGCTAATCAAAATATTTGCATAATCCTCACGATACTGCACTCATCAGGGCTTTTGTGGTGTCCTGGTTGCAGCAGGTTGAGCATCGTCCCAGCCCAGAGGAGGAGAAGATGGGATGGGTGCTGCAGATCCTGGAGCCCACAGGCATCTCATCTCCTATTGTCCCCATGGCCAAATCCCCAGGTTCTGTCAAGCAGCCCAAACCTTTGCCCATCCACAGGTGCAGAGCTGGGGAGTTTATTCACTGGGCCATCTTGCTGGGCTAGAGTAATGGAAAGAAAGGAATTTTGATGTCTGTCATTCTGCAGTGTCTCAGGTGAACTCCAGCCACGCTCTCCCCAGTCCCACGCTGCCCATCCAGCTCTTGCACATCCCTCACTTTGCTGAGCCCATCCTGCTCAGGGCGTTGGGTACCAGCAGCCAGCACCGCCTGGGTGGGTGTTGCAGTGGTGAATCGCAGCATCCCTTGGGTTGGTGCCTGGGTGCTCCTTCCTCGTCTGTTCACATGCTGAGATTTGGAGTGATGGAAAGAGGCACGTCTTGGCCAGTGGAAGTTGACGTTCCCCATGTCCCACTTTGTGAACAGTGCTCGTGTCGCAGATCCACAGCTGTAGCAACTCTGGATGACTGCACAGTGCCCAAGGGCAGCCCTGTCACGGGGACCTGCTTACCACCTCTGGGCCACCTGTAGACCAGCAGATGTCTGTCCATCCATCCATAAATCCAACCATCCATTCACTCTGCTTCATCCCGCCATGCCCAACAGCTCTCTGTCCATCCCACCCAAACATATGTGACTTTTGCCAGTCATTTCCAAAGACTCTCCTGATTTAAATCCCCCTGGTGGCCTCTTCTCTTCTGATGTGCAGAATTTTTCAGTAGTTTTCTGCCTCATTCCCCCACAGGAAGGCAGGCTGCCTCCTACAGCCCCGTCCAGGTCGATGCCATTGTCCTTGCTTAAATGTATTAGCATGGCTGTGCCCCTGGCAGGGCAGGTGAGCCACGTCCTCCACAATGCTTTCCATTTGCATCCTCAGCAGCTGCAGTGGATCTGTATGAGTCTGTATGAGACACCTGAGAACAAAGACCCACGACAAGGTCATCTTTTTGGTTTGTTTTTCTAGGCAGCATAAATAAATCTGTGCTACTTTGCTCCTGTAGATAATGGCTCTTTTCCTTCATGCACACTATTTTTGGCACAAGCAAGAAGCCTTCATATCTTCCCCTATCTATGGAGCCCACTTTAAAATGTTTCAGCCCTTTATCTTCTCTTTTCCAGCCTGGAAACGATACCATACATCCTTTAAATTTATTTTTGTCTTATGAATCACAAACCTTTAAACAACACCCTGCTGTGTACAAAGAGCCCCTGCTCAACACGAGGGCCATACGGCCATGGCTCCCTGCTGTCCGCATCCAGCAGCAGCTCTGGCACACAGTCCACGTCCTGCTGGAGCCCAGACAAGGCTTTTTGATCCCACAGAGAAGTATTAGTTCAAGCTCTGGACTTTTCTCCTACAGATTTTTGTCAAATGCTCTTGAGGTGCACTGGAAACCATTCAACCTTCTCCTGTTGACAGCCCATTTGCAAATGGAAAAGATATTTCTGCCGTCTTGTGGGGGCAGTTTGTCAGCGCAGGTTTCATTAATGTTTAATTCATTAATATTGGCTTCCTGTAAGTAAAGGTGGGAAATATTTGTGCCAGTTTTTCCTTCTCTGGTGCTCCAGCAGCGCACAGCTCTCTCAGTCCAACCACGATAGGTATCAGCGTGCTGGGATTAGTGGCTTGTGGGGACATCTGGGAGTGCTTGGACATCTCCATGTCGCCGTCATTCCTGCTTTAAGTCAGGAGTTTCACAACCAAAGCCTGAATGTGGAGCTGGCAGGGGAATTCTTCCCAAAGGTTGCTCTTCTGCTCCTTACACATGGAGGTTGTAGGGTCCCTGCTTGTCGGGTGGGACCTCTGCTCATGGCTCTCCTGCCCCACAGTGTGCTCCTGCTGCTCAGCACTGCGGCAGTGAGGTCTTCTCTCTCCAGTCTGCACTCCTTTGCAGTTTCATGCCCATACCTCCTGAGGAATGAGGTGTGTTTACTCACTTTGGGGCAGTCTGTCTGAAGCCCATGCCTGTTGCACAGCTGTGATCCAAGCCACTGGGATGGGAATGCAACTCCCAGCACCACTCACACCCCAAGGTTCTCTGTATCCCATTTCCTCCTTTGTATCTTGTAATAACCTCTCACTTATTTTCATTGTAGGTTACTTATTCCACTATTTAACAGAGCCTTAGCCCAGTAGTTCTGGCTCAGACCCACGGAAATGTGCTCTTCTGCTACTTTCCACCTCCAAACATCATCTGTATAAAATGAAATGCCCCAAGCCCCACTGTAAATTTCACTATTCACCTCTGGTGCTGCCTGCCACCCAAATGGCAGTGAGGTCATTGCATCCTACAGGAGAGCTCATTGTGTGTGAGGTCACTCCTGTTTCTCCAAGCCCACCTACCAGAGCCCTGCTAATGCACACAGCACACACATACGTGGTGTGCCTCACTTCCCCCAGAATGTCGCCCCTTGAAAGCAGTGGAAATATTCCTCTTACATACGCAGTGCATTGGGGTTGGGTGTGAGTGGAGAGTTGTGTCAGCTGCTTCCATGCAGCTGATTGCTGCACACCTCTCCCCTTCTGTGCAATGTGGGGTGATGCTGGCTCTTCTCTCAGCCCTTTCTATTGGGTTGGGCACCACGGTGCTCTTCTGCCTCTTTGCACAGCCCTGGCTGTTTCTCTGGCTGGGACAGGACCAATTCAGCCTCTTCCTTTGCAGCTCCTCTCCCTCCAGCCTGCTGTACTGCTGTGAAATCCTTTCTCCCAGCACTATTTTTGCTTACTTTCAGGATGTGTTCACTCTTGTAATACACTCAGCAAAGTATTTTTCAGTTTATATCTACTTGGATGCCCAGACCATACAACTTGCCGTGGGAATGAGTCTTTGATGGCAAATCTGCTGTCTCCAGGTGGGCCTTTCAATTCACTGCCTGTATCTGTTTGTGAATTCACCCTCGGTTCTAACTTAGAGACAATACCTGCCCCAGTGCTGTCATGTTCTCCCTGCTACTGACTGCATCCCCAAGGAAGATAGCCCCAAGCTGGACCCTGTAGGAGAGCAAACTTCCAGCTGCTCGAGGAACTGCTCAGTGAGATCCCCTGGGACACTGTCCTTAAGGGCATGGGCACAGAACAAAGCTGGCAACTCTTTCAGGACATCCTTCTGAGAGCGCAATGGCTCCCCATCTCCCAGCAGAAGAAACTGAGCAAGGGAAACAGGAGACAAGCATGGCTGAGCAAGGACCTGCAGCTTAAACAGAGGAAAAAATGAAATGTACAGAAAGTGGCAGCAAGGCTGTGCACCCTGGGAGGAAGACGGGGCTGCTACTCTGTGCTTGTAGAGATAGGCTAAGGAAAGCCAAGGTGCAGATGGAGGTGAACTTGGTGAGGGATGTTAAAGATAAAAAGGAGTTCTACAGGTACATAAACAGGAGGAGACAGGACGAAGAGAGCATTCCCGGACTGATCAAAGGTAATGGGAAGCTGTATTCCTCAGACATAAAAAAGCTGAGGTACTCAGTAAGTGCTTTGCCAAAGTCATCACAGGTGGGCAGGCTTCCCGTGCCTGCCAGGACCACTGAGCCTCGAGGTGAGGGTGTGTGAAAACGTTTCCGTCCCAGTGCAACGGTGGAACAAGGCCGAGTCCTCCTGGTGTAACTGAATGCATACAAATCCATGGGGCGGGATGATATCCATCCTGGGGCTCTGAGGGAGATGGCTGATGTGGCTGCCGAGCCGCTCTCCATCGCATGTGAACAGTAGCGGCTGTGCGGTGAAGTCCCCGGTGACTGGAGAAAGGGAAACGTTGCTACCATGGTTAAGAAAGGGTGAGGGCGGTGAGCCTCAGCTCTGTGAGTGGGCTGATGATGGAGCAGATCCTCCTGGAAGCTGTGTTAAGGCACATCCAGCAGAAAGGAGCGATTGGAGACCGCCAGCGTGGCTGCGCCAAGGGCAGATGGTGGCTGAGCGATGTGGCGGCCTTCTATGGTGGAGTGACGGCGTTGGTGGATGGGGGAAGGGCAGCGCATGTCATTGCGTGGACTTGTGCAAGGCCTTGGACATGGTCCCTCGCCATATCCTGCTCTCTAACGTGGAGAGGAGTGGATTTGAAGGCCGGGCTGTTGGATGGACTGGGAGTTGTCTTGGTGGCAGCCAAGGGCTTGTGATCCATGGCTCTGTGTCAGGGTGCTGAAGCCGGTGTCAGGGGCTCAGTAAGGGCAAGCGCAGGGTGCTGCCATTGGGTGGGGGCAATGCAGACTGATATTGAAACAGACTGGGGGAAGATGTGCTTGAGAGCAGCCCTGCGCAGAAGGACTTGGGGTCCTGGTGGGCGAGAAGCTGGCCATGAGGCAGCAGTGAGCGCCTGCAGCCCGGAAGGCCAGCTGTGTTGTGGGCTGCCTGAAAAAGGGGCGGCCAGCAGGAGAGGGAGGTGATCGTCCCCCTCCATCGGCTCCTGTGAGGCCCCATCTGCAGCGCTGCGTCCAGGCCTGGGGCCCCCAGCACAGGAAGGACGTGGAGCTCTGGCAGCGGGTCCAGAGGAGGCAGTGAGATGAGCAGAGGGCTGGAGCAGCTCTGTGTGAGGAAAGGCTGAGGGAACTGGGCCTGTTGAGCGTGGGGAAGAGAAGGCTGCGGGGAGACCTCACGGTGGCCTTCCAGTGCTTGAAGGGAGTGCATGAACAGGAGGGGGAACGGCTGTTTGTGAGGGTGGATGGTGATGGGACAAGGGGAATGGTTTTAAAGTGAGACGGGAGGTTTAGGTTGGATATGAGGAGGAAGTTTTCAGCCAGAGGGTGGTGAGGCACTGGAACAAGTTGCCCAAGGAGGCTGTGGATGCCCCATCCCTGGCGGCACTCAAGGCCAGGCTGCATGTGGCTCTGGGCTGGGCTCTGGGGGGGGGGGTTGGTGCTGCATAAACAACTGCAGGTCGTTGTGGCAAAGTGAATATGACACATTGAATAATTTAAATAATTTAATATAATTGAACATAAAATAACATAAAATAACGTAACATAATCTGATGGAGTCCCACACTGTCGCCGTCCAAGGTGTTGTTGGTGGACAGCCCAGGTTTGGAGGGGTTGGGCTGGGGCCGGTGCCGGTGGCCCTGGAGCACTGCCGCTGCTCTGTGCGAGGGCCGGCGAGGAGCCCAGGGCTACAGGTAGCCTTATTTGTTGGCTGTGTCTCCTGCTGTGGCCGTGTCTCCTGCTGCACCACGTGGGCCGGTTTCTGCCGATGCTCCCGTGTTGGCTGAGCCCACCCAGCTTCGCCTAGCGCGAGCGCTTTTGTTCTGGAGCATCTTGGCTCCGCGGCAGCTTCCTCTTGGTGGCTCGGATGCTGCCAGCGCTCTGCTGGTGCCCGCTGGGGGTGCAGGCAGGGGCTGGGCACTCGGCCGCGTCCTCATCCATGCCCGGGATGTTGTCCGGGACCTCTTTGGGTGCCACTTCTGGAAGAGGAAGAAAATCGCCACAGGGTTAAGGCCAGCTTTCCCACACCAAATGGGTGCAAACACTCCCCCGCCAGCTCTGCTGCCCCCAAACTCACCGCTGTTCATCCAAGCCAGGAGGTCACCGATGTCGGTGATGTCCTCCGGGATGTCGGAGCTAGTTGTCGCTGCTGGAAAGCAAGAAAATGCGCCGTGAGGCAATGCCATCTTTCCCACAGCCACCCGGTGCGGCCAGCCTGCCGCCCGCTCTGCAGCCCCCAAACTCACCAGCTGATTCCAGCGCTGCGATGCTGCAGCTGAGCGGAGCCGCGTTGGGATGGGGGCACACGCCGATGGGTGCTGGTGGCCCCTGGTCCTCCGGCTCCTCGGGCTGCTCTAAGATGGTGGGCAGGGTGCCGGGCACGAGGCGCACCCGCTGCTGCACCGGAGGTCCTTGGAGGACGGTGGAGGGGCCGGGCTGGCTGGCAGCCTGCAGCGGGCAGCTGCCTGCGGGCTGCGGGGGCTGCCCACGCAACACAGCCCCGGGCTGCTGCCCCATTGGCTGCTGGGGCTGCATGGTCCCTGCCACCGGGGGGTGATCCCAGCAGTGGGCAGGGGCATTGGGGGGAGGCATACCCGGCTTCATGCCCCCGGGTAGGAGCAAGAGCAGGGGTAACTGTTGCTCCCCAGGTGGGAGATGTCCCAAAACAGTGAGCAGCCCCTCAGGAGTGAGCTGAACCACAATGGGAGGCACCCCCTGAGGTGGGAGCTGACCCACGGTTGGGGGCTTCCCCCCACGTGGCCGCTTGCCCACAGCTGGGGCCTTCCTCCCACGTGGTCGCTTACCCGCACCTGGGGGCTTCCCCGCAGGTGGGAGCTGACCCACGACTTGGGGCATCACCCCAGAGGGCAGCTGACCCACAACTTGAGGGACCGCCCCAGGTGGCAGCTGAACCACTGTTGTGGGCATCCCCCCAGGTGGAAGCTGACCCACAACTTGGGTTGTCACCCCAGGTGGGAGCTGACCCACCACTTGGGTTGTCACCCCAGGTGGGAGCTGACCCACAACTTGGGGCAGCACCCCAGGTGGGAGCTGAACCACTTGGGGCATCACCCCAGGTGGGAGCTGAACCACTTGGGGCATCCCCCCAGGTGGGAGCTGCGCTCCCTGTCCCTGGACACCTGGTGCCCCAGGCCAGACAGAAGCCTGAGGCACCACGTAGGTGACACTGGGGACAGGGAGGGACTGGGTCGACACTGGCACTGCTCCGCTGCTGTTGGTCTGCATTGCAGCAGTGGCCAGTGGAAGCACAACGGATCCAGGGATAATCGCGTCGGGTGTCGGAAGCACCGTCGGCATCCGTGGAGAAATTCTCTCTGTGGAGAAATGCCCAGATGGGCGCTGGGGTGAGATCTGGGGCACTGGCATCCCCTGGAGGGCTGCCGTGCCAGGAGCAGAGGGAGCCTGCTGCCTTACCTGCCAAGGTAGCTCGAGAGTGGCAGTGGGGGGTTCCGTGACCGCTGGGGTCAGCCCCTCTCCACTGAGGTCACAGTGCGCCTCTGTGTCACGGTCCCGTGGTGACACAGGCATTGCTCTGTGCCTGCCCCGTCACCACCGCTTGCTGTGGCCGCTCAGTGCAGCCTGCCGTTGTTTCAAAGGAGACAATAAAGAGGAGGGAAACGAAGTTTTTGTGTGGTGATGGTGATTGGACAAAGGGGGAATGGTTCTAACGTAAAGGAGGGGAGATTTGAGTTAGCCGTGGGGTGGGATTCTGTCCCAGTGCAATGGTGGAACAAGGCCGAGTCCTCCTGGTGTAACTGAACGCATACAAATCCATGGGGCGGGATGATATCCATCCTGGGGCTCTGAGGGAGATGGCTGATGTGGCTGCCGAGCCGCTCTCCATCGCATGTGAACAGTAGCGGCTGTGCGGTGAAGTCCCCGGTGACTGGAGAAAGGGAAACGTTGCTGCCATGGTTAAGAAAGGGTGAGGGCGGTGAGCCTCAGCTCTGTGCCTGGGCAGATGATGGAGCAGATCCTCCTGGAAGCTGTGTTAAGGCACATCCAGCAGAAAGGAGTGATTGGAGACCGCCAGCGTGGCTGCGCCAAGGGCAGATGGTGCCTGAGCGATGTGGCGGCCTTCTATGGTGGAGTGACGGCGTTGGTGGACGGGGGAAGGGCAGCGCATGTCATTGCGTGGACTTGTGCAAGGCCTTGGACATGGTCCCTCGCCACATCCTGCTCTCTAACGTGGAGAGGAGTGGATTTTTGAGTGGCTGATAAGTCTTCTGCCCTCAAGGCGAACATGGCCCAACAAACAGCTTTCTGAAAGCCCCTGTTCCCAGACGCCGGTTGTGCCCTGTGCTTAGTAGGCTGTCTGCCACTCGCAGCAGCAGCAAAGCCAGCTTCTGGTCAGATCTCTTCACTTGCAGAGCCTGGCAAGAGCAGGAGCACTGCCAAGAGGTGCTGTTGCTTTTGGTGGGCTTGTTGCCACGGCCGGAACCCTGGTGTGCCTTCATAGCCTTGTTGCTTCTTTCCACCTCCCCTTACTGCCTCAGCTGCTCCTGGCTTTTCTGGCTGGAGTAAGATGTAACTGTGACTACAGGTTGATATCTGCTAGCCCACCTCTAACAGGAGGCTGATGATTTGCTTGGTAAAATCCCTTCACATTTAATTTTACTTACTCTCCAGTCATCCAAACTTTAACTGTAATGTGAAGTCCCAGCTTCCAGTCCATCCTTTTATTGCAGCTGTCTTTCTATGCTTCTGTGCCATATTTTCATTGATAGGAAGAGCATAAGTACAGCTGTGTTGTAGAACACACAGATGGTCGATAGGCCACAAGGAGCTTGTGGAGGATGAATACCTCTGCTGCTGTGCTCTACCATGGATGCTGTCCTGCGTGTAGAGGGAACATTCCAACGCTTATTTTTTTGGACACTCCTTTTTTAAAACAACAGCAACAAAGTGGAGTCTCGTCTACAAACTGAATCAAAGCTCTCAGACAACGTTAAGAATTACCACCATCTTATCCATTCCACTATAAATTCCTGATGATCTGCAAGTCCTTTGAGGCTTCTTAATCCTGACCTGAGATCGCTCTGAGAGTGTGCCCAGCAAAAGCACAGCCAGTTTGCTTTTCCTTCAGTGAAATATCGAGTTCAGTCCATGCTGTGAATACCACTGAGCCAACACTGTATTCCTCCTGAGTCACCCTTGGGTGACTGCCCCACAGGCTGCGTTAGAGCAGCCTTAAACAGGTTCCCCACTGACCTCTTCTCCACTCTCCTATTTGATTCTCTCTCTGTACAAACTGGCAAGAAGCAATTGGCTCAAGATAATAAACTCTCCATAAAAACAACCACACTGTGTTGACATTTTTCTGTGCTTACTGCATATATAGAGAGTAAATGTTGTTTTTTTGGGGGGGGCTGCTTAAAGGTGAGTGAGTTTTGCTGATCATTCCCTGTCTGGTTGATGGATCAACTTCTGAGTGGGGAGCAAGGAATCCCTGTGGTACGGTGCTGCTGTCTGCGCACTGGTTTTGTAGCACCGGTTTTGGTGGTTGATCGTAGTTTTGGATTGGGTTTTTTAGGCCACTCCTTCACATCTTCTCCATTCTCACACAACCGCACACGACACAGATTTCCTGTTGTTGAGCAGGAAGACGTTTGCCTTTAATAGCTGAGATTTTTGATGGTACAGGAGCAGCGCTCACCACCTTTGATCAGTTTGATCAGCTCCTTCAGTAGATTCTTCTGATCATCCCGATCTTCATCAGGTGTTTCTGATAGCACCACAGGTTCATCCCAGTTAATCAGTAGAGACAGTTTCTCCAGCATACCGTCCTGCTGCTTCTCCATTTCATCTAGTCTTTCTAGATATCTAGACATCCAGTCTTTCTTGGTGGATGAAAAACTTAGCACGAGCCAGCAGTGTGCTCCTGCAGCTCAGAAAGCAAATGGTATCCCAGGATCCATGAGAAGAGGGGTGGCAGCTGGCACAATGTGATCGTCCCTCTCTGCCCTCATGAGGCCCCAGCTGCAGCACGGCGTCCAGGTCTGGGGTCCCCATTACAGGAAGGACAGGGAGCTGTTGGAGAGGGTCCAGGGGAGGGACACAAAGATGAAGAGGGTGCTGGAGCACCTCCCCTGTGAGGACAGGCTGAGGGAGCTGGGCTTGTTCAGCATGGAGAAGAGAAGGCTGCGGGGTGAGCTCATTGCAGCCTGCAGTACCTAAAGGGAGCCTACAAACAGGAGGGGAATCAACTCTTTGAAAGGGTAGATGATGGCAGGACAAGGGGAAATGGTTCGAAGTCGAGGGACGGAAGATTTAGGTTGGATGTCAGGGGGAAGTTCTTCACTATGAGAGTGGTGATTTGCTGGAACAGCTGCCCAGAGGGGCTGTGGATGCCCCGTCCATCCCTGGAGGTGTTCACTGGCAGGTTGGATGGGACCCTGGGCAGCCTGGGCTGGTATTAAATGTGGAGGTTGGCAGCCCTGCATGCAGCAGGGGGGTTGGAGCTTGATGTCCCTTCCAACCCCTGCCATTGAGTCTATGATCCTATGAATTCTTCCTGCACAGCTGGGGTGATGAAGCCAAATCTATCGCTCAGCCCTGGCTCGGAGCTGGGCCATGGAGCAAGCACGTGCTCCCAGTTAGCAGGCAGAGATCCACCTCCTGCAGGGACTTCTGAGGCCACAGGCAGAACCTGCTTGGCGGAATGCTGAACATACCTGAAACAGGAGGTTGTGGAGGGCTGGGAAGGGGCAGGATAGGGAGGGAGAACTTATGGGAAGTGCTGGGGGAGGATGGCCAGGAAGATGCTGAGCACAGGGAGATGGACGGGAAAAAGACAAAAGCACAGGCTGAAGAAGCTGTGAGATTTGATCCTCTGCTATTCAGCCATCCCCTGCTCAATGCTCCCCGCTGCCTGTGCCTGGTGCCCTTAAAAGGAAAAAGTACATCCAGGGATGCTCCTTCCCTGTGTGAAAATGGGGCTGCTCACACAGCCTTCGCTCTGCCCTTCCTCCCCTCTGCCAAAGGCCTCCACTCCCAGTGCCCATTCATCCTGTGCTGCCTCTGTTCGAGGAGGAGTTCCAGCTCCTGGAAGACATGAATCTTCCCAATGTATCACAAGCTAACAAGCTTGGACAAAGTGCTCCAGATTTCCCTCCGGGGGGACTCAGCAAAAGCTGTGATTTATCACGTTCTGCATGCAGCACTTCCCCAGGCTGAGTGTCGGCCCCAAACTGTGCTTAAAATGTTCCTCCTGCCTGGTTCCTGACCTGAGTGTGACTCGGTGAGCAGGGTGGGACAGCGAGGATTTTATCCCTTCATTCAGGAGACCTAAAGCCCTTTGTGAATATTCGTCATCACTCCAAGGCACTGGAACACTGCTGCCACTTTGGAGAAGCATAAAATGAGTCAAGGATGGTAAAGTGACTTTTGTACACTCACATTGGAGTGGACCCAGGAATGTCTACGAATTTGGGGAGACCCAATTCTGAAGCAGGAGATGAGTTTTGAGGATTTTGCCACAATTCCCAAAGTTCCTCCAGTAATGGGATGGTGTCTCCTGTCATCCTTTGCATCCCTGGTGCAGAGCCTGGGCCCTGCCAAGGAGTTTTGCTGATGAGTCTCCAGCACAGATATCCTTTGGTTGAACATATTACAGCTATGGAAGCTGCTGGAGCTCTCCCAGGGCTACCATGAGCAGGAGATGATGTGGATTTGTGGGGATCTGGACAGCATGTTCCCAGTGACACACAGTGATCGGGACCGGTGAGAAAGTCTCATCTATCTCCAGCTGCATAACTGCAGATCTGTGTGTTCTCCCTCAATCCCAGCTCATGTTGGACCTACAGTGTGCAAGCAGATCAGCCAACAGGTTCATCCCACATGAAAGGTGCTGCAGGTAAAACCAGAAAATACAGTTGTCTCGCCAGCAACCAGCAAGGCAACGACCAAACCTGCTGAGCGGGATGGAAACCGGTCAGGTTGCACCACTGAGCTCAGGGAGGCTGGGCTGGGAGCAAGGCAGCGGGAAGGTTTAGAAATCACTTGTCAGCCTACTTCCAGATGTGTGTTTGCATGTCCAAATGTCAGTTCAGAAGGCATAGGAGGAATGTGTGTGACCTCTCCCTGCTCTGTGTCCAGAACTGCCTGCAGCTCCTGGGCACGTGGAGTGCCTTCTGAGAGCTGCTGGAGCGGTGGTTCCTCAGAGGACTGAGGGTGATGGAGGGGTGAGCTCAGCTCATAGGGCTGCAGGATGAGGCCAGAAGGAATCAGAGAGTCATTAAGGCTGGAGAAGACTAAGATCACCAGGGCCAACCCCATCGCATCCCCACCGTGCCACTAGCTCATGTCCCTCAGTGCCACATCTCCACGCTTCTTGGACACCCCAGGGACAGTGATTCCCCACCTCCCTGCGCAGCCTGTCAGTGCAGCAGCACGCTTTCCAAGAAGAAATTGTTCCTGATAGCCAACATGAACCTCCCGGGTGCAACTTTAGGGCCGTTACCTCTTGTCCCATCGCTAGATCCCTGGGAATCCCCTGCATTCTAGATGGGGACTGGGACGCACACAGGATCATTGATGGAGATGGCATCACTTGTAGGGCTTGTTCAAGCTCTTCCCTTTCCGTGGGTGATGGCTCAGCTCCAGTTATTTCTTCCTTCAGCTCCTCTGGGGTGAATTCTGCAATAGGAGCTGTGCCTTTGGAGACATTCAGCCTGGACTGATGGTGGCTCAGAGGTCTGGAGAACTCAGAGATATTCCCAAAAATGGAGGGGATCTGCTGTCCCCTTCTGCAAAGGCTACGGGCCATTGGCTGGAGCTGGCAGAAGATGAACATGGGACACATGAATGCACAGTTCATGCCACAAGGGCTGGCAGATCTGGGGAGCTCCTCACCAAAGGACACTGTGGCTGCAGAAAGTTTTCATGGATTCAAGGAGATGCTGAATAAGCATCTGAAAAAAAGAGATGTGTTGAGATTTGCTAAACCAACAAACCACACCAGGCCCAGGAAATGTTGCACGCAGAAAGAATCCGGAGAGTGGGAAAGTGTCTGGGGAACAGACTGCATCTGCTTCTCCTGATCTTACTCCTCCCTGGTCACCTTTATTCTATTGCTATTTCATTGGATTTTACCCGCGGTTTGAGTGTCAGCTCCTCCAGCGACATGGAACCTTCCTCTTTCCTTCCTGAGGTATCCAGAAAGAGAAAATAATGTGATTGTAGGAATTGACGAAGGGAGGAGAAGTCAAATGTTCAAAACTCTTAAACTAGGGGCATGGGGTGGAGGAATACCAAGATAAGCTGCTCCCATGCTGCATGCCACCCTCAGTGACTGCCTGGAAATGTGATGGCAGAGGAATGAGGATAATCCCAGTGTCAGGGTCTCCTCCAGGGGACAGTCAGCTCCAATGGGGCTACGGGGCATAGAAGGGTCCTGTAGCACAGTGGGACTTCCAGTGGATCAGACATCCATGAGAAGGTGCAAAGATCTGCCTGAACCTCATCAAGAGCCTCTGCAGGAGGCCAGGCACTGATGGAGGCAGGAGGTGGGCAAACCAGATATGTGGTCTGAACTAACAGGAGGAAAAAGTCCTCCTGTGTCTTCAGTTGTATCAGCAAAATCACATCTTGGACCTTCCTTCTCTCAGATTAAGGTGGTGGCAGGGACCTCAGGCAGGGCATTGCAGCTCTGTCCAAATGGGGTTCCAAGCAGGATCTAAAATGTGTTGGATCTAAAATGTGTTGGATCTAAAATGTGTTGGAGCTTTCATCCCTAATTTATTTTGCTGGTGTGTGACCACAGCTAATGGGAACCTCCCATGCAAGTCACTCCTCTTCCCTTTAATCATTTGGAGGGGCTCCTCAGCAAGCTGCCTCATAACCTGTAATGCATTGCAGCAAAACCTACACATCTGGACACAGTCAGCCCCATGTGGCCATCAGGGCTGGGAATGGACCCTCCTGTCCCTGAGCCCTGGGCAGGACAGCATGGGAGGACATGAGATGGCCTTCAGGGTGCTGGGCCAGGGGCAGGATGCACACAGACCTGGGGAGCAGGAGAGTTTGTGTTTCTCCTTGAGAGATAATTTCACTTCGTGGTGCTTTATTTTTTATATAAAAATCTGAAACCTGAAACATTTCCTGTGAAAGGAACCAAAGGAAAAAATACCATTTTGGGGACAAAACTGCTTCCAGTAGGAAAGCATTTGCTCTGCTTTTGCCTGAAGGAAACTGCAGACACGGTACTGAGGAGGTAGCGTCCCGATGGGGAGCAATGGGGCTGCATCCAGCAGTGTGTGTGTGGGAGGGGGGACGTTTCCCATTCAGAGCAATCTTTTCCAAGCTACTGAGATATCAGGTTTAATAGATTTAATAGAAGCAGAGAGCTGAAATTCTTGAGGCAGCTTTGGCAGTCTAACGAATGTATATGTTCCATGCACAGTATTAAGCCAGTGTTACAGAGCAGCTCGGATAGCAGCAGTCTGGAGTGAATAATGTTACAAGTTCGTTGCTATTAACCTAAAACCAAGTGTTATAAATCCAGGAAATTTGGAGCTGAGGTTAAGCATCAAGGAATTCCAGGCATGCCAGGAATGCAGAGATCCGGCACACAGCACCTGTGGTGCACCCCGGGGGAGGGATAGGGGGGGATGGGGGCTTACAGCTGAGCAGCCCCAGTGAAAGCAGCTCCATGCAGAGAAACGGGGAGGAATAACAAATGCATTTGCACAGAGCTCTGTGCATGGCTCTGGGTGGCTGACCTGCCTGCACACGCTCAGCCCGCTACACGTGCAGGCTGTGGTTAGTGCTCAGCACAAATGAGAAGCAGCGAGCCAGCGGACTAAAATGAGGGAAAAATGAGTTTTTGTGCCTATGGAGGGGATGTTTGGAATGGGTGGCGGGGCTGGGTGTGCAGAGAGCCAAACCGAGCACGTGGCAGATCCATGGCCTTTCCCAACAGCTTCCCACCAGAGATGCTGCCAGGTGGGCGTTCCTGCAGCAGGGCAAATCTGGCCACAGCAGCTCTGGAAGAGCAGCAGCCGGCCCAGTAAAAACCAGCAGGAATCGGGGCAGCCTGGGAGGCTGGCAGGTCACAGGAAGGTCCAGCTTTGCTCTGTGCTTCTGCTGAGCATCACCAAAACACACAGGGACCCTGAGGTGATGCTGGAAGGGCTCTGGTCAGACTGAGGTGCTGGGGCACAGCAGTGTGTGGTGGGGGGCTCTGATGGAGGACACTGCTGCTTCCCACTGTCACTGGTGATTTGCATGCAGCCCCGCACCGTGCAGCACCCCGATTAATGCCCGCTGACAGCTTGCTGTGTGATGCAGCAGCATTAACCCCTGCAGTGCCAGCAGCAGGCAGGCAGGAGTTAATTAGATTGGAATGCGGTTTAATCGCAGGTTTCCTGAGCTGCTCACTGCCTGCTCTTACAAAGCGATGGAAAATGACAAATATTTATCCCCACTGTGGCTGCAGCCCTTTATCTTCCCACATCACCATCAGGCTTTTCCAGCCCGGCGTTCGGCAGGGAGCGTGTAAGCAGATACTATATAAGGGTAAAAGCTGGTTTGGGCAGCTGTCAGCTTTTGCATTCGCTGCATTCCTGGGAGGAGAGGCTTGGGGAGGAGCGGTGGGGCAGGGGCGCTCCTGGCATCCAGGTGTTGCTCGGGTAATGGGGAGCACGATGCCCTCAGTGGGAACAAAAAGGGTTTGTGGGCCCTGATGGGGAATGCAGCCAGTGCCAGGTGCCCCTCTGAGCCCTATAGCTGCTTCCTTTGAGAGCCTGGGCTGGGGGCTGGGAAAGGCTCTGTCCCCCAGGGTCACTCTGTTCCCTGCTGATGTACTAATGTCCCTGGGTGCAGTCTCTGTGCTTGCTGCTGGGATGTCTCCTCGCCTGCTGCAGGGCTGAGATTCGGCGCTTTCTGTCAGCCTGGAGCTCTGCAGGCCCTCCTGAGCTGTTCCATCCTAAGGCGGTGTTTGCACCATGCAAAGCCACCACTTCTCAGTGGGTGCTATTCAAACACAGAACTGTGAAAGCACTCTCCCTCTCTACTCATTTCCACGTGGTTTTGCCCTGAAAAATCTCTTGACTCATCCAAGCTGTCCTGGAGGCATCTGTGGAAGCTGAGCAGAGAACGATGCAAAAAAGTGGTATTTTATTTTTCCTAGGATCAGGTTTAGTTTCCGCTCAGTGATGAGATTTGGTTCTGGAATAACCACGCATATATCAGCTCACAGCACAGTGCCCCATCTGTGGCACCTGTGGGCTCTGCAGCTCTCCCATGACACACAGATACTCACACCAGGAGCTGTGCCCAGCTGGCAGAACACAGCAGGGTTCATCCTCCAGCAGGAGCAACCCTTCCAGCAGTGCCTTCAGCAAAGTCAAAGGAGAGCAAGGTTATATCCAGGGTAATTAATAGCCTGCATGTTTGTTTTGCAGACAGCCTTTTCAGACAGTCAGGCCCATCTTAAACAGGTGAGAAAAGGCACAAGTCCGATTATATATAAAATCATCAAATCATTTGCAAATCGCCTTTATCTTCTTCCTAAGGCTCTGCAAAGCATTGTCACTATGGTGCTTGGCCTTCATCTGCATGTCTGAGCTTGGAGCACTTTCTGAGGAATGCAATTCTGGTTTCTTTGTGGCCTGACACAGGCTGCAACCACAGCAAGGTGGGAAATGGGAATGCTACCTGCATGGGAGCAGGAGGGTGTCATGGGAGTGGGGGAAAGATCACAGGAATGAGGAGATGGTCACGGAGATGGGGAGATGATGAGAGGAGTGGGGAGATTACCACAGGGATGGGAGATGGGCATGGGAGAGGGGAGGTGGCTGTGGGAAAGGGGAGATGGGCATGGGAATGGGGAGATGGCAGGCATGGGGCAGTGATCAGAGGAATGGGATGACCGTGGGACGATCACAGGACTGAGGATATGGCTGTGGGAATGGGGAGGCAATCAGGGAGCACAGTGACGCTCACAGAAATGAAGCTGTGCTGGGGAGATGGCCATGAGAACGGGGTGATGCTGATGGGAACGGATCATGGCCATGCTGGATGCACTCTGCTTCCTGGGAAGCTGTGCTCTTTCAGCCCCTGCTGCCATTCCATGGTTCCTCAGGACTGGCATTTCAGTCCCTGTGGGAGCCATTTGGTGGTACCCAAGCCCTTCCAGCCCTTCCCTCTGTTTGACTCCCGTGCTCTATTTCCAGAGCTCACAACCTGCTGTTGTGCCGGGGGGTTTGACTGCTCCCACGTCTGCTCATCCTTGCCCCCAGGGAACTCAAAGCAGAGATTGATTTTCCCATCCCCTCTCTCCAGCCCAGGGTTTGGCACAGGAGCCAAATCTTTCCCAGGTCGATGACCACTGATAGCTGAGTATTGGCTTGCTAATTAAACGGGTAGGGTTCAGTCAGTCATTAAATGGGATTGAATTAAATTGAATTAGATCATGGCTGGGGGCTACATCCCAGGGTGAGCCCGGCTGTCAGGGCTCCCAGCACAGCGTACCCAACTGGCACACGTGGGCTGAGATTTGCTGCGATAGGGGTGTGATGGAGGATTGCACCTGGCAAGAGCATCCTCAGGAGCAACCTGAATGCACTGCACTCATCAGTGAGCTTCAGGGGAGGGCTTCTCAGCTGGCCTCAGCCAGCAGCAGGATGCTGGTGTTGGAGAGCCCCAGCTGTCCTGCTCTGAAGCCAAAGATAAAACAGGAGCAGAGGAGGATTATAAAGACCAGCTGTGTTGTACAGACCAGATCTGTGAGTGTGGTATGATAAAACACTGTGATAATAGAAAGAGACCTCCTTCTCCCCTTTTATCTCATCCCTTGCACAATGGTGAACTGGATGATGACAGATATCCTTCATGCCCGAAGGACCAAGAAGTGATGCATCAGCACAAACAGAAAAGACTACGCAGCAAAAGAGGCATAACTCACAGGAATGGGATCCCACTGAACATGGGAGATGCGGGCGGCCGGGATGTGCTCCTCTGGCCCTGATCTGCACTGTTCCATGCTGGTGGCACTGGGATGTGCCTGAACTGGGGATACCTGGAGCCACCATCCCAGCTGGGTTGTTCCCAAGCACAGCTCCAGCCCTGTGGGATGGCAGAGTCAGTGAGCCTGGAAGCACTGAGGACTACGAGCACCTCCCAGCCAGAATTTGGGTCTCCTCGTGGACACCTGGACGCTGGCCCAAGGGCCAGGATTATTTATGTGAAGACCAGAGAAAGGTCAGCGTGCCAGGATGCTCACGTGAGCAGGCAGCAGCACGGCTATAAAAAGCCCCGTGATCACTTTCCAACTGGTGATTCAACAACAAATGCAAAAGTAATATTGAAGCCGCCTGCTGTGCCAACTGCTGGCTGTCGGCAGCAATAAAAATGCCGTAAATCAGCTCCAATTAAAGGCTGTATGGAGCTGGGCAGGAGGCTCTGGCTGAAGCTGGGAAACTCCCCGGCACGCCAAGATCACCACGGCAAACCTGCACACCATTACTTGCCGCATGCAATGGGTGATGGATGGTGCTGCAATTGGGTTTTATAGAGTTGGGAGAGTTGGAAGAGCTGGTGTCTGAGCACAAGGTGAGATTTGGGAATGCTTTTCCTTCTGGAGCTGGGATGTACAATGATGAGTTCAGTTCCCAGTGCGGGTCCTGTCCTGCTCTGCCACTGACTGTGTCCAGCGGTCCCCTGAAGCTGAAAACAGCCTGGCCAAGTGTTCCTGCAGCTCTCAGCATCTCACTCTCTCACCATGAGCCCTGTACCTGTGTCCCAGCTTTGCTTCTCCGCTCATGGACACAGCCAAGGCTTTGGATGCCGAGGGCATAGGAGGGCATTGGATATGGGAACTTTTGAATGTGACGCATCTCAGAACAATCGCTGGGTTTGCCCAGCTATGAATGGGACATTCACTTCAGATCAGAAAATGCTGTGGCAGCGTGGGGAGAGGGGCGAGCAGGACAGGGAGAGGACCACCAAGCAATAAATAGGATCTACTGCTGGGACAGCCAAGGTGGCTGCTGTGCACATAGGAACAAATCAGCCGTGCTCATGGAGATGGTGCATGAGGAGCACGCTGCCAATGAACCCTACATTTGAAAGAGGGAAATCTTCCACATTGGGCAAGGAAGATGTGACGAGCTCATCCTGCTGGCATCCAGGCACATAAATCACAGTTGTGCTGGGCGGAGGCTGGTGCTGGGTGAGGCAGAGCCCCACCAGGCAGCGTGCCCTGTACAGGTGCATACACGGGAAAATACCACTGTTTTCTTCACTGTTTTTGCAGTCTGCAACACCACAGCTAGGCTGGAATAGGTGGTCTTCTGAGGTCCGTTCCATCTTGAAGTCCCCTATGATCCTATAATGCCTCAGAAATGTTTCTTTCTGCCTTTTCATCTAATGGCTGAATCCTTTCCTCTTAAAAACAGCGCAGCAAATGGGAAGCACTGCTGCAATACGAGCAGGAGGAGGATCTTGTTGGGGAGCTGCCTGCTCCCAGCCAGCCAGCAGTGGCCAGCAGCTCCCAGCCCTGCGGCGCGGTGCTCCAGGGCCAATCTCAGACATGGTGAGCTGTGCGGGAGGAGGAAAGATCTGGCGGACACGTTCCTGCTTCCCGGGGAAAGGGAGGCTCAGGTTTCGGGTTTTTTAACAGGTTTGTGAACAAACCCTCCTTTTCCTCGAGGGAAGAGAAATGCATGCCAAACCCAGTGCGGAGGGTGGAAGGCGAGGTGGTGAAAATCCTGTTCTACCTTCCCAACCTCTGCTCCTTGCCAATGGGACGGATGGAAGAAAGGGGAAGGAAGAGAGGAAGCGAGGAGCAGGTAAGCACAGGTCCCCACCCGGGTCTCGCTCCCAGCATGATTGCAACAGGTTGATACGAGCCAATCTCATCCCACATCCTTCACGTCACCTGTTCTCCTCTGAAGGCGCCAGTTGTGCAGAACATCCCATGTGTTGCACAAGCCGTCACACGTGGCCTCCTGCTTGTCGGAGGCTCGCTGGGACAGAGCAGCCGTCCTTCACTCTGCTGCTTGGGCCTCGCCTCGGTTGCTGCAGAGGTGGCTATTTTTGCTGATCTGACATCAGGTTCGCAGCAGCCTGTCCGACAAACCATTGTGCAATCCCCTTTGTGAGTAAGAAGCAGACTTTCCATTCCTGATTTAGCTAAGTTTTTAAACTCTCCCAGGCCTAAAATATATGGTGGGTGAGACAATGAAGCTCATATTTGGTGCTGATCCATGCTGAGAGAACACCTCCTGTTTCGAAACGTTTCCTATTGACATATGCGATTAAAAAAACAGCATGGCCCTAGAGGACAGCACGCCTGGAGAAATAAGTGTAACCTCATCTTACTGTAATTTGTTACATCCTGGAAGGCTTTGAATCTCAAGCACGAAGCACGAGGCTTGAGTTTTCAATTCCTTTCAAGCTCCTGCCATGTACATGTTTACTACAAAGTCGTTCTATTGTAGAATAACTTTTATTTTATTCCTACAAAAGCACTTGTCTGGGTTTTGAACCTATGTAACAAAGCTGCCAGATTTTACGCCAGCATTTCTGCCTTTTCCTCACGCCTTCTTTCTGAAGGTGTCAAAACACATCAAGCACGATGTGATCTCACCACTGAGATGGCCGAGGTGAGAACGAAACCTCCTTATTGCGTGGACACTGAAGGGATGGAAAGAAACTGCATCTGCCCGGAGTTACAGCAAGCCAGGATTCAAATTAGAAACCAAATTCACATGGATTTTATTCCCATGTCCCTTGTCGCCACCAAGCACAGATCACATCCACGCATACACAAATCCTGCATTTAAATATTTAATTTTGGCTCGGTATTGTTCAGTGCTTGAAGTTACCAAGGACAGTTTGACCCAGAAAGGTGCTGAGCTGTCCTGCTTAGCAAGGCTGGGGGTCCCTGAGGGAGCCTGGAGCCAGGCTGCGAGCCCTGGAGATGCGCCCAAACGCTGCCGCAGCCAGAAAGCAGGGCAAGGAAGGGGACACAGGGCCCTGCAGGGAGCAGCCATCAGCCTTGCAGAAGTTTGCTCTCCCACCTGCACGGTCTGGTATTAAATGTGGAACCCCTGTGGCAGGGGTTGGAGATTCGTGGTCCTTGAGGTCCCTTCCAACCCAAGCCGTTCAGAGCTGCGGCTGGGCCCTGAGCTGGGGGGCAAACAGCCCACGGAGGCTGCGAGGTCCCTCCCAACTCAAATCATTCTGGGTTTGTGAGATGGAAAATGCTTTCTACCTGCCCTTTCCAGACTTGTGGAGAAGACAACAGTGTCTCTGTGTGTTAAAGACACGCGGTGGGTGTGGGGAGTGCCTCCAAACACCAGTCTGCATATCAATAACGGTGTGATAAGAACAAGAACTCCGTGCTACGTCCCTGACATGCACTACGACACATCTGTGGGATCCCCAAAGGTTTTCCACAGAAATCACTTTCTGAAAGACAAGTCATCACGCAGCATGCCATAGGGCAGAGTTTTCTCCAAGATGCTTCTATTTTTTTTCCTTTTAAAAGACGCCACATGCCTAAAAATGGAAGTTCTGTGAGCGCAGCAGCAGGACGCGTGTGCGCTGCGTGCTTCCACCCATCACCGCCGCTCTGTGGGAGCCGAGCGAGGAAGGGATGGGAGCCCACAGAGCCGTGACCCCAAACCCGGCACGGAGCCACAGCGCTGTGCCGCTTCGGGAGCACCGGGCTCTGCCGGGAGAGCCCTGGGCTGCCGCAGCGGGTCAACGCCCTCATTTCTCTGTGAGACAGGAGGGACCCCCGCACCTCCAGCGCTGCCGTCCGCGGAGTCGCCGCCCGCCGGGCCCGGGCCCTCCTGAGGGGGAGGCGCGCGCCCGCCCCGCGCTGCGGCACCGCGCGCACCGCCCGCTGCAGCGCCGTGAGCGCGCCGCGCCCCCCGCCGGGCGTGCTGCAGCGCGGGGCGAGGCCCGCCGCGACGGGCGTGGCGAGCGCCCAGTGAGAGGAGAGTTTGGAGCCGAGCGGCCAATGAGAGCCGCGGGGCGGGGCGGGGCGAAGAGGCGGGGTTTGGAGGGTAGCGTGCGGAGGTTGCTATGGCCGTGGCCGCGGAGCGGCCGCATGGCGGGCCAATGGGCGAGCGAGCGGCGGCGGACGGACACGCGAGGGAACCAATGGGCGCGCGGCGTGCAGCCGCGGCGGGGGCGGGGCTCGCGGCGGCGGCGAGAGGGGGGCGGAGGGCTCGGTGTGGCGCTAAAGGCGCGCGGCGGGCGGGGGGCGGAGCGGCGCGGTGCTGAGAGCCGGCGGGCGGCGCGAGCTGCGGGGCGCGGCGGTGAGCGGCGCTGCACAGGTGGGGCGGAGGGCCCGGCCGGGGCATCTCCCGATCCCGGGGGGCGGCCGAGGGAAGGGGGGCCGGCGGCCGGGTTCGGGGCGGCGGGGGCGGCGCCGAGGCGCGGGTCCGGCACACAAAGACCCCTTGTGCCGCGCGGGCCGCCCGCGCCGCGCCGAGGGGAGGTGGCCATTTTCTGCCGCTCCGCCGCCGCGCGGGGCCGGGCCGGGCAACGCCGCCCTTTGTGCTGCGGAGGGGTCCCGGAGCGGCCCGGCCCCGCGCCCTTTTGTTCGAGGCCGGAGCGCTTCTCTCGGTTCCTTCGGGTTTTTTGGTTTTATTTTATCTTTTTTCTCTCCTGCCGTCGGCAGCGCCGGATCCCTGCGTGGGAACCGCTCTCATTTGGGTATTCCATGTAAATGCCGTCGTTCGCGGCGCGGGGCGAAGCGGGGCGGCCTTTGTTGTGCGCCGCGGGGATGGGAGCGGCGCTGCGGGGCGGTGGGCGCTGGGCCGCGCTTCTTTCGGCCCCGCGCGTCCCCGAGGCCCGGCGCTGCGGCTCCCGTCGGCTCCCGTCCTCCTTTGGCTGATCGCTGCTTTTTCCTGGCTGAAAGCGGCGGTTATTCCGCACCGGGTCCTGTCGGCGTTTTCCCTTCTCTTTTCTGGAATGCTTTAAATGTTGAGTCATCGCCTCTAGGTTTGAATTAGACGGTCTGTAGCGAGCGCTCTGCTCCCGCACCGCGGGTTCCGTGCCTTGCGTTGAGCTTAGCCGACCTCACGATCCTCCTCGCCTTGCGCGGACCACAGACGTTGTGCTTCGTGCGCCTTGGGCGCGTTGCGGAGCTGCCGTGCCGTGCTGCGGTGACGAATGTGGTTTGCAAAACCTTCCCTGCTTTCACGGCTCGCGGTGTGCTCCGGTAGTATTCAGCATCTGTAGCGAGAGAGGGAACGGTCAGGCAGATCTGTGCGAGGTGTCTGCCTTGACCTTGATGCTCTTTTGGGCAGCTGCAGATAGGACTGCAGAGCCCATGAGCCCTGGATGTAGCGGTGTTGCTGAGTGAGGGTGCCGTGCCCTCCCTCCTAAATAGATGCACTTAGATAAAACGGGCGTGCAGAAGCTCCCATCAGCAGTTTTTCATTCACCTTCATCTGTGAAGCTGCTGGAAAATCCAACATCAGTACTGAACTCGCTGCCTTGTGCCTCGAGGTAAACTCGAGAGGCAGGCATTCCTTATTCTTAATGTGGTCACGTCATTTGTTCACAGTTGGCAACAGAAGCGGGCTGTGAAAGTGCAAAGTCTTGGAGCTTTAGGATGACGATGAGCTTGAAGGCTTGTTGGAGCTTCTGAAGTTCTTGTTTGTAGTTGAAAGTCAACTCTTTGTTAAAGTAAACGGCCTGGTGTCACTCATTCTGCTCTTTACTGTAGTTAGCTGTGTGTTGAATGTTATTTATGTATCATATTTGTTATTCAGTAGAAGTTGAGCTTCCTGGTAAGCTTATGTTAGAATCACCTCTCCTTTTTTTTTAACCACCAAATAAGTATAGGTGCATGTTGTTCTTATGGTTCCTGCCATTGCTGCAGTGTCTCTCTGGTGTACAACTGGACTTGGTTTGTGCTGCTTTTTCTGTAGCGGGTCTGGGATGACATGTGAAAGATCACTGACTTCTGGACAGTGATTTAATTATTCAGAGGGCCACTGCTGAGAGGGGCTTCCAGTTGTATGGCAGTTTCATGCTATGGAAAGCCTTCACACTATGCCATCACCCGTGGGAAGATGCAGACGTTGGTGGCAGACCATTTAATTGGTGTCATGGCTCCGTTTGTGGGTAAGAGTGCAACGTGTAACGTGCTTCTTGCTTCTCTCCTTTGTAATGCACAGGGTAACTGATAGAGGACACCTTCCCTTCCCACAATGGCACAGAGATCTGGGCAGGAAGATCCCGAGAGATACCTCTTTGTGGACAGGGCTGTCATCTACAACCCTGCCACCCAGGCTGATTGGACTGCCAAGAAGTTGGTGTGGATTCCTTCAGAGCGCCATGGCTTTGAGGCAGCCAGCATCAAGGAGGAAAAGGGGGACGAAGTGTTGGTTGAACTGGCAGAGAACGGAAAGAAAGCGTTAGTCAATAAAGATGACATTCAGAAGATGAATCCCCCCAAGTTCTCAAAGGTGGAAGACATGGCAGAATTAACCTGTTTAAATGAAGCCTCTGTACTGCATAATTTAAAGGACCGGTATTACTCTGGGCTCATCTATGTAAGTACTAATTACTGGGTTCATTACGGTTGCTCGTTCAGCTGAAGTTTATCTGATTGCCATTCCTTTGCTTATTTGAAATGGAGGAAGTGGGTCTTGGCTTTGGTTTTGATAACGTAAATGCTTTGTGTCCTTTGCATTGAGATTAGCCCTGTGTCTTTTTCCATGCTGCGTGCAGGTTAGGAGCTCTGTTGTCATAAAACAAATAATAAAAATTTCTCCTATGGAAATAATTCTGCAAGCATCTTTCAAAAATAGAATGCTAAATGGCAGCTCTGGGTGCTTAGCTCATGTGGCTCATTAGAGCACTTGCCTCAGACATGCTTAACTGATACAGTGAATGGTATCAAATGGCTTGTTTGAACTGAGAGATTACAAAACCTAACTTTGCTGAATAACTGCTCTTTAATTGCTCGTATGAATAAACAAGTATCTTGTTTTAACTTGCAGTCTATTAAAAATGGTAATAAGACGTGAATTAAAAGCTGGGAAGTGCTAGGAATGCAGAATGTCTAATGTCAACTCAGTGGGCCAGGAAAGAATGTGTTCAAGTGCTTAAAATCAATAAGATAAAGCTTTCTTTTTTCAGCGGTTTCGAAGCACTAATTGAAAGATGTGGTTTATTGCCATCTTTCTTTTGAGTCAGGAGTCACAAAGGCATTGGGGCATTTCCTCCTTGAACAGCACTGAGTGCTGTCTGTGGCGTGCAGCTCAGAGGAGCTCCTTGTCTCTTGGGCTGACTGCACAGTGGCTCATAGCTTTTGGTGATACTTGGGCTCGACGAGCAGCCCTTCTATCTCAAGTGACTGGAACATCTGCTTAAACACTTGGCTCACTTTAATAAATGCTTGTTCTAAAGCTTAAATCCATTTTTATGTAGTTCTGCTAGTTAGTTGGCTCATTTCTCCTGTCTGCCTAGGCATCAGAGGACCCTTGGTAATGCTTGGATTTAATAGATCTCCTCGTACTTCTGTGTTCACTTCTGTGTGTGTTTTTGCTTTTTGCCATTCCGAGGCTTCCACCAAGAGACTGAGCTCAGCAAAACATGCTTCTGGAATGCTTCCTCTAAGCTTAAAAGTAAACTAAATGGATAATTAGTAAGGACTGGATTGAGAATTAAAAGTAAACAAGTTGATAAGTCAAATATTCTATGTGTGTATCAGTCGTAGTACTAGTTATGGAAGTCATTACCTCCTCTCTACCAGTATTCCTTTATAATGAGAGCTGAAAGGTGTAGGCCTTATACTGGTGCTTGCTTGGATATTTAGGGGCTCCATACATCAGATGTAACCACAGATCTTTCTGGAGGCTGGCGCTGAGAACCTCTCACTCTTCATACAGGCAAATGTGCTGCTGTGTTACTTTGGATGAATGACAAACCAAAAAGCCCTCTGTCTTGCTCTTGTCATACACAGGAGTTTGTGGTAGCTTACAGTTAGCTCACCTATTTCTAACCCTCTCCTGCTTCCCCAAATGGTGCTTTCTGTTTTCATGCTCGAGCTGTGGAGGCGCAGGCTCTGCAACTTGGTTCCTTGGCACTGAGGGACTGCTGTCACATAGGAGGATTACTGCATCCGTATGTTAGTGGTGACCTCCCCGCCCCCGAGCTGGAAGTTGGTTGAGATCAAGAAGCTAATGGATTTGTTGGCCTTAACTGGAGGTCTGAGCCACAGCAACATTGCTGGAGGATGCTGCTTTTACCAAGAATAGTGTGTGTCTGTGCACCCGGAGTAATTGCTTATTTGAAGTTAAAACTCTGCTCACTTTGTGGAGGGGGGGGAGCCACAATTGGAGGCTGAACATTGGCAGAGAATAGGCCACAAGAATTTCAACAGCAGCTTGAGCTGGTGGGATTTTTAGTGCAGTTCTGCTCTCTCTCAAGGATCCCCGTTTCCTCAGCCTTGTACCCGCATTGCTGCTGCTGCTGACTGCACACCCAGGAGCCGTTGCTATTGCCTGGTAACCTGCTGATGTGCATCTGGCATGAAAAGCCAGAGTTAAGAGCTGATGAAGTGAATTATAGGAAACTGACCTTGGCAGGAATTGGATTGAGGCATGTCTGGATTCCCAGGTGCTTTGATAATAACCAAGCTGATGTTCATTTTAGTGCTGACCTTGAGCAGCTGAGATAGCAACGATGAATCTGATGTGCTTTCTATTAATTGCTAACCAGTAGCATACAGAGTTGCCTTTCTAGGAAGTAGGTGAGACTGTCCACTGGAGTAGAGTCCTTTCCTTTCAATCCCTGGAAAGGAAACAAGCTGTTAAATCTGACTGACGAGTCTAGTAATCTATCATTTACCTCTGCAGAATGAAACTAGTGGAGGAGCAGGGAGAGGTGACTACATCCAGCAGGTGCCGAGTTGCACGAGCTGAGCATTGAGAAGAGTTCCATGCAGCATTTAAGGAGGGATGGTGGGCAGTTCTGCAACCTGTAGCATCTCTGGTATCTGTCCAGTGGCATGATCTTGTGTGCTGTATCACTGTGCGAGTGGTGAGCATGAGTGGAGAACTGGAGACTGGTGGTGTGTGAGAGTGTGTTGTCTGTTCTTGGTCCTGTCTTTATTGCTGCTCTCTTCATGATGACACAGAAGACAAAAAGTAGCAGGGTTTGCATGGGATCTGCTGGGAAGAGTGGTTGGAGTGTGAACTGTGGTGAGCCCAGTCAAGGAGGAGACAAAATGATTTCATTTCCTCCTCCATCTTGAACATCACCTGTTCTGCTCCTTGCCATAAGGCTTATTTTCAGTGTAGCTGAAGAACATTAAGATATCTTTCCTGGTGAAAATGTATTATTTTTGCAGTTTATTCTGAAGCATACTATATTCACACCAGAAATGGGGCAAACCTGTCATTATGGCTTCTTGTACATGGACTTTTCTCCTTGACCCACTGACAGTTAAGCATGATCCCACACAGCCTCGAGTTCCACAGATGATCTGTGCTCATGCTGATTTTTATGGTGAAAATCCAGACCTTATGCTTCCCTAGGTATATCCACATTCCTTCTGGTAGGGATATGTCATGTGGATCTCTGATACTCTAGACTGCATACTCTGCTCTGGAATGGCCGGCCTTAACCCTAGCCTCAGTCTGTAATTAGTAGCCTCTTTCCTTGCTGTAGATCAAGAACTGGAGGCAGTTGGTTGTGAGTGTAGCCAGGGGGATCCACAAGGGCTGAGAGGTTGTTGGGAAGGTTTGGATCAATAGGACTTTGCTCAGACTGGTTGTGTGCCAGTTCTTTGTGTCCTTGTGCCTGATGAACTGCTTTCTCAGTGCCTTCTGGGGATGCTGCTGTAAGGGAGGAGTTTGCCTTTGGGCATGAGCTTTGGGTTTTTGGCTTGAGTGAGGGGACATCTTGATGTTTGCAGTAGTGTTCTATATGCAGGTCTTGCAAAGAGTTGTGGCTACCAGCTGTAGATCAGCGTTTCTGTTTAAGTCACATCAGGTAGACATGATTTCAGAGGGCAGGCTGAGGGGGATCTTTAAATCAAATGGCAAAATAGAGGCATCCACTGGGAAGAATCACTTGTAAGGGTCTATCAGCTCTGCACACTGCAGAGTTCTGCAGACCTTTGTGGCCAACTGCAGGCTGTTTGCCTTGTTACTTCATGAGGTTCTGGGTTCCCTCTGAGCCAGCTTCTGACCTCCCCACCGTCCAGCATGGTGTTTGAATGTAGGAATTCATTCTTTGCCTACTGACCTGCTGTGCTGTGAGCTGGGGAGCCGGGAGCTGTGCCACTCGTGACTCAGACAGCTGTGGTGTCAGTTTGCTGCTTCAGAGCAGGGGCTGAAGCTGTGGCTTTGGCTGTCAGAGCTGTAGCTGTCACCTTCTGTTGTGTCCCCTGGACAAAGGAGATATTTGAAATGGATGTCCTGGTGGGGAGCGATGGGGCTGCCAGGGGAGATCACCAAGAAGGCAGAATTTGGTCTGGAAGCAAAATGCAGGGGAAAGAGATGCTGCACGTGATAATATGGAGGGGAAAATACAGAGCTGCTTTGCTGGGGAGCTGCAAATAATGCTCCAGAGGAGTTTCTAGTGTAGGAGGAAGCATTTTCTCCATCTTCATTTGTGTGCTTCATTCTCAACAAAGCATTAAAGATCACAATTCAGAAAGATTATATATAGGTTATACATAGTCAGCTGTGTTCAAAATGAGGTTTCTGCAGAACTTACTATCCAATTTGACTCATGGCTGATGTGAAGAAGAGAACTGTTGGCATATATATGTGGTTTTTTTTCTTTTTTTTACCATTTTCTTCTGTCTGCGCTTTGAAAAAAGGGAGCTTCAGCAGGTGACTGATCATCACACTGCTGAGAGTCCTTCCATTTCAGAGTAAGATCTTATTTTTTCTTGAGCTCCGAATTGAATTTTGTGGTATGCTACATCACTTCAAGGACTGCAGAGCAGAGCTCAGGACTGTTCCTGGTCACTTGAAGTGTTTCAGTGCTTTGGTGGGCAGCAGTCTGGATTCGGTTCTTGTAATATCTTGAATATTTAAGTTGCTCTGAAGTGTTTTAGTAAATAGAAATGCAACTGACTGCAGAGATCAGGAGTGTAAATACCTCCGTTCTGCTGGGTGGAAGGTAAGATGTCTGCAGTACTGCAGCTTGGGCAGGAATTGGGAAGAACAAGCTGATGGCTGTGCTGCTGAGGTAGGACTGCATGGAACTTCCCAGCAATATGAAGCTCTGCTTTTGTCTCGTAGTTCCTTGGTGGAAAATAGAAGGGAAAAAGAGAGCTTCATGCCCAACTCACTAACACATATTTTGTTAAAGCAAAAAGATTCTAAGTAAATGAATGGTGTGGATCCTGCATGAGTTTGACACACCTGTCTGCTTTTCCAGGAGAGAAGAGAGCTGAGTGTCACATCTGAGTTGCAGGGCTGTATTTGACTGATGCATGTGGACAAATAGCTGAGAAGTTCCTAGAAAGCTGTGTGTGTCTGCTCGAGGGCTCTGTGAAAGTCCTGGTGTTTGAATAACTGAGGGGAGACACTGCAGGCCCTGAAGTATCTGCCTTGTGCAAAGGTTGCCATTCCTGTGCCTACCAGGATGGAATGAAGGAGCTGCCCGTTTAAACTGTGGGTGGTGTTGATCTGTCGCTAAGGCTGACCATCAGTATCTTGTAGGGTTTATAAAAACCATATTCAAAATCCATTGCCCCGTGTGTTCTGCTCTGTTCCTTGCTCTCCTGAAGGGAGGGGTCGTTGCCTGCAGTTAATGTGGCTTGCTGATATTCCATAAGTCTTGGCAGTAACTGCTTCCTGACCTCGTTTGGTCACAAGGATTGGAGCAGCTGTCTGAGAAATTGTGTTGGTTTTGGCTTCGCCTGGTTCTGCTGTTCCTGTGGAAGAACAGAGGGATGCTGGGGCACATGGAGGAAGGGTTCAGGTTCAACTCTCAAGTCTTTTGAACTCAAAATATGGATCGTTTTCACCACCCACCACTCAGTTTCATTTTAGCAAAGACTTTTCCAAAAGGGTTGGAAGCTGTGCAACTCCAAGGGCTTCTGGAACTTTCCTGCTAATTACTGCTCTCTGCATATGCTGCTTTTTCCTAGCAGCAAAGAAAACATGCTCACTATTGTGGTTACAAACACTTCGGTAGATATTTCTTAGAATTACAAGTATTATCTCCATAATTGGTCTGCAGCCCAATTTTTTTTTTTCCTATACTTTCCATTTTATTTAGCAGAAGAGGGGGCAGAAAATGACAAATGAGCTGCAGTCCCCAGCTCCAGGGCCTGCTGTGCGGAGCAGGTCTCAAGCTGTAACCTGTTTCTTCTTACGCCACTGCTCCTGTGAGGCCAGAGCATAACCTAGAGCAGTCAGTGTAATTATATAAGCTGCTGTATTCTAATTGTTTCAATTTTTGTGCTGGTCCAGTTGGGAGAACTTCAGATCACTTTGTAACACACTGCTAACAACAGACCCTGCAGGAATCTCGAGTCTGTACCTTCACTTCGTCTTCCCATGAAAATGACCCAGTTGTGTGGGCTCTGGTACTTGATAGCAGGCAGCAGTGCTTGGGTTCAAACTGATGACTGCTTTGACCTCAAGTTGTTTTTAGATTAATTCAGGTTTGTGGAAGACTCAAACGTGATCAAGTAGACTTTTGGTGTACTAAAATCTCTCATCCCTACGCAAGAAGGAATACAAGGTCTGATGTATTCTCTGGTTCCTTTAGCAGTGGTAGCATAGCAGCCCACAGTGATGCAGTAGTTTGGATATGGACTGGTAACACAGTGCCTTTCTTCAGCTGAGTGCTCCATCCAGCAGAGCCCTTTGAGCCCAGTGCCTGCAGCAGGCAGCCTGAGGTGGGCTGGGGGCTGCTGTACGGCCCTGCAGAGCCTGCTAGGGGATATTAATACTGCACTGCCCTGCTGTGAGCTGGGATCATGTTTTCCCCTGTGAGGCTTGGCATGGTTGGGGCTTTTGCACTGTGCTCAGTGACACTGCTGTCAGTCTGAGTGGGGAGCTCTGAGCGGGGCATAACCTGTGCTGCCAAATTACATTGTTTATTCTCTTTTTAAACAGTCTGAAGCCTGTAAATGTGACAGTGTAGTGCTACTGAGCTCCCTGTCTGCAGGGCCGGCTGCAGAGAACATCTGTAGACAATGCTGTTCTGCAGTTTGGGCAGTGTTTTTGCTTTAATAGCTGTATATGTGTTCCCTTTGTCATCCCCACGGAGATCTTGCCCTTCAGCTGTTTGAGTAGCGGCCAGGGCTGCTGTCCCTGTGCAGCCCAGCTTCTGTCAGGCTGAGGCTCCTGCTGCCCCGCTGTGTCTTTCACCCTTGCTGGTGTCTCTGACCTCTGCTTGCTGGATGCCAGTAGGACTGAATTGTTTTAGCTAGAGTTTGTGCAGACATCTGGGTTAATTCAGGTGCCAGGCTGCCAAGTGCTCTGACTGGGGAGCTTGGGCTGGGGGTGATGGTGATGTGCCAGATGCTGGCTGGGCTGCAGCTGCGCATGGTGGAGGATGTGTTCCTCTCCAGGCTACAGCTTCTGGCTTCTCAGGGGCTGAGGAACTACATCCCATTCTGTACAGTGTGAATTTCAGGTTACCTCAGTGAGTAGGGGAGGAAGGCTGTCTGTGAGAGCACACCCAGCTTGGAGGCTTAAGTAAGGTGTGGAGAGTGAAAGGCAGCAGCTGTGCAACCTAAGAAGGTAAAACTGGACAAGGGGACAATGACGTGGTGTTGTGGCTTTCCTATCTAGAGGATGGGCCCTACATTTGCAAACATGGGATACAGGTCTTGTTTTCTAGGCAAGACATTAGTGGGTTACACTGCAATTAATGGTAGGGGATGCCTAGAAGCTTATTTCAGCTTAATTATTGATGTAGTAGTGGACTATATCTATCACTTACTGCATTTGAGGAGCTGCAGATAAACATTGAGCCTGGGTCCTGCAGCAAGGCAAACTGTTCCATTTCTCCCTTTAGAGAACTGACCTGCATCTTGCTGATGTGCTCTGAAACCACTCTTTACAGAGGCCTTTTTCTGGTGTTGCAGCAGGAGGCACCAACCTAGCCATCATAACAGCATTTTCCTTGACAGAAGAACTGCAAGGCTGGACTGTTAAGCTAGGGAGCTGTACAAAGGTTTGGGCACTGTTGCCATTGTAAAGGTACACACACACAGTGATGTTTTGATGTGTTTTTAAGGAAAGACAGCACTGGGGAACCTTTCCTGCTCTGAAGCACTGGTACCAATCAGTGGGAGTGATCCTGTAGTCTGCAAGTTGAAACTTTCTTTTGTGTCTGAAGAGTTCAGATAAAGTGAGAGGTAAATCTTCTGTTACCTGTGTGGCACTGGTAAGCTGCTCTCCAAGAGACAAGTGATGATGCACAGTGTCTGACAGATACGTATGTCTGTCTCTTTCTCAGGTTGCTTACTGCTAGGAATATACCGTAGCTTTCAGATAGGCCTCTGCAAGCAGGCTGAGCTCTGCAGTCTGGGGCTGCATACCAAAATCCAAATTACTAAGTGATATATTACTGGATTAAAGCTTGTAAGCATCTGGAAATATTCAAACGCCACAATTAGTGTCCTGAAGGAGAGTTTGTATACAGCACTGTCAGAGCTCTGCTTTACTGTTTGTCTCTGGAGCCTTGCCTGGAGAGCATGCATTCCAGCAGGCAGCATTGCTGTTGCTTGATATTGTCTATATCCTGTTCCTGTGCAAAGCAGAAATGTGTTTCAAGCAGCTGGCTTAGTTTGCAGCTGATCACACAGTCCTAAGGTGAGTAAGCATCTATACTTCAGTTTTTCAATATACAGACCTAACCCTGTAAGCTGAAACTTGAAGTCTGCTTCCTCATCCAGGACAGTTGCTGTAGCTCTGCAGTGCTCAATTCTCATTCTGGTCTCCTGGCAGAGTTTGGGCCCTGGGAAGCAGAGGAGGCTCAGGGCATCACTCAGCCCTGCCTGGGTCTGAAAGCTTTGGGCACCTGCAGCAGCTGCCTGGGGCTGATCATTGAGCAGGGCATCCATTTGTAAGGCAGGTGTAAATACGTATATGTATTTTCCTCTGGCAGGTCACAATCTCAACCTATTTGTCTTGCCTTCAGGTTACATGTTATCTCTCCTTTGGGGGACCTTGGTGCCATCTTTCCTCAAATAAATGAATCTCTGTAGCATTGTGGTGTTCTGAAAGAAGTGTGACTTCAAATTCTGCAGGGAAAGGGCAGGAGAGTGAACTGAGTGACAGGTATGCAGGGCAGCAGGATGGTTGGGTTTGTGGTATTGTGTGTGGAAGAGCTCTCTTATGGTGGAGATTTAGTGGTCTGATACAAATTTATCCTCCAAATGAATGAACCTCAGCATTGGTGAAAGTGGTGAATAGTTCACTTGCTTATTGGGGTCGTTCCAGATTCTGTGATCCTTGCAATTACTGCACTGGGAGGTGGTCTGGAAAGGCTTCCAGGTTAGGTGTCATCAGTAGAGCTCAGAAACTTGCTAAGTTTGTTTTTATAAGGCGTTAGTTAGACAGCTGCATCCTTGGTAAGGTGTATCCCAGAGAGGTGAACCCAGGTCTGTGGAGCTGGATAGCAGAGCAGGGCCCAGGTGGAGCTGGGTGAAGGGTTCCAGAACCACCCTGTATGAATGAGCTGCACTGGATGATGCCTAATTAACTGTCCGTGTGGCTGCAGTGATCAGAGGATGTGCTGGGGCAGAGCTGGGAGCTGACCTGGCTGTAGGAATTCTTTTCTCATGAGCAGATCTCATCTGCAGTCAGCAGTGAGCTGGTCTTCGTCATCCAAAGTGACCATAGCAGGGAAATGCAGCACAGCTGCTGCTTGCTGACTTGAAGCTGGTGGTTGCAGGATGGGTGGATAAATATGTGCCTTGCTTCTTGCTATCATTGCTTGAATGCTGGAATGATAAAGAGATTTATGGTGATCTTTTGATGTCTTCGTGCTATTGGTACTGCTTGTAGATGAGTGTGGGTGACCTCATTTGGCTCCTTGGTCAGCTGAACCGTGCTATTAAAATAACCGTCCTGCCTTCCCTCTCCATTATGATCTCACTAGTGGCCATGATGCATTTGGTCAGGCAGCTCATTCTATTACTAACCAATTCTTGTAGGAATTTGTTCTCCAAGAGGCAATGCCCACTCGTAAGTCACTGCCAGGGCAGCAGTGCTGGTGGGAGGGGTGGTGGTAGGGCTGGAAGGGAGGCCAGAGAGGGACTGCACTCTCACCAAAGGCCCTTTCCTTATGTTGAGTTAATAATAAGTTGTTCTTTTGTGCTTGGGTCAACTGACCTGATAACATCAGTTTCCTTTCTTGAGAAATACATACGTTATTCCCAAAGATATTTGGCTAGGTAAGGCACTGCAGTTCTTATCATCCAGCATATCAGAACAAAGCAGAGATTCCTTTCCAGTCAGGACATCTGATGTAACACCAAGTTCTTTTCCTTTACTGATAGCCCCTGGCTCAGAGATGGCCTTCTGCCTGTACTTCCAGGATCCTTTGTGCAGAAGGAATAAAGTTCCTCCTCTTCCAAATAAAAATTGTTTTTGAAGTAAAAAATGCTGTAAGATTCTTGTGTTGTCTGCTTAATACTACGTAGGCTCCCAGTGGCTGTCAGTGAAGTCAGGGCTAGCAATAGCTATCCCTCTTCTAACAGTCTGTAAAGGCAAGGCAGTCTTCCTGACCCACAGAGATGCTTGTTGCCTCTGGCAGAAGACAGCTGCTCTCTCTTGCTAACATTCCCATGGTACTAAAGATGCTAATGGTGTTAAAATGTGCTTTCAGAACTTGGTATAAAAGAAAATCTTTCCAGTAATCTTCATTTCATAAGGAAACAACACTAGGTGTGGGTTTAGAAAGGGGGGGAGCCATTCTCATGCCTCGGATGCCTCAGTTAAGGGAGATGACACGAGCTTTCTTCTGGCAGTGCACAAAGTTGTCTTTCTGTTACCTTGCCTTTGTTACTCAGGCCCTTGCAGCCAGTCCATGTTTGCATATCCTCCTGCTGGCAAAGGGAGGACTGATTATTTTCCATCTCTGTATATTGATATGTGCAACTGCTGATGTTTATGTATATCACTTACGTGTGATAACTTCTGTAGAGCAGAGGTTGAACTGTTCCAAAGTCATCTTGATACTTAATTCATGTGGAAATGTGGGCCTTTGTGTATTGCTTGCAGTGTACACTCAATTTCAGTAGCAGTAAAAAAGAAATGCCTCAATACAAGTGACTTCAAAGAGCAGTGTAAAAATTGTACTTGAATGTTTTGATATGATGGCAGCTCTGATGATTTCTGTTCAGTATCAGCTCTAAAAGCAGGTGACAGAACGCTGTCTGCAGTGCCTGCTGCCCTGTGCCCAGGATGGGGGAATGGAAGGAGCAGCATCTCCAGGAGGAGATTGCTTTGGGCCTCTGCAGAAGGAAGACATGGCATCATAGGAAAACAGCAGGATAGCAAGAATAGTGGTTGGGAATAATAGGCTTTTTCCTTATCCAAGTTACATAATAGAATAATGATACATTAGCCTAAATAATAGGGTTTGCTGTTGCACAAAGTCTCTGCTGTCTGTCCTTACCAACCGCTGCCAGTCCCAGCTAAAGATTGTGTGAAGAATGTGATGTCCTCTCTTTGCTGCTTTAAACTCTGGTCTTCCACAAGTGGTGTCTCAGAAATGGACATTTCTGTGTCAGTGCAATAACTCTGGAGATATCTAGTAGTTACTTTTCTCCTCTGTGTTGTGTGATAGGTAAAATCACTGTTCTCTTTTGTAAGCTCTTGATTTTTTTCCTTTAATTTAACAGTTTTTAGCAGATGATTATAGGGTAAATCAATATTGCAGTTCTTCCAAGTATAAAAATGAAAATACTTTCGCAGGCGTGTTACTGAAGGAGTAGAACATCAAAAGGTGCCCTTAATTCTTTAACTTTATAAGTAGAAAAGAGACTAAAATATCTGTGGGAAGGAGATCAGATGTTCCACTTCAATGTTTATTTATGTTGATTATCTTTAAATGACTTTTAATGCAGGTAATTAAAGAGCTTTTTAACAGAACTATAAACCAGCGGTCTGAGGATAGCATGTACTTAAAGTTCTCCAACAGAAAGGACCTTAATTTTGCTCTAAGAGAAATCCAAAATAGCCTGTGAAAAACGTCTTGCTCCTCGTGTTTCTAATTCAATTCTGTGTTTATTAATGAAACCTCTTTTTCTTTTTTAAGACCTATTCAGGGCTGTTCTGCGTAGTTATAAACCCGTACAAGAACCTCCCGATTTACTCAGAGAACATCATAGAGATGTACAGAGGGAAGAAGCGCCACGAAATGCCACCACACATTTATGCCATATCCGAGTCTGCCTACAGATGCATGCTGCAAGGTAAGGGCGTCAACATGTCTTACAGTCATTCAGCGAGTCTCAACTCTTCCATGCACTTAAAGCTCCCGAGTTTTGGAAGTTTAGCAGTGTATTTTCCTGCTGTGTTGTAGTTCTTAATGCAATCTCTATTTCCTCTTGTACTCAAAAAAAAAAAAAAAAAGCTCTCTTACCTTCAGCTTTTAGACCAGAAGTAACTTGGAGCTTGACCCCTCATTGGTGTGTTTGTCTGCCTTACGGCTCAGAAGCAAATGGATGCCAATAGGAGGTGTGCTGTGCCAGCTGGGGGCACTGGAAGTTGTAATGGAAATACTCCCTTCTAAAAGAAAAAGAGATAAGATTGATGTCAAAAGTTGTAAGTGCCCTGGCATTGAGTGAAGTGAGAATGAGAATGAGAATTGAGTGCAATGAAAGGGGAAAGCTGAGGTGTAATGGCTTGTTTCTGTGCTCCTTTAAAAATGGTGACATCTCGGCCATTGGAAGTAATGGTCTGAAATGACAGTGAGACACAGCCAGGTGCTTCACCTTGAAGATCCAGGTTTGTTTTTTACCACCAAACTCACGTGAGCTGTATCTGTAGCAAAGTGAGCAACAATGGTGGGCACTTGGAATTTTGGAAAATGAGCATCTGGCAGATAAATGCATTGAAATAAACACCACTGTGGTAAGTATGTTGAAAGAAGCAACAGCATCAAACTTGTACAACTGCACTGACACAGTGTTGGATGGTGCTGTCTGCACTGGTTCCTGGCTTACGCTGGGGATACCTTACTGATCCAGAAACACCAGCTTGCTCTATCTAGAGAAGTGCATGTAGGACAGAGAGAGGCCTGGAAAACGTGCTGTGTTCTGCTGCACGTGTGGCTGGAAGAGAAGCTACAGCCTGTCAGCACAACACAAACCTCTCACAACTCAGATCAGTCTTCCTAACTTGGAAGACAAGTGCAGACTTTGGGGTTGCATACATACATACAGTGTAAGTCAACATCAGTAGTTCTCAAGGCTCAGATGCTCTCTGTGTATCTGTTCCCCAGTACCAGTTTGTGTCTCTGGACTTCTTGCTGGATGTACAAATTTTGTCCTGAATTTAGGAAACTATGTTTAAAGAAAAAGCTTTCATATGACAGTCTGTGTTTAGTTACAGTTGTTTTCTTTTCATACTGATACATCTCTGTGTTTTTCAGTGCTTACTTGCTTTGTGATTTTGATAGTGTGAATTTTTCTCTCTTAAAAGAATGAGGGCGTGGATTGGAATTAAAATAGCTGGGGGCTGTGCAGCAGGACCAACGTGTTACAGAATGATTTCTTCAAGGTTAACAATGTGTTTCTGGTATCCTTCACCTGTATGGAATTGTTCCCTGGTTATTTTTGCAAGCGATTGCAATCAGGCAGTGAACTTTCTGTTGGTGGTTTGCCTTCACAGTTCCTTTGCTAAGGATAAGTAAGAGCTCAGGAATAGGTATTGGCAGTTGTACAGTAGGCAAATATTTTACTTTAGCAAATTGTTCTTGCCTAATCGGGTTAGATCAGAAGAGACCTCCAGAGGAAGGGAGAAAGCAGCACAGCTTCTGATTTTTGTAGTGCCCTCAGTGAATTGTTTGCAGACATTGCTGTGCTGTAGGAGAAAGGTGGAGTACAGAGCTCTGGAGATATTTGCCTGAAGTATGAGGCATGGCTATTTGTATTGGTGATTTGCCTGGCTTCTCATATTCTTGCGAAGCAGCGATGGGCTGTGATGAGAATGGCTGGTGAGCATTTGTGTGAAGTGGGATAAGTGGAAGGGAGGGGCGGCTCTGCTGCTGCTCAGTGCTGGGCTTTGGTTGCAGGGCCTCTAGATGGGACCTGCTGAGCAAAGCAGTGCTTGAGGGAGCTCAGTTTGAGCCTACAAATACCCTTAGCTGTTACAATTGCAGTTTGTCTAATCTTTCAGAGTGTCAACTAGTACTTACCTTAATAGTAGGAGTCGGTAACAATATTCAACTTATTTTTTGGTTGCCAGTTTGCAGTACAAAACCAAGTGTGGGATGTGCCTGTCACTTGGTAGGGACAGGTTTTTCTTCATAGCTGAGAAGTTGATACAGTTCAGTTTCCTTAATCTAATTATTCCTTACATTTTGCTCTAGACTTTGTCATAAACTTATGGAACAGAAAACCTGTACTGGAAGCTTTTGGCTAGTAGGATTAGGTCTAACCAAGAGCTAGCTGTCTTCATTGCAGCACTTCAGGTGAAGTCATGAGTGGTCTCCACTAACACAGCCTTATTTAAGCATAGTCTGACAACAGTGCTTTTTCTCAGCAGTTGCTAATGTGGCTGTAAAACTGTTTCTGCAGTTCCCATCCCAGTTTGTGCATGCAGTTGCTTTGGGAGGTGTAGATAGGATGGCAAAGGGAGAGTGAACTGGGGGTAGAGAGTTGTTATTCCAGTACTACTGCACATAATTGTTGTGCTACTGTAGTTTCTTTTGATATAGATGACTACCGTGTCCAGTAGTTGGCTTCTGGAATTTAATTATTAGGATTCAAAACTGAGATTGAAGCCATAGGAATGCTGTTTCGTTGGGTAATATGACCATAACCTCAGAGAATACCTTAACCATTAATTTAGGCCAATGAAAGCGGGTTGGCTGTGTTTTCCTGGCCCGCTCAGTGGTATTTTGTGCAGTGTAATCATGTTTACTTTTCTCATAATCATAGCTACTAATTTTCCAGGTGTTGGTGAAATGTGTTTATGCTGATCACCAGGATACTTGGACCTGAGCTGTGTCCAAACAACCAGATTTCTTACAACACAGTTCCTGTGTGCTGGTAGTAAAGGGCAGCAAGTAAACTGCTACTCGGTAGTTCAGCCCTTTTATGCCATTCATTCAGAGCTCAGATGATGAGAGATCGGCTTCACACTTCTGCTGAGCTGAGGGTTCATGTGTTGTGTGAGCCTTAATATTATCTTAAGCAAAAAAAAGAAAAAGGTTGTGAAAGCAGAGGGTTTTTCTGATCAGCAGAAACAGAAGTGATGCATGTGTCTGAATAGGTGCTCGTCATCTTAGGCACTGCTGAAGTGCTCCATTTTGTTAAGCTGATGATGTGCACTGCATGTTGCACTTCACAGCACTCTTACAGAAAGGCTGTATGTGGGGAGTGCTGCAAACTGCCAGCCATAAAGCTGCTGCTGCACTCATCCCTGTGAAGAATTTCCTGTTTGGGAGAGCTGTCATCGCAGGTCAGCTCTCATCTTGCCCTCCAGTGGGAAGCAGAATGGGCTGGAATTCGTTTTGGAATTTGTTAACCGAGGAGGACAAAGGGGGAAGGAAGGGAAAGAGCAGGGGAAGCAGAATATGCTCAGAAAGCCTGGTTTCTCATTTCTGAGAGCAAATAGTAATCTGCAGAGAGATGTGATAGCTTACACTAATTCCACACAAGAAAGAAGGAGGTGGAAAAATCATTTTTAGGGCTGTGTTGCAGCTGGCCAGTTCAGTGCTGGTGCAGCTGTGATGTGCTGAGGATTTGAGGCGAGCTTTGCAAGGAAAAGCAAATCTCAGTGATTGCTTGATCTCATAAGCATTGACTTTCCTGCAAGCCTTGCAGTAAAGATTGAGTGCAGGCAGTCTGTGAGTACCAGGCGGGACGCGGCGCGCTCCGATTACGGCAGCCCGGGTCTCTCATCCGGAAGCACTCATTACCTGCTGTCCTGACCTCAGAAGGTAATAACCTGCAATTCTGCTTTACATGCTGGATTTCCCCTCTGCCTCCCCTACTAATTAGTTTTCAAAGCATTGTGGTGGGAGGCTAAGTGCTACTTCACAGGTGATTTAGTGGATTTCCCTTGTGCTTTCTCTTCATTTTCTTAATGTGAAGTTGAAGCAGTGAGTTCACATAACCCAGGGGCTCCCGGCTTATTGAAGCTGTTTGGCCCTAGACAGAAATCCTATGCATTCATGCATAGGGCCTGGTTGGCATGCTTCACTAAGGAATCCTGGGCAGAGCTTTTCAAAGCTGCTGGGCGGTTGACATGGTCATAAGGAATTGGTGTCCTAATCCCTGTGACAACATTGACCTTAATTCTGTTTGGTAATACAATTTGTAAGACTTGCTGTGTTCCTCTGCACTGCTGAAATGTACAGGCGATGAGCAGCAGAAATATGGATAGGAGCTAGGATTTTCTTTAGGAAATGAATTCTGACTGCTGATTCCTCTATGACTATCTTTTTTTCCCTTTTTTAACAGAAGAGGCTTGACCTGATTGTGCAGGCAGCACTGACATAACTTTCCTCTGGTGCTTTTCCCATACGAGGCTCTCCTCTCCTGCTGTACTTTTTGAGGAAGTGTGGCATTGTCTTCTTATGCCTCTTTATTCACTGAATCTGAACAAAATACATTGTAGGATGTGTTGAGGCAGACTCGGTTTGCTTCTGGTTGCTGAAGACCTGCTTGCCTGCTAATATTACTCTTGTATAATTATGCTTAGTCTCTCCTTTCTATCCCGTTTCCCTGAGGACGTCTTGGTCAGCCCTAAATTAGCACTGGTATTTTCAGACTGCTTTAATCCTGTTCCAGGGGAGCTTTATCAGAAGCTGTGCAATAGGTGAGGGGAGCGCTCGGTGCTGGAGGAGCTGGCACTGCCACTGCTGCTCCCTGCAAAATAGCATACTGACCTATATCTCTAGTTAATTCCCTTTGAAATGCTTCTGGGAAGTGTTTTTTATCGTATGAAATAATTTAGAATAAAACGTGGCAATTCTTTTCTGTATGTTACTGAGTATTGAGGTGGCAGGGACAAGTTGCTGTGAGAGTGAAGAGCCTGGCTAGCATTCTCCATGATGGGAACAGCACATCAAACCTGTTAAATGTGCAATTAATGTTGTTTTTCACAGTATCTTTTTTGAGTTATCAAAACCTCAGAGTTCTTCAGCTCATCACAAAGTGCAGGGTGGCAGGAACTGAACAGAGCTAACTGCTTGGCAGATGTGATGGGAAGGATTTCTGGGCCTCCTTATCATTGCACTGCTTTGTGTTTTCCTTTTATCCAGCCAGGCTGGTGTGGAATGTGAATATTTGTGTGACAGTAACATGGGAATGTGATATACAATGATTTTTAATGGCTGGAAAGAGGGATGGAGAATCGTGAAGGAAGAATTGAAGCAGAATAACTGAAATCCATCATGCTGAAACAGTCTTCTGCCTCATTTCTGAATTTGAAGGAAAATGAGAAATGCTTCTGTCAGCTGAACCTGTGGTGCAGTACTTCATTTCTCCTCACCTCTTTGTTCCTTGGTATCAGATCTGCTTCAGCTGGGGCTGTTTTGATGACCTTGTGCCATATTAGCACATCTCTGAATGATGTCAAAAGCAATTATTGAATAAAGCTTAATGATGCTCGCTGTTAGAATGAGGTTGTATTCTACCACGTGTTTTTTCTCACCTTTAGTAGTGTTTGAAGTTCTTCAGTACTGCAGTACTTGGACAACAGTTCTTAACCTTTGTCTTTTTCTGTGTCAAAATGTGTTTGGATCTCTGCTCTAATTGGAGCTCAACCTCAGGGTTACAAACTTAATTAGACATAATAGTATTTAGAGTGAACTGCTGTTTTCTTAACTCTCAGTTCCTTAGAAGTGTTACTTGAAGTGGTTGACTGTGTTAATTTTTTTGGCATGCCTTCAAGAAGGAGCTTTGGCACTCTCCCTGCCCTTCCCCCGAGGCGCCGTGTTGCACAGCCCAGCCTGAACCTTTTGGTCAACGCTGCGACCAAGCGATGGGAGCTTGAAGATCTGCAGAGCAGGCTGAGCTCATAGCTGGTTTGTGACTGTGCTAGCAGGCAGACAGGAATTCAAGAGCAAGTGCATCCAACTTATGAAATCATTCGTGAGATGATTCATTTGTACGTATTACTCAGCCAGCACCTGCTTCTGGTAAAACTCTATTCCACAGTTTTAGTTTAGATCAAACTTTATTTCAGGGTGGATGTGAAATAAACACTATTTTCTGCTTTTTTTTTTTTTTTTTTCCTCATTTGGTTTTATCCTTCAGATGCCACAAATACAGATATTACTTCCTGCACAGCAAAAGCTTCAATGAATGGTGTTCCTGAGAGCACTTTGCTTACAGCAGCTCTGCTGGTGATGCATGCAGTCATTTTTTTGGTCAGTCATGTCTGCGTTCCTCTGGAGTGCTGAACGAAGAGTCCAGTTGTGCTGGAGCTGCCAGCAGTAGCAATTGCAGTAGCTCCTTTTTTATCCACCCTCCTATTTATTAAATGTTCTTGCTGTGTTCTGGCACAGAAACAAGAAGTAGGAGCAACTGTGAGCTTTTAGCTAGCAGAGAGGAATGGTGAGTGTTCTTCTGTTCTTTGTCTCCAGTAAGCCAAGGCTCTCATCGCCAACATGATTATCAGTGCATCTCAGTGCAAGCTTTCAGTGCTTCCCTAGCTTCCTAACCAGGAGTGATGGCATCATCTAGTATCCATTCACTTGTCTGCCCTTGGTGCTTCCAGGCATTTGGCCAAATGGAAGCTTCTGGCTTTCCAGATGCTCAGGGGCACCAGGTTTCTTTTATTTCAAGGCTTTTTCAGAGTGCTGGCAAGACCATCAGCTTATGTGTACAAGGAAACTCAAAAGAAAAGGAAAGCGAGGCTGCAAGCACCAGATTTCTGAGCATGGAGAAGGAACCGCTGACCTACTCGCTGTGGCTGCGTGTGGATGTTTGGCACAGAGCTGCCCCAGCACCCAGATGTTAGCTGCTGTCTCTGAGATTCTCTTTTAGATCTGCAGATATGACAGTGGTATGCATGATGTCTGTCCAGCGTGTTGGTGGAACCTGTTCCAAAGTATCCAGCTAGCCTTCACAGGAGTGTGTGTATGTGAGGTGGTGTGGGCATAAAGACTCAAAAAGGTTTTTTAGGGAGAGAGCGTGCCTCTCAAACGCACTGATCTGTGAATGAATCTGAGTGGACAGGAGGTCATCTGATAACGACCCACGTGAGTTTTCACATGTAATTTTGGTAATTATCATAAGCACAGGCTCTGAAGTAACTGCAGTGTGAGGGAAGGCCCCATGCAGGTACAGATCTGGTTATGTGGCTGATCTTATCCCTTGTTCTCTGCTTTCTGTGGCTTGGCAGGGTCACTGCTGGAGACATAAACCAGCCTGTGCTTGCGTTCATGCCCCTCGTTTGTAGATTTTTTCGCCTGCAAAATGCAAAGTGATTCTAAGATGACACTTGGCTTATGTGGATTTATTTTTTTAGGACAGCAAAAACAGGAGCCCAGGACGAAGGGCTGTACCTCAGCTCACAGCAGAGGCCACACACATGAGGTGTACGATAAGGAATAAATTGCTCTGGTTGTGCTGGAGCTCTCACTGCTTTGGCAGGAGCTTGTGAGGGTGAAACAGATCTGTCGCAATCTGAATTAATTGTGCAGCAATGGTTAAAAATCAGAGAATAGGATCAAAGTGGAAAACACTTTACTGCCCTGAACTTAAAACTGCTGCCCCAAATTTGACATTTGTACCTTCAGTGCTTTGTGCTGCTCCAGCCTTTCCCTCCTTTGGGAGGAGAGGAAATAAGTCAGGAAAACATTTAAAGAACAGCTGAAGTTATCAAAACTGTGTTCAGCATGGGAATGATAATTGAGGTCAAACAGAACGAGTCTACATCTGAAATGGGACAGGGAGGGGGAATGGTGCTCACATCTCCCACCCATCTCTTCCTATGCGAGAACAAAGGGTCATTAATTGGCAATCACAAGTGATGTGCAGAACAATGAGAAAACATTTCTTAACGGGGCAGCTAAATGGTAGCAGCCCATGTCTCAGGATGTAGGGCTGCTGGAGTTCTGTGCTTCTTGAAAAACTGCTGTTGGAGTGTGATGGACCAGAGACAGAACTCCTGTCTTGCTAAGTCAGCGCTTATTTGTGCCCTGCGTGCGGAGGCAGCCATGGCTGGAGCTGTGCTCTGACATGGCAGGGCTCTGCTTGCAGCTGGCTGTTGGGGGCTGCTGGTCCTTGAAATGGGGGGCATCTCCTGAGCTATCCACTCTTGAAACCTCTTACAAGACAGTAACAGTGGCTCTTAAATATTCTCTGAGGACACTGTTTTGTTACAGTGATCAGTGATTCTAAAAGTAACAACTTCATTGCTAGAGAGCAGAGCCGCAGTAAGTCCATGCACCGCATCTGAGACGTCAGATATTTTGAGGTGAAGCCCCTCAAAAGGCTTGTTATGGATCCTAGAAAACACTCATTAGAGAAGCATCTACAGCTGCAATCCAGCAGCTGCTAAACCATGCACTGAGGTCAGCTCCACTTACCCCAGTTACTGTGCTGGTGTGGGATGTGCCTCTGGGCTGTGTCCTGTCCCCTCTGTGACTGAGGATGAAAACCCAACTGCTCAACTTCCTGTTACAGTCAGAAAGCCCAGCAAAGTCCTCTGCTCTCGTTCCAAACCTGCGGAGTTCAGGCAGAATGGAGTAACTCGGGAAGAGCCCACTTGGTTCATAGCCAGTTCTCTTCAGTGGTTTGTGCCTGCTTAATTGTTTGGGAGGGAGAGGAGCAAAAGTGAATTAGTGAGCCTCAGTGGCAGATATTACTGTCAAAGGACCTCCTTGAGTTATTGTTTCAGTTGACAATGTAATCTTTGTCTAAACAAAATTGTGCTGCAGAGGAAGCAGAGCAACTTAAGCGGGGTTGCTGGAGATTAGAAACCACTGCTATGCTGAGCACTCTGCAGTCCAAATAAACCCTTTTCAGCCTGTGGTTGCCAGCTACCACTAATCTTAGGTTACTGTTAAGCAGTATGCAAATATCGCTGAGAAGTAAGCATAGGGATGGCCCCAGCTGAAGGTTTAGGAGTTGCTCGTTTCTGCTGGGAAAGCAGCCTGTCTGTGTGATGTGAAGAGCTGTGAGCAGAACAAGCGAGGCCTGGCAGCTCCGGAACCTGGTGCCTGATGGGCTGGGACCTCTCACTGCTGTGGCTGTGAAGCGGAAACAGGAGCTGCTGGAGGCCAGTGGCTGTGTCCCATCCCTGCTGCCTGCAGCCCTTGTGCACGCTGTGGCCCAGCCCTTGTCCTGCAGGCTGTCCCTGCGCTGCCCTGTGCTGAGGGCCAGCTGTGTGCTGCAATCCTCCTGAGCTGCAGCAGCTGCCCCTTGCACGGGGCTGCTTGCATTTGGCTTCCCATTAGATAGGATAAATGCACATCTGTTTGGATGGATCTGTTAAGGAGTGCGTTGTCTCTTAATTTCTCTTAGTGTACTTAGCAAATATGTTTTAACTTCTAAATTAAACATGTAGGACTCTCTCTTAATGGAAATAAGTGAAACTGCTGGAACACTGACTGTGAAAACATTGTTTGAGCTTCTTCAAACTTGGTGAGGACTAGACAAAAAATTCTTTCTGATGTATAATGGAGAAGCTGCCCACGGTCCCACAAAGTGGGCAGGATGCAGTCTGGCAGCTATTTGTTTTCTCCTTTTCTGCTGATTAAGCCCCGGCTAGCAAGTCAAAATAAATGTCACAGTTTTTATTTGGGAATTTGGGTAATTTCAAGCTAACATTGCAAATGCTTAACACTCAACTTCTAAAATGGTCTCAATTCTAGCTTGGTTTGTTTTCCCAGGGCTGGGTGCTGTTAGGTTGCACTGTCTGTGCTGGAGCACTTGTGCAGCAGCCTGAGCTCTGGGGTGAGTGAGTGAGTGATGTGTGGCTGTGAGATGTGCAAGAAGTGCTCGCACCCAGCCAGCAGTGGGGTGAGCCCTGCTGGGGTTTGCCTCACCTCTGCCATGCTTCATTTAATGATCAACTCAGTGCATAAGGCAGTCGGTCAGCAAGCAGAACTGAAGCGTGGCAGTTGTGATTTATCTCAAATCTGGCACCTTTTGGAATAAGGTACAGAACCACTTTTTTTTGCTGCTTCTGTTGTTTTTTTTTTTTAAAACTTCACCACTTGCAGAAACATCCACACAGTGCCTTTGTCAGTGCTCACCTTCATAGCAAAGAGATCCTCTCTCAGTCCTTTGTGAAAGACTTGGGCACATCTTGAGCCTTGGAGTAAGAGGTAGGAATTGACTTACTGGACTGCCAAAAGAGGCTTGTGACCATCAGCCTCAGTGCTTACTCCTGTAGACTGTACTCCTGTAGAAGAAATGTAACAGACAGTGCCTCTGTCTTGTGTTGTGCCATGTCAGAAACAGTAAACAGACAAGATCGGGAATTAGTAATTGCTTTAGAGATAGCAGTGCTGTTCTGTCTTCACTTGGAAGTGAAGGGTGTTGTGCTGGAAGAGGAGTTGTGCTGGAATTCTTTGTGGCCTGGTGTCTGAGCTGGCACAGGGGTGTTCTGTGTTCTGTGGGACAAGTGTGAGCACTGCTGAAAAGAAACCAAGCACTGTTATTAATCATAAAACCACTGGTATCTGGGGGGAGGGGAGGAAAGAGGTGCACCTGAATTTCATCTTTGAGGATAAATTGCAGTGTTATGCATTTCAGGACAAATGAGAATCTCTGCAAGTTCACCTCGATCTCAGTTTCAAAGCTATTCAGCTTGGAGATAAGAACTTACAGCTTGTCACTAAGCTGATGGTGACGAGGCAGGAAGAAAAGGGTGAATGCAGTTTCAAGGTGTATCCCTGCTTCCCTAAAGAGAAGACATCACTTCCAACTTCCAGTGGCACCTGTGTGTATGTGGAAGAATCCTGTGATTCTCCTGCTTGTCCTAATGATGTCCCTGACACCTCTCCTTTTTTGTTTTAGTTCCTGAGACCTCCTGGAGTGAGTTATCTCCTGAGGTGTGCTTTGGCTCCTGTGGCATTTTGGATCTCTTCTGATCCTTTGGCCATGTGGAGGTTCAGGTTCATTAAGGAGTTCATAATGGCTGCTTAAATTGAGGTGCCGTAACTTTACCTGCCAGCTTTATAGCGTTGGCAAATTACATGCTTTCTGAAACATTCACTTGCGTGTTTAATGGGCTGTTGTTGGCAAAATACTGTATTCCTATGAACTGTGAGGCTGCAGAAAGTACCCTGACGAACACAACTCAGCTGTGTTGCACAGCTGAAGGTAGAGGTGAAATGTAGAGTCTGCAGTGCTGCTGAAGGAATCTCCCAGGAGCAGAAGTGTTGGGGTGTATTTGCTCTGCAGTAAGATAGGTGCTCAGCAAAACACTTGTGCCTGTCAGTCTTCCTGTGTTATGCTTTTGGAGATGTTTGTTGCAAGTCATTTCATGATGTAAAGTGTTTGATAGTTTATGGAGTATCCAGGCAACATTTTAGTGATAAACACAAAATATAAAGGCATGCTTCGTCTCTGTAACCAGATCGTTTTCTGTGCTTAGCAGTCCAGTAGGACTTGGTCATTCAAAGGTTACTCAAAGCTTGGAGTTCAAGAATGGCAAGTTATCAGACCACCTGTCTCCTTTACGACCCAATCCTATCAATCCTCAGCAGCAAAATCCCTGTGGATGCAGGGTCCCTCTGCTGTAGGCAGTGACTCACTTTCATAAAACCTGTCAGGAATTCAAATTTTAAATCTCTTGGAATTGTCTGATATTTGAGCCTGCTGCTCTGCAGTAGAGGACAAATACCAACGGAGCTTCCAAACCCAACATCCACAACAAACAAGGGAATCAGCCAGGTAACCAAGCTTTTCTTTGTTTATGGACCATGGCACCTGAATGTTAAGTACTGTCTAAAATTGAAATCCCTCTGTTTCCCCATCATCATGCTCTGGAGAAATAAATAGGGTGCATTAAAATGGATCATCTGGAGGGAGTCTGGTGCTGAGGAGAGATGACACTCGACGTAGCTGCAGTGGAGAGCAGTTCCCCTGTCTGTAGGTTCCTGCAGGCTGAAGGGTGGAAGTGCAGCACTGCGTGGCCTTGTCTTTAACAGGGCTTGGGAAAAGGTTAAAACTCACGTTTGTCTCCTTTCACCTCTTCTCTGGAGTTAGCTGTTCTATCTTGCACACTTCTGTTCGTGTTCTTACCTAAATAAGGATTAATGCTGAAAGGACGTGTGGAAAGGGAGGGATAGCAAGACAGTGTTTGTATGAAGGCTGTGACTAAATGTCATCTCAGAGCAGGGAGGGATGCATTAATTCTGGAAGCAAGTAATAGGCCTGTGGAAGTGTTTTGAATGTGTATTTGTTATTATGATAGCTCAAAACCTGGCTTTCTAGTTGGGCAGTTTGCTGTGGCCCCGGATGGCTCTGCCTTTCTTGTGAATTGAGTTGGGAAAGGCAGATCTGGGCAGCTGCTGTACTGCAGTGTAGTAAAGGGGAGCAAGGCAGTTGCAGAGGGTGGGCATTCATTTGCTCACAAGCTGTGCTCTGTAGTTTGGTTTCTGTCCTTCAGTACTACTGCTTGTGAATATTTCTAGGAAACTTGAAGACAGATTCTTCCTTTTCTGCTTGATTATCTTCTACCACTTTATGAATGACCATAGTGTGAGCACAGCAGAACTAAGGCATGCTTTTAAGAAAAGCTGCTCTGTTAAAATACAGTAATTCCTTTGTAGGCGGACTCTAGATTGGAGCAGTGGCTTTTCTGAACATCCTGCCTGAACCAATTACCCAACAAATGCGTTTAATGCACATCTGGAACCTTACCCAGAGTTAGCAGGGGTTGGTTAGGGCTGGTGTGTGTGGGGAGGATAATCCTTTTATAACTTGGAGACAGAAGGGAAGGGAGGAATAAAACATTTCTCTATCCAAACTCTCGAACCTTCTGATTTTTCTATACATGCGTAGTGAAAAATAGATTCCAATGTTTATATTGGTAGATTTTTCATACAGGAAAATGTTGCAAACGTTTGGCAGCCAAGCAACAGCTTTGTTTGAGGAGGTGCCAATTGTTGTCCTCGTACTCAGTGAGATGAGTGAAGTAAGTTTAGGGGCTTTAGGGGAAATAATAGCTTTCAAAGCTGTCATTCTTGTCCTTGTATTCTGGTGTTTCTCCTTTGCTTCAGAGTTTGATCTGTTCAGCACTGGACAAGGTGGTTCCTACCAGGGCTGCAGCCTGCATCAGTCAGGTGTTAAACACAGCACTTGGTTCTTGCCTTGGGAGTGAGAGTCAGCTTCTGGATGGGGGAGGAAGAGGAGACCCAATAGTGATACCAGTGCTTCAATGCCTGATGCCTCCAGACTCTGAATAGTTTGGTGTCTGCAACTGGTGTAACAATCAGCTGCTCCCAGAGGGAAAGACTTGCTCTATGTTGCCACATCTGCCTTGTGCTGGCTGCTCTCTTTCCTTTTATAGATATATTTTGGTAGGATAAAATGTCTGCTAGCACGAGCCCCTGATGTGCAGTGCAGACATGCTTGGGATGGAGGAGCTGGTGGCACGAGCCCTCTGGCTGGGAGCAGCACAGCACTGGGCACTGAGAGAGTGCAGTGCACGGGCTGCTGGTGGGATGGGTGGTTCCATGCCTTCTGTGCACTCATTGCAGCAGTGCTGTGGCACAGGCTGGTCAGGGTGCTGAGCAGCTTGAAAGTGAAGTTCCATTGGTTGGCTCAGCTGCTTGAACTGGCAGGACTTGTACGTTTGGTTGCTGGTCCAAAGTGGAATGGACTGGGGGATGTGAGCAGGGGAAGCAGAGGCATTGGCAGCAGCTCAGGTTATCTCCAGCAGTAGGGGAACTTTAGCCCAAGGCTAATGTCAGACTGTGTTGTCTTTGTGCTTCCTAATTCCTCCATTCAGAAGGACGTGTTATTTTGTAGAAATATTGGCAAGCAGATAATTAAATTTTGTTTTTATTCTTAGGCTCTGTGTGATTTTGGAACTTGTATTTCTAATTAGAAAAACTGTAGTAAGCTTTCCGTGCAGCTTGAATGTTACGACCTTCAGTGCTGTTTGGAGACCTTGAGATATATTTAAATCCAAGCTGCAGCCCTCTGGAGTGATAGATTCCCATGGGACTTCACTGTTTGTTTAATAACAAAGGGTTGGTCTTGTGATGTGGGTCAAACTGAGTCAACAACTTGCTCTCTTCTTCATCTCCTCGTACTGCTTGCTTGTCCCTGTGCCTATATCCGTCTGAATTAAATTGACTTTGTGCTAAATGAGTGCCTTCGATTAGTGAGCTGAGCTGCCTCCACCTGGGAGCAGAGCAGCACCCAGAGCTGCTGGGGCGGCAGGAGCTGAGCTGCTGGAGCAGAAGGGGAGGATTTTCCAAAGAAACCAGAAGTTATCTGGCAGGTACTGATAGAAGAAAGTGTTACTGACCCTGTCTCACAGATGCTTCTCCTTGCTAAAATTATCTGGTAAATCATGTGCTCAAAATGCATTGTGCCTTTGTCGAGAGTATTCATCATCCCAGACTGAAAGCCTATGGAGCAGTGGAAATGCCAAACTTGCTGGTCCTATTGATGAAACTGAGTGACTTGTATTCCCTGTCTCAGTTGCTATAAAGGTTGGAGGAGCTGATAGCCAAACTCGTTCTGCTTTTTGCTCCTGGAATTTTGCCTGCATACGCCATGGGATTTGTTGCATGAGTTTACTCTTTGCATATTTCTGCAAGTCTCTGTCTCGTGGTGGTGTGAGATGTTATCTCATGAAGGCCTTGCTGGAGAGATGATAGTTTTGGGCCTGTTTTTAAGCATCACAAGACTTAGAAGGAAATTTGTTTTCATAACGTATACAAGTTTCCATGAACAACCACTTCAGCTTTAAAAACAAACAAACAAGAGCAAAGGCTATTAAAATCACTGCAACGGATGGTAGATCTCATTCTTTGTCATAATAATGATCTGTTCTGTGGGCTGAGTGCTGCACTTTGTGTTGAAATTGAATCACAGAAAACAGCACAGCCTGGTGAAAATATTTTCACATGTAAGCACAATAAAGTGGTGGTGCTTCCATGCCCCAGATGAGTTCCCAGCAGCTCAGTTCTGTCAAAACACGGCCAAACAGATGCTAGACAGTGCTCTAAGGGACCAGCTCTTTAGGAAGGGACCAGCTGCTTTGAAATCAAGACCCTAAGTAAACTGCTTTATTTGGGGAGTGGAAAGCTAAACCAAACGAACTGCAAATGAATGTTCTTTCTTAGTCCCTTTGCTGTGTCCAGATGGACACAGGAGAATGAATTTGGAGTAACATACTGCAGAGTTTGGCAGCTTCTTTGTGACACGTGCCTGTGCAGGTTCCTGGACATAGAAAATGGAGGAGGTTTTGTGCACTTGCTGAGGTTTCTGGTAAGGCTAGGATACGTGCAGCTGCCTGGACTTCTAGATAATCTTTAGGATGAAAAACTCATTGATACTGCCTAGCTTGTTGTGAGCACGAGCTCTGTGTGGTAAACCCACAGGTAAAACATGGAATGGTACAAAGCAGTAACCCATGCTCACTGCTTTCTGCCAAACTGGTTTTGTTTTCAGGGCAAGCGCTACCTGTATTCCTGGCTGGTTAAGTGATAAACTGAAGAGCTGTTCTTCAGAGGAGTCTTTTTTGACAAACTGCAGTGACAGCATTGTGGAGAAGGGAAAACTGAATTACCTCTTTAGAACCATCATTGCTAATACTACAGTCGGGAAACGCTACCTTTGCACTCCACTCAGGATACTAACTTTGCATTCACTCTGCAGTTTCTTCTAAGTGAGGAGCTGACTGGTGCTGTGTTACCTTGGCTGAGCTGGCATGGAGCTGCCTGTGAAGTTCTGCAGTCTTGGTGCTGCCTGGAGGCAGGCTGGGTCGGAGCTGCTCCTCTTTCCCTTTGGAGCTGACAGCCCCAAGGCCCGTCTGACTGCAGGAGCTCTGGGCTCTGTCTCCTGCTGGTACCTGAAAGTTATTTCTGCTGGAGCTTGCAAGAGCAGCTGCCCTCTATCAAAGCCAGAAGAACACAGAATTTTATAGACCACACTCTTAACATTTCTGCTGTTCTCCCACTGCTGTTGCCTGCTGCCAGCTTTTATTTCCTGCAGTCACAGTCTTCAGCCTTCCTTCTGGTGCATATGGACAGGAGCTGCTTCATACCAGGCACGTGTAGGATGCCAGGTGTCAGCACTCATGTCAGGAATACCACCACTTCTTGAATCCCTTCATTCCCCCTTCTAATAATTTGGCTCGTGTTCCTATTCAGAACTGTTTGAATATTAGTTGCTGTCTGTGCAACAGGTAGGAGAATCACTGGTATCTTTTGCTCTTTCTGAGCACGTAGTTACAGGAGGTGGAAGTGCAAATCCTTGTGTGCTTTAATGTTTTCAGTGAGAACACAAAAGTTGGTGGTGCAGTCCCAGGCCTCTGGTATAGCTGTAACATTATGCAGCAGCATCTGCCTGCAGGAGTCCTTGAATCTGTGTCCTTCAAATGTTCTATTCATATACTCATTAAAATAGCAATGTTCTGCTTTCTTTGGCTGCTTTGTCTGTGCTGGCCATTGAAGGCATGTTTGGAGCTGCTGTCACAAGGGGCTCTCAGCTCTCCCCCCACCTCTGTGAGTTGTGCAGCTCTATGCTGAGGTGCATGAATGGACCTGCAGCTCAGTGTGGCCCAGGCTGCTGTCCCAGTCCCCCCTCAGCTGTGTGGCACTGCTGATGTGAATACTAGCAAAGCTAGGAGAAGGAGACAGAACACATGCCTAGCACCACAGCCTGCTGTAGCTGCCATAACACTGATCCCAGCCCCTTGCTTTGTCCCCACAGCAGCAGCAGCTCTGTAGCTTGAGTTTGTGCTGCTGGGCAGTGGGGAGGCTGAGCACGAGCCCTTCCTGAATGTGGGCAGCTTCTGGGGGAAGTGTGGTCACCTGCTGGTCCTGAGTGCTGGCTGAGGCTGTAATTATGTGTCAACACCTGCTGTTTCACAACAGCATCCTGAGCTTGGCTCACCTCATAGGTGAGGTGCCTGGTTTCATGCTGGCTGCAGAGTTGAGCAGTACCTTACAGCTCAATGTAAGAATAGTTTCTCTGGACCTGTTTTGAAACTCTCTAAAATGGTTTACGCGCTCACCAGAAATAGTCACAAACACTGAGGTTGTATACACAAATACAGATGTACTTCAGATCGATCAGGCATGTGGGGAAGGTGCCTCGCAGCCACTGAGGCTGTGTGCTCCTAGTGTGGGACTGAAACCTGTGTCCTGGAGGGAACTGCGGTGGTTCTCCTGCTGGTTGTTCCCTTCCTGGGCTCCTTCACAGCTCATGGTCAAGGAGAATGGGTAAGGGTTGGGTCAGTGGGGAGCCCAGCTTGTAGCTTTATGTCCACAGAAAATAAAATGAAGCTTGACTTTGAGTTAGTGTAAAGTGGAAGGTCTCAGTTCTCAGGAGGTGGCTGTGTTCTTTTGGAGTAAGTAATGAACATCTGAAGGTATAAAAGCAGCAAAACTTTGTTGGAAACTTAAGGAAAGAAATGTTGAGCTCACTGAAAAACTTGGGCACAAAGGGAGGAGAACATCCTTCACTGCAATGCAATGCTTTACTTTCTGCAGGTATACTTGAATGTTTTGATTATAGAACTTTTAATATAGAGTGCATGATGAAATATATTCTGTAAAGACCCTGTAATTATGGAATGCCTCTTGCAGGGTATGACCTGTCTTCAGGCATTCTTTCCAAAGGTCGTAAGCGCAGCAGCGGGTGTCACAGAAGCTGCACTGTATTGTAGAGCTCAGCTGTGTATTTCCCTGGCTGTCCTTTTGACAAGTCTTTAGTGAATGAGCTGAATTATGGAAGCACTTTAGGCTTGCATGTTAATTAAAAAGAATAAAAAGCTAAAGGGGAAAGCTGCTGCTTGCTAGAGATGCTGGTGCTATTTCCAAGTAGTTATTTCTGGTCATTAGCATTGTGTACTGGAACTGTTTTCTTTCTTGATTAATACTTTAGTATTTTAAATGCTTTATCCAGTGAATCTCTGAAAAGGTGCACACAGAACAAAAGGAATAAGGTCAGCTTTGTCTGAAAGTGTTTGAGAACATTCGTAGTCTGCATTAAAGCAAAATCCCGATTTATGACATCGTAAACTGAATGTCAGATGTGTTGTTTGCTGAGCAGTGTGTGTGAGAACTAAATTATTGAAGGCATCTTACTAAAAATAGTTCGAGATTGTCCTTAAATTGTTAAGCTGAAAAGTTGAATGTCTAAATGTTCATTTAAAACAAACTGTCTTGCAAATTACAGGATAACAGAGGCAAAACTAACCCTGTTCATTCTTGTTTTTGCAGACCGTGAGGACCAATCCATTCTCTGCACGTAAGTGAGCTCTGCTTTTCATTTGGGCACTTTTGGAAGTTTTTGGTGAGAGAGGGGAAGGTCTCAGGTTAACATTGTTGATTGAAGCTCTGGTTGTTACGCCTTGGTCTTCTGCCTTGACAAGTAGCAAGTAGCTGTTAAAGGCAGGATGAAGTGGTGTTCTGTGTAGGGAGATGCTCTTAATAATTAATTCTCCTTATTAAGAGTTCTTACAGGTGTGTGGCACTGAAGAATTGCAGTTTCAAAAATGTCAGTCAAGATGCATGAATCGGAGAGAATTCCCTAAATGTGTGTATCTGTCAAAGAGCTCTGTTACAGCTCTCAGTGTAGTGCCTTGGGAAGCATGAATCCGTGCTGGTCTTGAAACCCTGCTGAGCAGCAGCAGCGCCTTTGACTTGCTTCAAACAAGGGAACTCTGGGCAAGCTGATGCTAAGATTTCCTTCTTTGCTTCTGTGTGGGTGCCTGAATTTGCCTCACCCAGAAGCAGGTTTCCAGCTCCAGTGTAAGTGTGACAGGGAGCTGGCCATGAAAGCTGGGGTAGCGGAGCAATGCAAGTGCTGCACGGTCTGCCTTATGGCACTGCTGAGTTGGTCTGTCCTTGGGCTGCTGCTGAAAGGGGTGATCCAGTCTCACCTCCTTTCACATGCTGTGTTTGTGCTGCCTTCTAAGTTAGCACTGGGTGCTGGTGCTCCATCATAAGGCAGTTTAGGGAGGTAAGGTAGCAGAAAACCACCCTGACCATAGAACGCTGCTTTCCATCTGCTCGCTTCTCCGGCCAGCAGTGCGTGAAGGAGGGATGAACGTGAGGAAGGAAGGCAACAGGGAAATGTCACAGTTGGTAGCAGCCAGCTAGTTTGACTGGTTTGTGTGTTGTGAAACCACACCATGGCTGTGCTGAAGCTGCTTGCAATTAGCTGTCTTGGCTATAACTTGGATATACTCCATTATCTGAGTGGAGCAGGGAGGATGTGGTAGCTGCATGCTCCTGCCTTGGCTGGGTGAGCAGTTGGCCATGCGTTGTGCCAGTGCATAGCAGCTGCTTTGAGGCCATAGTTGGTGAGGATGCCTGCTTCCTGAAATAGCTTGACGGTGAGATTGACTGCTGGGAAGGTTCTGTTTAACTGCCTGACTAACTGCTAGGTACAGTTTGTTCACTGACATGAAGTTCAGATCTTCCACCTACCTCCTGTAAAACAACCTTGACTACCAAACGAGAGGATCCCTCTTCAGTCTTGCTGATAAGGCTATGCTCTTTCAAACCATAGATACTATAAATACAAGCTGCACGGGCCTAGGGACACAGAAGCAAATGCAGTTCTGTTGCTAAGGTCAAGGCACAGTCAGCTAATACAGACTTGCCTCGTTCTCTTGTCCCTTCTCTTAGTAGAACTTGTTTTTGTGATAACTATTTTACATGTGATGTACAGGACAGCCCTCAAAGCACAAATAAGATCCTGGAACAAAAAAAAAAAAGCTTTGTTCTCTGCATGTTTGTGGATGCTTCATGTGGATGCTTCAACATATGCTTGCCCCAGGTGAATTGTTTTGAAGTAGCTTTGTGGCTTTGGGCCTGTGCATGAACTTTGCACTCAATATGGTCAGCCGAGACCACAGCGATTGGAATGACAGTGCTGCAGGATTTACTGAATGTCTGATCTGTTCATTTGGAAATTGAAAAGTCTTCAAAATCTAGTCTTCAATTTTGTTGTTGTCTCACCTGTGGAGTTACCATAAGCTTTTGATCCTTCTGAACTGAAAATGCAATTGAATTCTCTTTTGTATCTGCTGCAGTGCGCTCAGCACGGAATATGTGGGGCTTGTGACATGTTCTGTGTCTTATGTTCTAGGCAATTGGCATGCTGCTTAATGAACAGCACCAGCAGAAGACAGGATTTCAATGCTGCCCTGGAATGATATTGCAAAATGTAACACTGAAACTACTAGCGCCATGATACTGCACAAGTGTTGCTACCTGTAATTCAGTGTATTAGATACTAATCAAGGCTGAACTTGGTAGAAGCGTGACAGCATCTGGCAGAAGCTGGGATTCCAGGTTCTGTTGGCTGTCTTGTTGCTTTAACTCGTATTTATTTTTACTTTTTTACTGAAGTACCTACAGAGCAGTACGCAAAAGAGAAATCCTCATTAAAAGGATCTGTGCCAATGAACATATATTACAGAGAAATATACATTGCTTCATTAACGTGGCCTCGGAGTTACGAAGGGTAAGGTATCAAACCTCCAAAGCAGCCAGATAAAATTCAGTTACATCTTGACTTTTGAGAACGGAGAGACGTGATCTGCTGGTCACTGGGTACAAGTATTCCGTGCTCTTGAGCATCATATTTCCACCACAGCCCAGAAGACTTTGCATTGCTGTCCAACCATTAACACTATTTGGATGCTGACTACAGAAGAACATAGTAGGTGTTACAGACTGCTGTTCAGGTTAACCTTTTTCTTGAAATAATTTGTCTTAGTGCTTTTCTCCAAACTGGACACAGACATAAAAAGCAGCACATCAAAACCACATAAATTCCCTTGCATGTATCTTTTGAACAAGTAGGTTATAAGGACAGCTGCTGACTACAGCACTGCTCCAGAGGTGGTTCTCCCATGGCCTTCAGGACAGAACTGTATTCTTTCATCAGGTTTGCATTTTAAACTCATTACGTGACAACTGGTCAGGTGGGGTATGAAATGACCTCCAGCAAGACCACGGCAAACTTGTTTGTATAGCTGACCAAAAGGACATCTAATATGTTTTTCTCAAGTGTGGATTAGTGTCCAGGACTCGTCTCTATTGCGTTACTGCTTCTGCATTGAAAAGACAAACTGGGCATTTTCCTGCCATGCCACTGGTTTTACAGGTCTTTAACTAAGGCAGGTATAAATACAGTAGGAGTGTGTCTTAACCGCACTGGAGGTGGTTTCAGAAACTCCTTTGGCAGTTCATGAAAGGCTTGATGTCTTCTCATCCCAGACATGTCATCTCAGGACCTGATTCATCTGACTGACCCCAATCTTTAGTAAAGTTGAAGATCTTCAGAATAATTTCTCTCTTCCCCCAGGAGTGATTTAAGCTAGCTAGTGAGAAAGGAAAGACCTCTTGCTTGTGCATGTGGATGGGTGGGGAGTTGTAGTGTGCACGTCGTTCTCCTCTCTCCCATTGCCTTGACCCTAACTGTCTTTATGTGCATCATGGAGGTAGGTCCCCCGCATGGCTTTGCTGAAGGTCTGCCTGGTCAGCATCTTCACCTTTGTCCCTACTTCCAGGTGATGCAGTTTGCTATATTTTTGTTCCCTGTTGTAAGGGTCCAGGTCAGCTCTCAATGCAGCTGGAACGGCACTGTACCAAGTCTCACTCAGACTGCCAGGACAGATGCCCTTTTCCTCTTGACAATCAGGAGTGCTCTTTTGGAATGTCTTTACTGTAAGTCTGGATCTTTAAGGAATTCCAGTCTGTTTCTTCACTGGGGAATCTCTGGAATTGCAGTTATCTTCATGCAGTCAATGAAGTAAATAACTACACATCTAAAGCTGTCGTGAAACTGCAAAGGTGATTACTTAGTGTAATGTCTAACATTCTAGTTAAGTGGCTTCTGTAGCTGTGTTAAGAACTTCTTGATCTTAGACAGTATGTAGACGTTTGAGGACTTGCTCACACTTTGCTGGAGGAGTGACAGTGGCTAACAGTGCAGGGTGGTTCAGCATTTGGTAGAGGCTGGTCACATCTGTGTGACAGCACACGTACATGGGCAGTGTATGGAAAGGCTAGGCTGATGGATGGCTCTCCAGGCATGCCTCTTGCTAGCATCTCACCGTTCTGAAGATAGCAGGGTTACTTGGAGGCTACCTGACTCAACCTAACGATCTGCTGACATTGTGTGAGGACTTTGTGGTCTGTCATCCCCAAAAGATGAGCTTTGCACAAACTGATGGTATGTAATCTCTTCTCAAAGTTGGACTCCACACCAGGAGTGGAAAAACACTGCTGGATGCTTGTGTCAGCAGGACATCGTGTCCTTTGCCTAACATGGAGGCTGGAGAGCATTACTCACATTGCCAACTGGTGTGGTGGTTGTTCAGTTCTCCAATCCAGACTTGCTGACACAGACGAATTTTTGGTCTTGGAGTGGAAGTTTACGTTAAAGTGTAAAACAGTGTGCATTCTCTTTCTCACTGTTACTTCATTCCACCCTCTTCTTTTCACCCACATGCCCATACTCCATCTTTTAAGGAACCAAATACAGGCAGTGCCAGCAATCTGATGTTTCTTCTGGCTTAGAGGTTCACTGTAGGCCTAGCATCCATAAGAAATCAATTACAGAAAAGTAGTATAACTTCATGCTGTGTGTATGCTGAAACAAGAACTCATACAGTGAGGTAGGATGTGAAATTGTGATGAGAAGCTGTGCAGGCTTTTCTGTCTTGAGAAGCTGCAGCTGCTGGAGTTTTGGGAAGTTTTATTGTTTTTCTTTGGATTTTATTCTGTTAATGTTAAATAGAAGAGCTGCCAGGCCGTTGGAGGCTGATGACCAAGATGAAGAAATTTCTTCTGTGGTATATTAGGAATATGAGAAATATTCAAACCTCTCCTGGATTTGTTGTCTTTAACTGCAAGGCAGCTTTTGGAACTTCAAACATGAAAATGTGCCACATTGCACTTTCCTGAATCTAATAGATTCTAAATATGAGAATCTTACCACAAGCCTACGGTATTCTCAAAACTGAGACTGGGCTCGATAAACACTCATTTAGCAGATGCTTGCAGCCATACAAGGATATCTAATCTGAATTGGCTTCAGGAGGAGTGGTGGGGTGTGGAGGGAATAGAGGCTGCTTATTAAAGGACAACAGCAGCAAATACCAAGCATTTTTGTATACAACCTCTGGCCGCAGTCCAGCTTGTAACATTCCCCAGACAACTGGTGTTGAGATGATGAGAAGCATCTAAAGGGGAATGGAGGAGCTGTAAAACAGCCTTGTAAACAGCAAAGCCTGTTAATGCCTCTTCTGTGCTAGTCCAAACTATCACTTACACCTCTTCATTACAGAGCATTAGTAGAGTGATTAAGGCATTCTTGTAATTGCAGGTCTCCACTGTAAATATCTGTTTGTTTATAACTGGCAGAAGATCTACTCGGTTGTGTCTGAGAATAAGTCTCTTTTGTTCTTTGCAGCCATTGTTGTGAGCACAAAGGCCTGTTGTTGGGCCTCTTACTTGCGCAGTCACTTACGTGTGTGCTCCCATGCTTTGGTGCCTTGGGCCTCTTTGCATGAAGCGAAGCGCCACTGCCTGCAGGACTTGTGAGCAGCACGGCTTGTGAAATTGCTTGCTGAGGAGAGCTGCTGCTCCTTCTGCCAAGCATTCAGCCGGGAGCACCTTCTGCTTCCACATAGCTGCCCATCCCTGAGCAGAACTGACACACTGAAACTCTTTGGGCAAGAGAAAGGTTTCGATCCAGGCTCCCAGCATGCTGACCTCTTTAGTTAGTTCTTTGGTATTTTGAATCATGGAGAGATGACTGGTAATGGGATGCATTAGGCACATTTGATCTGATCACCCAAAATATGTTTCAAACGCTTCACAAATGTTTTTGTTCAGCAGGAACTTGGTGTGTGGGCAGCAAAGCGAGGAGAAACCTCTGAATTTCAAAGCTGTGTGTGTGTGTGCTCCTGTCCCGTGTGACTGGCAGTGCTGCATCTCACAGATGCTGCCTCACACCTGGTCTGCAGGTGGAACAGCTGGAACTTCAGGACGAGATGCTGGTGAGGTCCTGTGCTGCACTGACACAAGGTCACCTTGTGTCAAAGCTGCTGGGCAAGATGAGCGGCTGCTTCAGTTTGATTTTCCTTCAGAACAGTGTTTCCCCTTGGCACAGGTCTTCACAGCTGCAAGTTGTCCTGCTGGTGTAATTGCTGCTGCTATAGGCTCTGCGGGAAGAGCTCACTGCTCTCCTGGAACTCAGATCTCTGCTTCTCTCCTGCATGCTGCCCCTTGCTTTCTGACTAGCGGCTCATCTCTCACTGTGTTCCTTTGCCTGTCTTCTCAATGTCAGTCTGTCTAGCAGAAGAAATGCCTTTAACCTAAACCTTGCATAGTGGAAGTAGCAGCTTTGGGGGGGGGTGTGGAAATAGTGCAGCTGGTTGAGAACTCAGTCACTCATCACTAATTTTTTGCCAACCAAATTGTAGCTGAGATGAATTTGCCTGAAGAGTACTTCTCTTCTTGAAAATGACTGCAGGTTTACATCCAGTGAGTTTAAAATCATGCAGAAGCTTTAAAGTGGTCATGCTAGGCAGTTTTTACCAATTTTTCCGCGCAGGTTCGATGCTTATTCAAAGAAAAAGCTTTGCTGTTTTGTAGTGCTTTATCTCTAGAAACTATATTAATTTTCCTGTCAGGCTTCTTAGCCATCTCTGTAATGTTTGCATTAAGGGAGAGCACCTTCAGTTAATTAATGGCACAGTGTTACTCATCCGACTGGAGGCCATTGCTAAAGATGGTCTGCTTGGATGACTCCACTCGATGTGCTTCTTGGCATGCTCCATAGTCAGAGCTGAGAGTTGAATTCATCTCACAAAACCTTGTTTTTGCTCATAATGGAATCAAGGCAGAATTAAGAGGTGAAGTGGTGACCCTGCTGCAGTCATTAGTGATGCTGCCATTGACTGAAGTAAGGCTAGGAGCTCAGCCAAGGGCTTTCATTGTTTAATTTATGGTAACATATTAATTGAGTTGTATTAAAACAAGGTTTTGAAAAAAGTTAATCTTTAGCTTTGTGATACCACTTACTCCATAAATATTGTACATAGCGTTACTAAAAGTTTACCTTTTTTGGGCAGGTTGGTAGAGGTAGAAGGCTTTAATTTATGTATATAATTTATGTGTTTGACTTTCAGGGAAGGATCTAAAGTATGCAGATGTCCTTATTTCTATAAATGAAGAGGACTTCATCCTAAATCTTGTAATTCTTCTAGGGTGCATGGCAGCAGAGCTATCTAGCTTGGTATCTTGCAGGAAATATTTGGCATATTTGTAAGCTCCCAGGAGAGGAGAAGGAGGATGATAACATCCATCAGTATTGCTTTTGAATGAGGGCTCGTATAAAGACCTCTAAAAATCACTATTAGATTTAAAGGCTTTTTAACAAAAGGAATGTATCACAAGCTTTTGACCTTCCTATGCTGTGTGTATGCCAGAGAAGTGATTAGTGGGCTCCTAAAGCTGCGTGCTGTCCTTCTGAAGGCTGACATCTGGGCTGTGCTTGCTGTGCTATTTTCTTTGCACTAGGCGTTTCATCTAGTTCATCTTTTAAAACTTAATACATTGCTTTTATAATAGGTTGTTAAGCTCTAAAGTCCCAGCTAACTGTGTGTTTCCAAGCTCTGATGACAGTAAGAACAAATGGTATTGCTACAAAGTGTAAACGTTTGGCTGTGCTTATTTACTTCTGTTACGTGCTGGTATAGTTTATATTAACACAGCTTTGCCACCACGATCAAGGGGAAGCTAAATAAAGGGGAAGAAATAAAGCAAAATTGACAAGTAAGCATGGGCATCTGAGGTTTGCTTTTTCCTTCCCAATCTTCATGATTATCTGTCACAGTTTTACAGCTTTCTGTGTGGCATCTCGCTGGGTAGAAATGGAACTTTCCTTTTTTTTCCCCTTTCTTTTAAATTCAGCAGAACCCCATGTATTTTCCCTTGTGGCAGTCCCAAGGTACTCTCAGCTTCTATGCTGGGTATTGATGATTTCTTGGCAGAAAGGGAACCTGGTTACCCATTAGCTAATTCTCAGCGCAGTCTTTGTAACCAGCTCTTCAGATGATACATCCCAAGGTTTTTTGTATTGCATGCATCCAGCACAGCTGGTTTATTCGGTGAGTCCTGAGGGACTTCCCCATGTCTCCTAAATGTTTTTCAGTAGTCCAGTGCCAGTGATTTCTACGTGTTCTTATGGTGTTATTGTGCAATTATACTCATTTTCTCATGATGAAGGTCTGCAGCAGTGGGGTGGCAGTAGGTGGTGGCTGCCACCACTGCAATCAAGTGCCCTGGGTGACCCCCAGGCTGTGCTGCACATCCCCATCACGTGGTGCAGTGCTCTCAGCTAACACAGCTCTGCCAGCTCCAACAGGCAGAGTGACCCCAGCATTCCCACCCAGCTCTTTCACGCTGCTCTTCCAGACTGGCTTTGCTCAGGCACTGGGCTGCTCCTGGCCTGCTGGTGGAGCAATGCTCACCTCCTGCCTGCTACCACGAGGTCATCTCTCCCAGTGCAGTTCTGTGTGACTCCTGTGATGTGAGGGGAATGGAGGGTGGATGGAATCCATTCTCTATGAAAACATGGGGTAATGTTGTCTGCATATGCAAAATTACAGTTTCAGCTGCTGTGTTGTCCCATTTTTGTAGACGTTGGGTGTAACATGTGGTAGGGTGCTTCTGAGTTGCCTACCTGACCTGATTTGGAGGTATCCAATACCAAGAGGACACACTGCCGCAAAACCAACACGTGCAGCTTGGTTAGGAAGGGGCTTATGGAGGCTGCAGAAGGATGCACTTGGATCCCCCTAGGAAAATAACGGTTTCCATTTAAAAACCTCAAGTGAGCAACCTGCAGGCAGGCAGCATGTATCCTTGTGGTTCTCAGAGCTGGTTGCTTTCTGGATGCTGGGAACCACCATTCAATGACAGAAGAACTTCAGCTCTTCCAGTGCAACACCATGTAACAAAATGCCTTTTAGTTTGCTGTTCTTGACATGCGAGTCCCTGTCACAGCTGACATGAAATCTCTTTGCAGTGATTAACAGCCAGTTGCATCATTAAGGCAGACCTGGTAGTCTCTGTGTGTGGATTTATTTAAAATAATAACAATGCTTAGCATCATTTGTGTTTGCTGTGCTGTGGGCTTGGCCAAAGCTCTGCCTGTACTGTGTTGGCAGTTGAGTTTAGGGTACCCCATATGGAGACCTTCCAGTGCATTCTGACATTCTGCTTTCAATCTGTCTTAAGAATAGCAGTATGTTAGCTACCTCTATTGATGGGAGCACCGTACCTCTCTGCACCAGTTCATTTCGTAATGAATGGATGTAGCCCCATGGCTACGAGTGTGTTTGAAGCCAGCTCACAGACTGAGAGGAGCTGTGGAGAGTCCGAGTGCTCAAAGTGTGCCTTGCTGTATTTTGAAACATCTGGAGATGTTGAGAGTTTCCGTCAGCTTGGTAATTCCCATCACCAGGTCCTGGAATACGAGATGCACTAAATGTTTAATAGTTTAAATGTATGTATTTGCAGTCCGGAAAAAAATCTGTCTGTGGGCAAAGAACAGGTCTGTTTCTCATTACTTACAGTACCATAGGAATTCAGGCATCTAGTCAGAAGCTTTTAATCAAACAAATGTTACATATTGTATCAACATCCTAATGCTGAGGAGATCTTTAGGATGAAGGAGGTATTTTAAACAAATACTTTGCAGCTCCTTGCAACTCCAGGATTTTGGTTGCAGATGGTTGCTGAAGTTCTGTTGCGCAGTTTGAGCTGTAAGTGGAATGACTGGGGGTTGTCATTATCAAAGAATTGACGAGCTGTTGTAAAATCAATTTTGAGGAAAATGTTTAAAATGTTTTGCAGAGGCGAATCTGGTGCCGGGAAGACTGAAAACACTAAGAAGGTTATTCAGTACCTTGCTCACGTTGCTTCCTCCCATAAAGGAAGAAAGGACCATAATATTCCTGTAAGTTGGGAAATCTTCTCTTTCTTTATTGTTCTACCAAATTCTATTGAAAATAAAACAATAAAATTAATTAACGATGAGCTGTAATGAAATCCTTGCAACTTTGATCAACCATTTTCTCTTTAGTGGCTGAAATGAACACTTAGCAATGGCATTTCCATTTCGTGTCAGCTATTTAACTGTCATCAGATAATAGGCTTTATGCAGGAATTACAATTAGAAACAGTATCAAAACTTTCTGATGCAGTAAATCCCAGTTTCCTAAAGGTATTTCATTAGCATGAACGGTGGACTTGTTTCCTATCAGATGCAGTCTTTAATGCTAGTATGCGTGAAGTGGCTTGCATAGTATCATAGAATCACCAGTGTTTCGAAGGTCCTCCAAGACCTTGCAGTCCAACCATCCACCCAGCACCAATATTTCCCACTAACCCACATCCCTCAGTAAAACATCTGAATGTTTCTTCAACATCTCCAGGGATGGTGCTTCCACCCCCTCCTCGGGCAGCCCATTCCAGCTCCTGACCACTCCTTCAGAGAAGATATTTTTCCTAATATCCAACCTGAACCTCCCCTGTTGCCATGCGAAGCTGTTCCCTGTCATCCTACTGCTAGTTACACGTGAATGGGCTCAAATATCTGTTACTATGAGCACTTGGAGCACTTTGCAATGAAGTACTTATTTAACTTTACTGTCAGGCCAGTAGGTAGCTCTCACCTGTGCTGGTGTGTGCATGCCTTTCTCCAGGAGTACTGCTGGTTGAAAGCTTTCAGGGTGCATTTTCCGGCTTAGCAGCACCTCCTGCTACTTCCTTACTGCATAACACTAAGCACTAGGATGCTCAGAGCTGTCAGTCTTCCTGTGTCAAGGCTTGAATTTCTGGAGAAACAGATATTGAGTTGGGATGAATTTACAAAGAAAGGAAAGCCAAGGATTTGAAGGGAGAGAAACAGAAAGAATACTTTGGAGATAGATTTGGAGAAATCCAGTTGAAAGTAGGGGGAAACTTGAATCTTCCATCTACTTGAAAGCAAATGACATGGCTCTGTAAGTTACTGCTTATTCAAATTGTTGCTGGTTTATTGCACAAAGCAAATCAATGTTAGGTTTTCTCAGAGCATGTCATGCAGTCTGAACAGACTGCAGGTTGTCTCATCTGTCACAGGCCTTAAAGGGAAGTCTTTGCCTTGGAGCATCAACAGTACTGGACAGGTGTTCATACGTTACTTACTAGGGGTGTGTGTGGGTTTGCAGAAGGCTATTTAGGATGTCTTCCATAAGATGTGGTTTTCTATGTGGGTTCTGGCTTATGGGAGTTATTGGCTTTCCATTGAATAACCTTGAGCAGAACCTGCACCTTTTACTGTTTCTGCATGAGTAAAATTGCCCACACCTTTCTGGGGGTAAGGGAATTATGCAGCCTGGATCTGTAACAGCTATTCTTAAATATGCTGTGATAGCTTAGGGTGCCTCTGTTCAAAAGAGACTTCTGCAACCCAGAGACCTCCTGCCAGCTGCTCTTTTGAGTGGATCACGCTTGTAAGTTAGATGAGGTTGCTCAAGACTCTGCTGAGCTGTTTTGAAAAGCTCAAGGGATGGGGATTACACTGCCTCTATGGGAGCCCATTCCAGTGCCTGACCACTTGGAGCCTCATTTCTGACTGTGTAAAAGAGATTGGATATTGGCCTCATTTGTGCTGTGTTTCCACTTTGTGCCAGTATAGTTGCTAAAAGAAGCACCCCTTTGTCAGCATAACAATTCCTGTGGCCACTCACTGGCTTGGAAACTGATACAGGCTCAGGCTGTGCTCTTAATGTCAGCCTGGCTTCAGCGGAGATGAATATTTGTATGAATTGAGGGGGTACAGGGCAAGGGGTAAGCTGCGTGCGACGTGTTGGTGAGGGGAAGGGTGAGCTGCTTTCTTTAAGGCAGCGTTGGCAAATGCAGTTTAAAGCACAGACCAACCAGGAGTTTAATTTCCTCCCCCCATGAGATCGTTTGTGTTGGTGATGTTCATCCCCAGAGTTCTGAAGGTGGCTGTTGTGATTGGCTGCTTTGTGAACCATCGTTGGCATGATGGAGACAGGGGAAGCTTTTATTTCTCACATAACATAGTTTTACCCCCCAAAAAGGAATAGGTCCCGAATGAAAGTTGGATGCTTTGACTGTGTGCTTCATTCACTGTTGTGCCTTATTAAGCACCAAGTGAAGTATTTCTGAAACACACAGACTGTGTAACCAAAACAGCTTTGGAAATGAATTTCCCTTTCTGTAACAACTCGTTTTTACTTATTGCAGACAGCACCCAACCTAGACAACTAACACCCAGAAGTTTAGAAGTGTCAGAACTGGAGTTGTACACACGGCCCCAGTTTGTTCCTGTTGACATTGAAAACTGCAGAGGTTCAGTAGTGGTCTGCAGTACTGCTCTGTACAACACTTGTGTTCTCACAGAGGAGATGCTAAATAGTCTTGTTAAATAGACTGTGAGTTAGGGATTTGTTTTTATCCATCCTCATAAATTACTGACACGCTTATTAGTGAGATATCTGAGTTCTGCATGGCTTTTTTTATGAAGCACTTTGCACGGTGATGAAGGAACAGTTATTTTCCCAGTGCTGTTCTAGGGTTACCTTCAGCCTGACAGACAGACTTGTAAAGATGCTACAAAAACTCAGCTTCCAGTTGGGCACCTCAAGTCTCACTGGAGTAACGCTGCAATTTGTACATCACCAGGTGCGTTCCTCAGGAGCAGGTGAGGAGCAGCACACAGAGCTGTACTGTCACTTGGAGCACAGCGTGGCCCTGTTTGGTATTCAGAACTTGGCTGCGAGGCTTTTGCCTCAGTAGGGCTCTCCTGTGCCCCTGCAGTGGGTTGGGTGAGGTCCACTGTGAAAGAGAAGCAGTATTAACTGTGGAACGTGGCTGAGCTAGATGATATCGAGTCTCTTATCTAGGAGTGGAGTAGGCTTTCTAGAGACACGTGAGGGAGGGAGCACTAAAAACATAGGCTGAAGGTAGGATGGCAGTGAGCCTGGATCATTCACAGGGAGCTTGGTTGGCTTCACAGAGGGCACACGGGCTGCTGGGTTGGTGTGCAGCAAGGGAGGAAGCTGGAAGGTGTTTGTTGACAGCTGAAAACTTACAGCTTCACATTCAACAGATTTGACCTCTGAAGACTGCGGGAGAGATGCTGAGAACTTTGCAAGTAGATCTGATTCATGGTTTATTCAGTTGCTGACTGTGCCGTGTGTGGAGCAGCCTTACAAAGAGTCATGGTGCTTTAACTCAGCTGTCTCAGCCTGGAGGTGACCCACACTGTTATCTCCTGCTGTGCTCAGCTGCCTCTGGGCCATGTGTAGCACCTCCTCTGCTCTCAGTTATTTTTCTGGGTGGTGAGGAGATGTGGAGGCGACGTTTGAAATGAGAAGAAGAAAACAAGGTTGGGTAACTGGACAGAGTAGGGTGGGAAACCAGTGAGAGAGGGTTTGAACAGATTGAGGAAGAAGACATGGACAGAAAGGAGAGTTCTGTTTAGCTTTGTGACTCGTCAGTCACCAACGTACTGGGGGTAGGAATAAGAAAAAAGGTTGGAACTTGTTAATGCATGTGTTACAGAGCTGCTTTACTGCAGTTGTGTAGTGAGCCCTAATTCTAACTCCTGCATTCTGCTTTGGTTTACAAACACCATGGGTTTAGTTGCTGCAAAATACAGAAATAAAGTAGAATGCATACCCAGCTTTCCAAAGGGATGAAAAAAGTGCTGCTTACTGCCCAGGGATCACTGCTAACTTGCATGTACTGCAGGCTGTGTGGGGTTGGGGAATGCTGCCTATGGGCAGATCTGGACCCTATTTGTGGTCAGGTATTTGTAATCAGCAGATAATGTAATAGCAAGACTGAAAATAAATAGCCCAGTTCTATTAATGATATCCATCACTACTGACTCTGTTTCTACTCATCTGAACCTGAGCTGGGCAGTGCCAGAATGAAAGGAATGCGTTTTCTTTCTCAGTAATCAATACAAGACCTCTATTTTCACTAAAATCCAGCTCTCGTGCTGATGCTGCTGTAAGCCTCAGAAATAGCTGTGATTACTTAGTTACTGCATTGGCCTTTGAAGGTGAAATGCAAAGTTGTTTAATTTGTTTCATTAACTTCAGAAGAGATGTAATTGGTTTTGGAGCACAGGACCTTGGGTTGGCTGGCTCAGATGGAGGCTCCCCTTGATGAGGATTTCCCAGGTGTGCTGTAACTGCCCTAATTGAATGGGAGATGTTAAATGCCTGATGGTGCTCAGCCCTGTTCCTAGTGAGGGAATGAGGAGAGAGCAGTGCAGTAAGCAGATAAGCCTCTGAGTTGTGCCTGTCGTTTCCCACTGTTTGAGGATTGCTGGTCTTAGACTGCAATGTTGAACCTGATTTTCAGGTGCCAGGGTTGTTTTCCAAGCAGGTTTGATTGAGCTGTGCTGAATTCACACAGCTTATCTGAATGAGGTGAGGTTCTGGCAGCTGCTTTGAGGAACTCTGTGCAAATCTGTTTTCTTGCACTAAAGCACTTCTAAAGCAGTTCTAGAGCTTCCAACTAACAGGCAATCAGTGGATACCAAGTATCTGACTTTGGTGTGGAGCTCTGTGTCGTACAGTATTTCTCCCCCTCAGGCTCTGTGCCATGAAGCTTAAGTTTGGAAAACTTGCAGATGGAGTCAAGAATATAATAATGAAACCAAAAACGTGTGCTGCTGCAGGAACTGTGCAGAGTTGAACTGTGGGTTTATTTCCCATTCATAGCCTCTTTCCTGGTAAATCTTGTAGGTATTTCAGTTTAAGATTTTGCTTCTTTTGATGCTTGCTCTTGAGTGAAAGAAACAAACCTGGTCTTGGTTGGAGGCTCTGCATCTGTTAAATATTTGATGTGCAGCCCAGAAATAAAACTTCAGATGTTTTAAGGATTGCTTTCCTTACAGGTTCTGCCATAACCTGCCTTATTCTTTAAGGAGGAGCGATCATTTCGTTCATACAAAACCACCTTACTGGGACTGTAGAAATAGTTGTTTAGCATTACGGGTGTTTATTTGGCAGAACTGTGGAAAGCTGTAAAACAAATCATGCTGTTGCCCTTTTCTCTTGCTCCTCAAGGTCCCTCTGTCATCTTGTATTGTATTTGAAATTAGTTCTTTGCATAAGAACGGGTTTTAGCATTTTGTGCATGCAATGGCAAGTGAATAACTCCCTTTCTAAAACCAAATAGTTTGTATGAAGTGAGTAGTACATGGTTAAACTAAACCTGCTGACATGAATAATGTGGGATGTGACTTGCAGCTGGAATGCCTGCTTGCTAACATGTGCGTTTGTTTGTTTGCAACGAACAGCCCGAATCACCCAAACCCGTGAAACATCAGGCAAGTGGTTTTCTTTATGCTTTTCAAGTTATGTAGGTGACCTTCGTCTCTATTTTCTGTCGATTTCCATTTATCTGCACAAGCTTTCCCCCACGTTCTATACAGCTAATAGTAATTTCAGTAACTATTTAAGTGGCTTTGTTGAGAGCATGGGCTGGTGAAGAGCTTACAGGCTCCAAGGCATTGCAGAGCACTGCTCCTCACACCATGGGTGTCCCTGTCCTGGAGCACCTGGGTAACCTCCTCTTGAGCTGAGCTTCTCCAGGGTGCTGTGTGCATGCTGAGTTAGCGTGCCGTAAGGGAGGACAGCAGTTCTTTGTGCTAAATAAAGGATGGGGGTCATTGGAGCTGGCAAAATACTTCTGGTTAACGTATGATTTTCCCTGAATGTTTTTATAGCTGCTCAGGTAACCTGGTCAAAGCTTCAGTTCTCAGGTGTGTAGGGCTTGGTGTATCTGTTTGACTCCAGAAGTGGAGCATCCCCATGGCTCACCAAACTAGGTGGTGTAAGTGCCGTGTACCTGCCCAGCTGAGTTAGCACTCAGTCCCAGCTGCTGTCATCTCGGGCTGGTTGGAGCTGCAGGCTCATGCTGCCCAGCCCCGCCCTGGGCCAGCAGCCACCCCGCTCCAGCTCACCTTGCCCGTGCTGTGTGGCATTGCTTCTGAGCATCAAGAGGAGAATAAGATGGAAGCTGAGGGTAAGACTGTGGGAAGAAGAGCTTGTTCCCACATATCGTGCGAGATGCATGCTCCGATCTCTAACCTGAGATGGTAAGTGATGCCTCTTTGTTGTGGGCATGAGCTTTTCAAATAAGGAGAACGCTTTGCAGTGGCTCTGTGTGATACAGACGAGGCCTGGTAACTCAAGAACTGCCGTGAGTTAAGTTAGCTGGTTGCATTCTCCCCCCATTTTCTGAAAGCTGACCGTAGTGCATCTCAACTCCCAGTGGGGAAGGGGGAAGGAGGGAGCTTTGGTTTACTGGAGGCAGCAGGAAGCCACACGGACAGCGGTGGTGCCTTTGCCAGTGTGTGGTAACTCCTTAAAGCCCTGTAACCCAATCGTGTGTCGGAGCCCCGTGGTCTCATTTTCAGAAGTTACAGACATTCTTCATATTTAACCTGATCCTTCCTCCATCTAAACCTCAGACAATTCAAAGTTGTGGGCTTTTTCTTTTTACTCAAGAATTTCCTTGTTCCAGAAATAAAGCACTGAGTTAATTCTCCTTTAGCTTAGACTCAGCGTGCAGTTGAACTGAATTATTTGTTGGCAGACATTTGAAATGTATCGGTGGAAACATGCTAATCCAGAAGTGTTGATATTGCATAAACCGTAATCATTAACATCTCTGTTTCGATGTCATTTTGAACTACAGAGTGGACCCCTGTTGTATGTGAGTAGCATGTAGCTCCCTGCTCCCCAGTCTTCACAACGACCCAAGCCACTGGGATGCTGGTGTTTCTGAAACTGAGACAACAACCCGTCCTTATCTTAACGTTGTCCTGCATGATGTATTGCATGACTTCACTTTTTCCACGGTTTCAATACTGCTTTTTCCAAGTTCTGGTTAGATGCCTATGCTGGAGATATGCCTGTAGACCAAACTTAAACTGTTTCCAAAGCACTGAATGCTTCCTTAGAAATGTTTTTGACTCTAAAGCAATCTATCTAGAAATGAAAACCACTAAATCCAGTTTAAAATGTTCTACCACCGTTCTTTTCAGCAGCTGTTCTGCACTGTGCAAAGGTTTGCACACAGCAATGGCTGTGGGAAGTCCACGTGTGAAGGACAGCAGCAGAGCTGGCCGGGCTGCAGTCACTGCTTCTCACCTCTCTGATGGCACTGCTGAGTGCTTCCTTCAAACCCCCTGAGATAATCATAAAAATGCACTACAAAACTGACTGCGTTGTGCTGGAGAACACCAATGGGGTGATTTCATGTTGTGTTGCAGGCGTTCCTGTGCACAAGGCTGAATTAGTGCTGTGGTGCACAGAAGCACTTAAAGCATGGTCAAAGCATTCTGGAGTGCAGAGCTTTCAGGCAGCACAGCGATGCTCTGTAGTAAAGCTCAATTCTGAAGTCAGTATGCTTTCTTTTCCAGAATAGATAGAGTTTGAAATGTAAGCTGTGACATGCTTGCTGCGTTTAATATACGTAGCGTGGTTTGTTTCAAGCTGTGTGCAGCATGGTAAGCAAGCTTTTCATTTTTATTTGGTGTCTGAACAGGAGCTGCAGTGTGGTTGGGAGAGGGGATGGGAGGAATGGTGTCAGCAAATGCTTTTTCCTGTCTGACACCTCTGTGTAGGAATTGCTTAAGACTATGAACTGCTTACGTCCACACAGCAGCTGTAACAGTGATCTTATTTCCTTCAAACTGCACGTTTTATCGATTGAAAAGCACTCCTAAGGGCTGTGATGTTGTCAGCCCCAGCTGTGGTTCATTGGCACTGTGGCCCAAGTGTGGTCAGGGCTGAGCTGCATGCGTTCAGTTTTTCTCAGTTCCTTTGGAGTTCATAGAGTATGTAGTCCCAAAGGAATGTTTGGATGGAACCAAGTTCTGAGCAGGTCCTGTTAGAAAGCAAACAGCCATTTGTTTCCAGAAGGACTTGAAATATAATTGAGTATTAAAAATCAGAGTCTCAGGTGTTAACCTGTAAAATTCCTGTGTGAGAATCTGCCTCGAGGAGGTCTAAAGAGACTGAAGTTTCCGTTCCAAAATGCTCAGTGTGGGGCCTGTGTTCATCTACACTATAAACAATTGGAAAAAGCAGGTTTATGAGCACAAACGTCAGTTTTTGAGACTACATCCCAGAGAGATGCAGCTTCACTTCTAAGTTTTTAAACTATCTTTTAAAGCAGGAAAACAGTGTCATACTTTCCTGTGTGCATCTGTGACTCTCGGGCTCGTGGAAGCAGCACAGACTTCTTTTGTTAGCAGAGCTCCTCGTGGGCAGCAATTGTAAAAGCTGTTGTGCAATTTCCTCAAGATAAGTGCTTTGATTTCTACATCCATTGGCTTGAGCTGAAGGAAGCACTTAAAAAAGAAATATTAAAGATGCCTAGCAATTTTGGCAGAATTGGGCAGTTTGAAAATGATCTTTGCATTTGGTGTTACTCAATTCCCACTGTGCCGCTGTGACATACTTGTAGGTGCATTCAGGTCAGAGATGTTACAGTGACATGAGTGTGTGACTGATGGGAAATGAGCACTTCACCGATTTCAAATTCAATGTGGAAAACGAATGTGCTGTCAAATAGCTAAAGAGAGTGAAAAATCTTTAATTAGTTTTTTTCCTCTCAGGCATTTGAAGTCTGTGCCTAATTTCATCAGCCCTAGAGGTGAATTTTTGTTTTCCATCTTCAATGATTTGCAATATCCATGGAGTCCTGTTCAGTCCCCCTGTGTGTGTATTAAACGAGCACAGAGCACAATCTTCACGGGATGGAAGAGGCTGCAGTGAGGGGAGGGCTGATGACCTCCTTCTGAAGATGGTCGCACTGCCACCAGCTGGGTAAAGTGACTGTCAGGAAGAAGCAGGATGTAGGAAGCTTTCACCACGTGCACTGTGTTCATGTCCATGTGCTGTTCTGTTTGTGTGGCTTTTAGGGGGAGCTGGAGCGTCAGCTTCTTCAGGCAAATCCCATTCTGGAATCCTTCGGGAACGCGAAGACGGTGAAAAACGACAACTCCTCCCGCTTTGTGAGTGATCCCTTTTCTCTTGGAGTCTGTAAATCACATGACTGCTTGTGGAGAAATTCCTCTTCACAAGTTTAGCTGGTACCAAAAGGTTTCTTTACTCTTTCCTTGGTGGCCTCAGGTTCTGCTGTAATGCCTTCTGAATTGTGCTGGAGTCACTGAGGATGCATCTTTGTTGGCTTTTGACAAAACTTGGTTTAATTTACCCAGTCTGTAGTGTCCACTGTTGTTGAGATGCCAATGGTATTCGTAGTGTAACAGATATATGTGTGCCATGGAGCTGAACGGTGACTTGCATGCCCAAATCACTGCTGAATGATGATAGAGTCTGAAGAGATGCAGCACCTCTGGGATTTGGCTGAGCGTGTTGCTTTCCTGTCAATAGCTGCTGATTGGTTCAGGGAGAATATCCTCAACTTAAGGAAAAACAAGGCACCAAGCTTACATATAAAAACTGCTCTAAATTTCAATGCCCTTTTGACTGCTTTACTGAAGGGAAGCCAGGAAGATAGCATGACTTACATTTGAGGGCAGAGCACTGCTGTAGCTGGTTGAGTTTGGATGGGTTGGTGCCTTCTGCTTCAATGGTAGGTGACTTCTTTTCTTGTGTTCCTTTGAGGCCGTTGGTGGAATTTGGGGTGAAAAAGCTGTCTTCTGTTTTCAGGGAAAAGTCGTTTATAGTGCAGCTTTAAAACTGTGTGGGAGGCATTAAATCTTTTCTCTCGCAAGAACTGAACTAAAATTTACAGAATAAATGAAAGATTTTTGGCTGCCTGATCTTTCAGCGGCTGCCTGGATTCATTTGTATAAAATCAGCTCAAGCGATAAGGGCTCTGGGGGGTTGCATGACTGAATCCTTCTGTGTTAGCAGTCAAGAAGGGAGAGCAGAGTACTACAGAAATTCAACGTTTTGATAACTTTATAGCCACGTTGGTTGCAGTACTGGCTGATACTCATACATGTTGTGATAGGATTTATATTATCAACAGGTTTGGCTGCCCAGTAATTCTTTGTTCCGTTGCTTGAATCCATCAAACACTGCACTAACTTAACAAAGATACTTTTCTTCATGGAAGTTGTTAGCATCTGCTCTGTATTACGTTGAAGTCTGCACTGCCATCGTGAACATAATCGCTCAGATGGCTCCAGCTCTCTTTTTATAAAGGAACAAGTTTAATGCACTCCAGATGGTGTCGTCTTTATGTTAAAAAAAAGAAAAAAGAAAAAAACACTCATAAAATCTTTAGCAACAGGCATTTCAAAATCCGACTTGAAAAATGTGTCCTCCCACAAAGTGGGAACTGCTGTTGTTCAGCACACACGGGCCTGACAGTCTGAGGCTGTTCTGATAATCCAGATAATACTGAAATGAGGCTCGTGTCAAGGCATTTTCTTCTTCCCTCTCCTTGACAAAATGCAGTGTTCTGCTGTATTTCCGGAAATAAATTCTGGAGGTTGCAGTGGATGGGAAAGTGGTCTTTGTTGGGTTCCTATTCCAGCACTGAATGCTGCTTTCCCCCTTGTGTGGTTTTCAAGAAGCTGTGTACTTCAGTGCTATAACAACAGTGTAAACAGAATTTGGTTGTTAGATACAGTAGTGGTGGTCATGCTACTGATGAGTTAAAGATTTCACAGCAAGACTTGCCTGAGCTACAAGGCATATTAACATCTCGCTTCATGGGAGATAAGCTAGAGAAGCGGCCCATCTCGTGCAGACTTCAATGGGAGCTGAATGTTGAGGCTGAGGGTGTGTGGGTCTCCTCTGTCTGCATTGCCTCCCAGTTAGTTTCATTCATGGAACTGGGGACTGGCAGCAGAAGTTAAATAACCTCTAAGTGTGAAACGGAGTAAAGCAGTTGCTAATTATGCCAGAAAAAGCTACGGACTAGACATGATGTAGTGCTTCACGTTTGCTTTCATATGAAACATGGCAAATTCAAGCCGTGTCCTTCTGAGAAGGATTTGTCATCAGTTATGTGTGTGAAGCTGTCAGCTGCCACTGCTGACACAGGTGCTGACACACGTTCCATCTAGCCAAGGGCTGTATTTCACAAAGTGCCAGTTTCCCCATTGTAACAGTTACAAACATAGCCTTCTGGACTTGTTACTGCACAAAAAATTAAGTGCTTTAAGTTGAGCCTAGATATTCTCAGAAACAGGAATTCTATTGCTGCTCCATGACAGGATGCTTGAAAACGTGCCCCATTCTTTTCCGCAGCTCTGACTTCCCAACCACACTGCAGGTTAAGCAGCAAGGGCAAGCACTGAAGCTAATTCATAGTATTCCAACAGTTTTAAGAGAGCTTTGAGAACTCTGTATTAAAAGCTGTAGAAAGTAAGGCTTCAGCTGGTTTTATGTCTCTTTCGATCCCTGACGTGGCTGGGTGAGAAGCATGCTCAGCCTTGTGTGCAAGTCTCTGACATGACTGGGCTTAACTGGGAAAGTTGAGAAGCTGAAGGTGTTCCGCTAAGTTGTAATTATCTGAATGACTTTGGTAATGTGTGCAGGTGTTGTAATAGTGCAGCATGGCAATACATTCCAAGAACATCAACTACAGTGAGCCATCACTAGAACACATCTATTCTCCAAGCTTGTAGAGTGGAATTTTTAATGTGGAAATCAGTGGTGTGTTCCCTGAGCTAAATAGATCTGCCAAACAGGAATTCTTTAACATACCAATAGAGCAATAATAGCAATAATCTGCCAGACCTGAGGTTTGTGAGGATTTGGATTCTGCGTATCAGCAAACTTTCAGAAATCTGTCTCTTTTCACAAGAGGTTGGTAGGTGACTCTTTGCAGCTGTCATCCAAAGATGCACTTCGGTGGCTGTTAGTAAACTGCCATTGATGCTCGCTGTGCTCCAGAACCTGTTTCTACATAGGTAAGAGTATAGACATTGGATGTGATGAAAACAGAGATCCTGATGTGGTTGCTGAGTGGTCCCACCGGTTTCTTCACATTTGCAACCAAGGCAATACTTAAAGTTTGTGCTTTTGAAACCTGTAAGTATGGCAACAGTACTTTTAGAAGTGGTCCAGCTCCAAGCCAGAGGCAGTGGGGAACATTTGTGGCCGAGTGACAGGCCAGCCTACTGATGTGGCTTCAAAGTGGTTTAATTTGGTTGGACTCTGATACCTGATGTAAAGCACTCACAGCCACCTTCTTCCCAAGATCCACTGTGTGTGTGGGAAGTGTGATCTGTATCACAGAATCATTAAGGGTGAAGAAAGATCTCTAAGATCATCACATCCAATTGTAAGCCCATCACCACCATTCCCAGTAAACTACGTCCCTCAGTGCCATACCTGTGTGGTTCCTGAGCACAGCCAGGGATGGTGACTGCACCACCTCCCCGCACAGCCTGTGCCGAAGCCTGACCACTCTTACAGGAAAAAATGTGTACTGATATCCAGCCTGAACCTCCCCTGGCACAAACTGAGGCCATTCCCTCTCATCCCATCACTCTTACCTGAGAGAAGAGGGCTCCTGCTGCACCACAACCTCCTGTCACGGAGGTGTAAGGGAGCAGTAAGGTCATAGCCTTTCCCTCACCCAGCAGGCGGATGACCTGGTCACAGCAGGAGGTTGGGTCGCTCAGACAGGACCTTTGTGAACCCTGCTGGCTGGGCCTGATCCCCTGGTCATCCTGAAGATAGAATCATAGAATCATTGAAAAGACCTTGAAGACCTTGTCCAACCACAACCTACCCAAACTACCTAACAGCCCTCCACTAAATCCTGTCCCTGAGCACCACATCCAAATGCGTTTTAAACGCATCCAGGGATGCTGACTCAACCACCTCTCTGGGCAGCCCATTGCAGTGCTGAACAACCCTTTCTGTAAAGTTTTTCCTGATACCCAACCTAAACTGGCTCAGCTTGAGGCCATTTCCCCTCATCCTGTCACCAGTGAGCAGAGACCAGCCCCGCTCTGCTGCAAGCGCCTTTCAGATACTGGAAGAGAGCAGTAAGGTCTCCCCTCAGCCTCCTTTTCCCCAGACCGAACAGCCCCGGTTCCTCCAGTCTCTCCCCATAGGCCACATTCTCCAAGCCCTTCACAGCCTTGTTGCCCTTCTCTGGACCTGCTCCAGCACCTCCATGTCCTTTCTGTACTGAGGTGCCCCAAACTGAACACAGCACTCGAGGTGAGGCCTCACCAGTGCTGAGCACAGGGCAGGATGACTTCCCCAGTCCTGCTCACCACAACATTCCTGATCCAAGCCAGGATGCCGTTGGCCTTCTTGGCCACCTGGGCACACTGCTGGCTCATATTCAGCCCACAGTCCGTCAGCCCTTTGTGGAGAAAAGATGTACACTGAAAAGAGGAGTCTGTTCTTTCTTTACAACTGCTAGGGAAGAGAGGGCATGAACAGAGATAGCAAGCACCCTAGTTGTGGAAAAGGAAGAGTTGTGATGGTTGAGGTGGGCAGATAAAGCCTACGTGGGTTAAAGCCTGAAGATGTGGGGATGGGTACATTTAGTATAGCAGTGCTGAGCTTGTATCACTTAAGGACTTTTGTCAATAGGAGAACTTGAGCTTCTCTCTTAGAAAAGTCTTTCATAAGTCTGTCTTACAGACATACCTAAAATCTTAGTGCTTTAACCTTCAGAAAATGTTTGTGTGCACAGAAACGTGTTTCAAGTGATGAGTGCATTGAATGGAGAAGATTTCATTTTGGCTTGTGTGAAATGCCTGTTATTCAATGTGCAAATGCCGTTGTTTTCAAATAGTTGTCATAATCCCAAAGTAATTACTTAACAAACGTATTTTTTCTCTACAGGGCAAGTTCATTAGGATTAACTTTGATGTTACTGGTTATATTGTTGGGGCCAACATTGAGACGTGTATCCTACTTAATGTCATATCGGCATTGGAATGCAGTGAAAGGTTACCTGATTTCTGCAGTCATTCCACCGTGTCCATCTCTTCCTTTGTTTCAAAATAGCTGATCAAGTATCACAGTCAGCATGCTTCCTTATGCTTAGAAACCGGATATCCCAGCATTTAACGCTCTGAAATCCGCTGGATTTTCTGGCCAGCCTTAAAAGCAGGGTATGTGAAAGTTAAGCAAGTTATTTCAAGTGTTCTCCCTCTGTGACAGTGGTGGAGGAATACACTGCTAATTAAAAGTGCTCACACTACTGTGCCCAGTGCTCAGTGCCCTCACTGCTGTCTGCCAGGAAGGAGGAGCTCAGCAACAGCCCTGGCACTGCAGGTGTCGTTGTACCAGGTCAGCTTCTGGTGTCCCAGGCCTTCTGGATAGCAGGCAAGGCCAAGTAACACAAGACCTACTAGCAATTAATGCTGAAGCCTAGGTTAGTTTTAGCTTTGAGGCCCGTTTTTATTTATGACTGCCTAAAAACAAGTGAGAACACTTACACTAAAAGCCTTTCTCAAGTGGTTTTGTTTATGCTAAGGATGTGCATGTAAACTTTTTTAGTCTGTTTAGACTATTCTGGGGGAAATAGCAGCAGGGTGGTCATCAAATTATGAAATCAAAAGCTTTGGTCAACAATACCTTGTGAATGTTATTCATAAACAGTGATACAACTCAGCTTTCATTCTGTGCCTACAAGTTGACTGCTTCATGTGAAGTGCAGTGTGTGTTTGCTGCTCCACACAATGTAATTTCCCAGTAATGCTGGGGAATGCCTACAGTTAGTTATTCAAAATACAGTTTAATGCTGAGTGATTTTCTTTCTCAGTTCAGTATTTAGCACAGCAGTGATGGCAGCTGTTGCTTTTATGAAAATGCAGGTAACTGTTCTGCCTGGGGCTTTGTGAGGACAGGAGGACTTTGCTCTTAGGGAGTTGTTTTCAGGGCAGGATCTGCCTTTGTGTCAGACATTTCAAGTAGGATATCTCACGTTTGTGTTACAGTATGGGACATCAAAATGTGAAAGCATTAACATAGCAGCTTGTGGCAGCTTATTAGAAGTTACCTGCTGCACATGGTTGAATTTGAAAAGTGTTTAAAGGCAATGCAGAATATCTTACGAGAATGCTGCCTTGTGAAATTGATAAAAGTGCTGAATGCACTTCAGCTGAAGTACTGCAGAGTTCAGCAGCTGCTGGGTTTTTGTTCTTAGAGTAGCACTACCATCCTCAGAGAGGAATGACTGAAGAAGGATGACCAGCTCCCCTCTCACTTAGGCTCCAGTTGATCCATTACAGTGGTTGTCAGCTGCAGGCAGCAAGGAGATCCAGGCACCATCCAAGAAATGAGTTTGCTGCAATTAAAGTGAGCTTCTATCTGAATTTGAAACCCCTCATTGAGCGTTACTGAAAGTTTGTGTTGGGTTTAGTCCTGTCATTACTATGAAAGTCCCTTTTGCTCCTTGTTGAATTACACAGCCTGCTTTGAAAGAGTTCTGTTTGCACAGGATGTTCTTTTTACCAAAAAATGTAGAAGATCCTTGACTAGCTGTGATCAGACCTGCTGGAGAAGTCTCGCGCTGTTCGCCAAGCTAAAGATGAGAGGACATTTCATATCTTCTACCAGCTGCTGGCTGGAGCAGGAGAGCACCTCAAGTGTAAGTGAAGATTCCCACTCGTTGATCCTGTTTCTTCTGTGTCCTGAGTTTGTTTTTTTGTTAACACAATAGTGTTTGAACTATCGTTTGGTCTTGAAACTGAATTTTGAAAGAAGAGCAAAGGAAAAGGCCAGGTGGCTTTATTTTGAAATAACTTCTGTGTTCTGTCAAGCGTGCTGTCAAGCCACAAGCAGATGGCTGCTCCATGGCAAAGTCCGCTTTGGGCAGGGTGGTGGCTTCAGTGTCCGGCCAGGATTCACTGAAGTGAAACTGCAGCACTTCTCACTGATTAATAATGAATCCTGCTGGCAGTCACAGCCAGACCCATTCCAAGCAGCTCCTTCTAACTGGGGGGAACAGCAGCCATTTTGCCAAAATACAACGAAACCCTGAGGCTTTCTCCACCCTTTGCAGTACTGTGTTGATCCTCTTTGTCTTTGGTACCTGGGAATTCCTGCTAGGCTGTGAGAAGTGGAGCTGTATGAAAGCACAGACTTCTGAGAATTGATCCATTCCTTCTGTATAAGAAAAATCTGTATTTGACATTTCTGATGTGTCATCAATACCAAGCTCCACTTCTGCCAGCATCTGTTACTTTTCAATAGAGATGCTTGTTTTGGGATACTTTAAATAGGAATTCATGATTATGGTAGACCTGAGTAAGGTAATGTCCTTTTTACAGGCATGATGCATTAAAGAGCTAGTGTAGGTTGCTACAGACAGAAGCAAGAATCCCAGAATTTCTGCTTTTAGAACACACTGATGTTTAGAGTTTAGAAAGAACGAATTGCTAAGCTGGTATGATGACATGCAGTCATAGCTGAGGAACTTTATTTTTTTGTAAAGCATGGGTTATTCCTCTAGTGAAAGCAGAGCACAAGTGGGTGTGAATAGCAGTTATTTAGCTTGTTCTTCTCTTCTCCTTCCCCCCAATACAGCTGACTTACTGCTTGAAGGATTTAATAATTACAGATTTTTATCCAATGGCTACATCCCCATTCCTGGGCAACAAGACAAGGATAACTTTCAGGAGACAATGGAAGCAATGCATATCATGGGCTTTTCACACGATGAGATCTTGTGTAAGTGAAACCTCTTGCATTTTTAAAGTGTACTTTTTTCTCTCTTGCACACACTCACTACGTTAGTCACCAAATTTAACATTGCTTCAGTATCTCGACAGCCTGCATCAAGCATTTGCTTAACATAAGCTTACAGCTGAGTTAAAACCATTTGCCTAAAAAGTGTAGTACGAGCTTCATTTCCTTTGTGGACTTGTACTTCAACTTTGGAAGGAAAGTGTCTTAAGAGGCAAAAATTGTGAAGCTGAGCCCTTTTCAATGAACTGGTCTGTATGTCTTTGTTGATACAGCAATGCTGAAGGTGGTGTCTTCAGTGCTACAGTTTGGAAATATTTCCTTTAAGAAGGAGAGAAATACTGATCAAGCTTCTATGCCGGAGAACACTGGTGAGTGGATTGCATTTGTTTGGCTTCCATTAACTTGAGCTGGGGTTTCTTCCTACCATTTGTTAGTGCATATCTCTTGAAAGTACAGAGCAGTCTTCTGAGCTTCCTTGCTGAAGTTTTGTGCCAAAAAGAGGCCATGATAGTGATGGTAGTAGCCAAGGGGCAATTAGTAAAATTCTCTTCCATTCTTGTAATACAGACAAATTTAGGTATCCATCAACAGAATTTATGTTGTTTGCATTGCTTTTAAACTTTGGATAAGTATTTCAGTTCTAGTCTTGTTTATTGCTATCTACAAAGACTTCAGCACTGGGAGAAAGTGCGTGCTTAAATGGAGTTGTTTTCTTTGGTTCTTGACAGCAGTTTGCTTGCCAATGATAAGAACCCTTGAGCCAAGCACAACTTCCATAGTGAAATGGGGGAACTTAAGAATGCTTTGTTTCAGAAAATCTGGTTTCTGAAGTGGTATGGTAGTGTGACTAGAAATGAATTTCTCTTTTAGTGCCTTCACTGTAACGCAATCAGCATTTTCAGGAATTCTTCCTTTGCTAAGCTGCTGAAATGGTTTACAGATTTTTAACTTAGTACTTAAGTTTTGGCCTTCTAAAAGCTGTGATGGAAAGTCAGCTTTGAGAGCTGCCTTCAACGCACAGAGCGGGAAGAAGAATTCACAAGACCTGCTGCACACACAACTCAAATTCTCGTCCACCTTGTTCCATAATTGCCCTTAATTTGCTGTGCCTGCTTGCTGCTTGTGGTGTCCAAAACTTTTGTCATTCCCCAGCAGTGGCCTTCTGCCCAAAGTGTTCCAGCAGGCAGGTATGGATTACAGCTGGGTAATCATTGACTCGGCATTTGGCTGGCAGTTTGCATTTGGGGTTTTTCAGGGAGAGAAAAAGGCTGGGTGTGGGATTGGTTTTTGGGCTGAGGCAACTCAATGGAGTTGGTTTTTTTTCCATTAAAAAAAAAAAAGGGATATACAAAAGAAATAGATGTTTCTTCTTTCCTGACCATCTTCACTTTTGCTTTATTACTATCAATTTTGGACATTATATCCAATATTGTACTTAAGAATTTTGATATATTTATACTGTTGAACAGTTGTAACGCTGGATATAAAGTTCTGAATTTAAAAGAGAAGATGCTGAAAAGCTCAGCTCGTGGTTGAAGCCTCTGGCTGTTGTCCTGCATTTAAGAAGTGCTGTGTTGGTCTACTTGGTGATTCTTACCACGTCTTTTTGAAGGCACTTTTTGAAACTGATCTTTACCAGTTTGTCATCTGTATTGTCACATCTCGCTGATGGCTTTCCTCAGTGTCCTGCAGAGAACTGGTGGTGCTGAGTTTGGTGTGTCTTGAATAGGCTGGGAAGACAATTGTGTGGGTGGTGAAGCAACCTGTATTCAGGGGAAAAAAAGTGGAAGATTTTACCCAGTGTCATTGATAAAGGTGTTAAATAGTGCTGATCTACTTGTCTTTGGGTTTCCACCTGGGTGTCAAGCAGTTGTCTGCAGTGCTTTGAGTTCTACCCTCCGGCCTTTTCCTTGTCCACCAAGTGAACCGTGCATCATTTCCATGCCTCTCCACTTCATGGGCAGGGATGTTGTGCAGCACAGCATCAAACTGCACAAATCCAGGTAGATGGTGTCATATCCCTCATCTACCAGTGCCATAACGCCATTATGGAGCAGATCTCAGATGATTGCCCTTAAGGAAGCAGTGCTGGCTGTCACCAATAGGGCTTCCCTTAGGGCATGTCGTACCTGACAAATGTCCGTGCATGCAGCTAAAGTGAAGGCAGTGCTCTGCTTGTGGTGCCACGTGAATTTCACCACAGCTGTGTTTGCATTAATTTGCAGGGACAGGCAGAATCTTTTAAAGGAAGCGGTGTTCTGAATGCCACCTAAAGAAAAATATAGAGGAAGCTTTTGTATGTTGGTATCAAGATCTACTTTTAATGAGGATTTATAAAAACAGCTCTTCTTATTTCTACGATAAATCAATGAGCCGCTGGATTAGAAAGCTGAGGGTTTGAAACAACTTCCTGGACAGTGTGCAGGGCGCCCTGCTGCAGGCAGCACTTACCAGGCCTTAAAATATCCACAGTGCCAACTTCATTTTTAGAAATCTGGAATCATAAGCACCTAACCTGCTGGAAAGGTGGTGTGGAAAAAGGATTGGTGCGACAAAAATATGCAGCGATGGTGTGAGTAATGCCTAATGTCAGATAACAAGGCTGACATCAGGAGTTTTTGCTGTCTAAAAGTGAGCTGCTCTTTGCTCAGTTCGAAACTTGACTGTGTAACACATTGTACAATGTGCTCCATATGGACTGTAATACAAACATGCATAGCTTTATGCTGACAGCTGTCTGTACTGGAAAGGTTTGTAAGCGACCTTTAATAAGATGGAGTTGACGTGTGGCATCATGCTGTGTTCTGTTTTTTGTTTCTGGAGGTGAAAATGTTTCCACTCAAGACATGAGGATGTGTCTGCAGGCAGTGGTCTGCTGCAATTTCTTGAGCTCTAGCATTTTTCACATTTCCTTGAGGGAAGTTGGTGGGGTCTTTCTTTCTGTAGTCACTTGTATCAGCTTTTTGAAGTCCTGCAGACGTGGGCTCTGCAGTCGGGTAGGTCTGTCCCCAAAAGCAGTGCATCTCCCTGACAGCGACTTTGCACAGCTGTTCAATTCTTAGGTCAGCTCATCGAATGCCTTTATTCAGTAGCTTGCTTCACCCGTGTTGCTGGCTGCTGTGCAGGATTTAAGTGCTGACATTTGTTACTTTTATACCCAGTCGCACAGAAACTCTGCCATCTGCTGGGAATGAATGTCATGGAATTCACCCGGGCCATTCTGACACCACGCATCAAGGTCGGCAGAGACTATGTCCAGAAAGCCCAGACCAAAGAACAAGTAAGTTTGGGTACTGGAAATTAAGTGACAGAGAGCCCCATCCTGGTTAGCTTTTAGTACAGAAAGGCGGTATTAATTGTGTACTGCCTCCAAATTTAAATTTAGTTTTCATTAAATGTTCTTACATGGTAGAAGTCTGTAGGAGAGTATGAGGAAAATCTTCCTTTTCCTTGGCCTTCTGCTGGTTTCATCATTTCACTTGTTCTTATCAAATGCATAGAGGTCTTTTTATGCAGCAGTTTAAAATGACATCTCAGTAACTTTGCAGAAACCTGCTGCTTGTTTTCATTCCTCAGTGGCATTAACTCCATTAAACTTCTTTTGTTACTCAGCTATCCCTGGTAGCATCCGTGTCTGTGTTCTTTTGATGACTTTTCCAGAGTCAATAAATCTTCCTGTTTGAATTTGCAGGCAGACTTTGCAGTGGAAGCTTTGGCAAAAGCCACCTATGAACGCCTCTTCCGCTGGCTCGTTCACCGCATTAACAAAGCTTTGGACCGGACCAAACGACAGGGAGCATCTTTCATTGGAATTCTGGATATCGCTGGATTTGAGATCTTTGAGGTACTTCACAACTTCAACCAGACTTTCTTTTCCTCTCCACGTTGCTGTGCGTTCAGGCTTAGCTGTAGAACCTCTTAATGCGTGCATGTTCCAAGGCTGCAGGAGGGCTTTGTGTTTTGTATTGTAGTGCTCTGATAACCTGAATGATAGTGCCAGGAAGTCACACTCTGGTCTAAACCATTCTTCTATGTGTATGTGATGTTCTTGTATGTGATGGTTCAACAGTTGTTTTTCCTATGACATGCTAGTTTCATATATGAATAATCCTTTTTCCACTTGTTTCCACAGCACACTTGAATGTTGTGTAGTTTGGGGAATTGCCTCATGAAGTAATTTCCATTTTTACTTCCAAACGTGATAAATGTTGACACTGAATTAACACTGCTTCCTAATGCTCTTTTTGCAGTTGAACTCCTTTGAGCAGCTCTGCATCAACTACACCAATGAGAAGCTTCAGCAGTTGTTCAATCACACGATGTTTATCCTGGAGCAAGAGGAGTACCAACGAGAGGGCATAGAGTGGAATTTCATTGACTTTGGACTGGATCTGCAGCCTTGCATTGACTTAATTGAAAGACCTGTGAGTTTGTGCAGTAAAAATGCTCTAAGACAAAGAGATTCAACCTGGGGGTTTGTTGTTTAACGCCTGCAAATTTATGCAGAGATATTTTGAATAGCAGTTGCAGAAAACAAGTTAATTTGAAGGATGGGTCCAAAGACTAAAATACCATGTATTAGTAAAAGGATTTATCCTGAAAGGATTTTGCCCTGATGTCAGCATAGAGCACCGTGGTATTAAGCTACTATTTTTACATGCTTTCCCTTATAGTAACAAAGACTTCAGTCCTGTCACTTTCATGCTAAACCATGGCAGTGCATTATAGAAGCTTTACTGTGCATTGGTTAGAAGGCCCTGTAAATAGTTCAGCAGTATTTTAAAGGTGGTGTTACCACAGTGCTTTTATATTCTGGTTGCCCAATATAGGGAAGCTTAAGGCTTTAAGCACAAGCTGGTTTCAGGAGTGGGCAGGGGTAACAAAGATCACCATTCCTAGAAGGTTTTCTCTCTTTCCACATTAGAAGTAAGCCATCAAAATTATTTTGAACTTTTTAATTTACACCACGGCGTTGTGGTTACTGTTCTGTACGTTCAGCTGTGTGTCTCGGGTGCACAAAGTCATTACTGCTAACAGTTCTGTGCATCCCGAGGAGAAGAGCTGTGCTCTTTGTTTGGTGCTGTTCAGTTTTGTTCTTTGTGTTGGAGTAGGAGAAGGGAAGTCTCGTTTCAGTTCTGACAGTTCTGCTCTTGAAATGCAAAACTTTGGAAAGTTTTGTCTCCTTGGAAGGTAAAATATCTTCCACAAAGACTGGGGAGTGCTTTCAGTATTGCAGATGTTAAGTGAATATCCTATCCTCAATCCAAGTGCATTGAGTTACAAGAAGTAGCTCTTCAAGCAAATGTTGGTACTGTCCTAATTTTTGACACCTGAAATATTTTATGTCACGCTGTAGGTAAATATAAACAACTCTTCAAATGTGTTAGCTTCATGTTCATTAGATGCTTTAGATATACAAATATTTATGACCAGTTTTTCCATTGCATTCCTGTGTGCATCACTCTGTCTTCCCCGATTCTGCAAGCATTTCTGCAGCTGTACAGCAGGTGTTGGTTCTTCCCCACTTCATTTCAAGAACAAGCAAACCCTCGAGCAGGGTGCAAAGTGAAAGCTAAGCCTGCTGGATCGTTCTGGGTGCTGCTACTGCATATCAGCACAGGGGTTGGTGTGGTGGCTGCCCCAGGGGTACTGAGTGCCTTTGGGGGATAATGATCTGCAGTTTTGCCCACATTAAAGCTTGACAGTAACTGCTGTAGAAATGATGAGTGTGCTGCTGTGTACACACACGTTGCAGAGATGTTTGTATGGAGCTCTGGAGGTCATCTATGCAGGCTCTGCTGAAAGCAAGGCTCTGGTCATCGCCAGATCATGTCAGCTGTTTGTGAGCACATCTCCATTGGAATGAATGGATGGAACCAGTCACAATGGAACTAGATTCCCTCACAATTTGCTTTAATTTAAATCAAGTGTGAATCAGCTGGACAAGTTTTTATTGCAGCATTCAGTGGGGTGTCTTAAATGCAAAATATTAAGAAAATAAATGCATATTAAACACGGACGTGAATCCATCTGTATTTCAGGCAAACCCTCCTGGTGTGTTGGCGCTGTTGGATGAAGAATGCTGGTTTCCTAAAGCTACTGACAAAACATTTGTGGAAAAACTGGTCCAAGAGCAAGGAACCCACTCCAAATTCCAAAAGCCAAGACAGCTGAAGGACAAAGCAGATTTCTGCATTATTCACTATGCAGGGAAGGTAAGAGAGTGATGTGGAGAACTTGGTTAGAAATGTTCATTTGGGGAAACTAATATGAGGTGTATCACAGCAGATAGCAGTGATACATATTAATATTAAATTAAAATTTCAGTTCCCTTTAATTTTGCTGTCAGTTCTTAAAGGTGAGTTTCCTCAAGGTTAAGAGGAATCTATTTTGAATATCTCTGCAAGTGGATGGAAGTGCTGTAAGGCTGTGCCAGTGCTGACTTCTTCTCTTGTGTTCCCTCCATTCAGTGGAAGGCTTTGTGTATCCCTGTTTATAACTTTATCTTTACTGTTGATTCAGTCTTTATATTTCTGCTGGGGGTTGGAGATCAGAAGCAGTGTGAACAGGTCCATGGGGCAACCATCCAATTCTTGACAGCATTTTGTGGAACCTCCATGATCATGCTGTCTGTACTGTAAGGCCGTGCTCATAAGCAGATTCATGATTAGCTAAGCTTAGTCCTGGTACTGTTTGTTTGCTCTAATTTAGAATCATAGAATCATAGAATCACTAAGGTTGGAAAAGACCTAAAAGATCACCCAGTCCAACCGTTCACCTATTCCCAATAGCTCCTACTAAACCATGTCCATCAACACAACATCCAGTTAGAAGGAACTAACTCTGTGAATTGAACTATCCTTTAAATTAAGTGTTCATAGCTGTTATTGTCTGTTTGGTGTCACTGCAGCCAACTGGATAATTACAGTAAAAAGTGAAATAAAGAAATTGGATCTGTTGTATCAATACCTAAAATATTAGCTAAGAAACAATCAAATCATCATTTACTGCAGTTCATAGTAAATGAGCTGTGAAATGAAATATTACCTTTAGGTAATCAAAATGAAGTAAAACATCTTTGTACCTGACTGCAGGGAAGTAATAGATCTGAAGAGGAGTTCAGCTGTGTCACACTGTGTTTCTGTGATACTGACAGTGCATTGCATCAACCTTCTGGGATAGGAGGCATTTCTCAGTTATTAACCAGCATCTGTGTGTCCTTCTGAAATTGTTTGTAAAATATCTTTTCCTGCAAGAAATACGACGATGAAAGGGTTTATGTAGAACTGCTACATCACAGTAAAAATACTCACTTTTCAGCACATTCTTAGTTGAGTCTTGAAACATTTATCTAAAGTAAATGAAAAAGAGAGTAAAGATAATACGCTCTGATTTATGGCATTTGGCTGCTCTGCAGGTAGACTACAAGGCAGATGAGTGGCTGATGAAGAACATGGACCCACTGAATGACAACGTGGCGACGCTGCTGCACCAGTCTTCTGACAAATTTGTTGCAGAGCTTTGGAAGGATGGTAAGAGATGGTGCTCTGAGTACGACTGGTTAGAGCCTTCTTGTGGACCAGTACCTGTTTCTGTGCCTGTGATCTCCTTACCCTCATCTGTACATTGTAGATACCTACGTTTTCTCTGTTTAGCACCAGAGGTACAGAAGAAGCTGCGTGGCTCATATGGTCTGTGCACATATCCCATTTCTGAGTAGCTGCTTCTCATATTCATTATTTGAAGAGATACTCACTACTTGTCAACCTGTGTCAAATTTTATCTGTAATACCACATCCAAAACTCTTAATTTGACTTGCTGCTTTGAAGTTCTGTATATAAACAGCTGTAGTACTACTTGCTATTAGCAAAGTGTCTCATCTTATATGAGCACCAGCACAGTGCAGTGGTGAGTAATACCATGGAAAGCAGCATTTCCTACAATAAAATCCATTAGCAGTCATGCTAGTGCTTAAATATTGCATATTAAAATCAGACACAGTATTTTTCCTGCATAACTGCACATTGCTGTTTAGATAGTTTTATGTGCACTCTAGCTTTAAGTATTTCTTGCTGTTTTCACTGAAATAATCCTAGAAACAGCCAAATAAATACTGAGCAGGGACTCCTCTAGTTACTGACATCACAGTGTATTAATAACAATATGCTTATCACATAATGTCTATAGTTGCTTACTCCAGGAAGAAAATCAAGCTTGTAAGATAAATGATGCTGTAGGTTTCTTCTGGGTTTCCACCTTCTCAGGAATACTGGCTTGGCTCAGCTGCAAAGAGGTGTTATAATGAATACATATAAAGAACTTTTTGGTGGAGGGTCTATTCCTTTCCCTTTGAGTACATGCATAAAAACGAGTGTTTGGATCCAAATATTCAAAACCTGCTTCCACAGATGATTGAAATGTGCATGGAATATATTGTGGCCTAACAGCCTTCGTAGCACGATTAAGTCTGCTTGCAATTGATGAACCTGTTCTGTATACTAACTGAAGTGTCTTATGTATCTGCTCTTCTGTCTTTCTGTTTTTGCTGTTTCTCTGCCTTAGAGATTCAGAATATTCAGAGAGCCTGTTTCTATGACAATATTACTGGTCTTCATGATCCACCAGGTGAATGGATGTAAAACCGTAGGCCTACTAAAGGCAGGGCTGTTGTATCTACAGGAAAACCATTCTTGCTCGTAGGCTTGCATGAACTTTTTCATTTCATGCTCTATTTAGGTATACCTCCACCAGGCCGATGTTCTGAGTGCATACCTATTCAGTTGCTGCTGCATACATATAGCATCTATATTTTATGCATTGCAGATCAGAAGGTTTGTTGCTTCCTGGTTCTATGTTGAGATGCAGAATTGCTGCTTCAATAATAATTCTGGTAGCTCCGACTATTTGAGACAATGCATAAGCTATATGACACTATCAAGCTTCTTTCTGCAGTCCAACATTGACAAAACTCTGAAAAGCTGTGGGACGTAGATGTGTCTTTGTGGAGGGGAGGTGAAGGATCTCATAAATAGAGTGCTGCAGTGGTGGTAGTCAACGAGAAGTTTCTTTTAGATTTGATGGAATTGTCCTTTTACTAAAAACTTCATAAAACGTTTCACTTTGTGGAAGTTGGGCTCCTTTTTTTCCCCCCAAAGTATTGAAATCAAACCATTTAACTACTTAAAAAAAAAAAGTATTTAATCAACCTCTTCCTCATCATTCCCTTGTTCCAGTTCCCAAGTTTTGAAGCATGTGCAGTCTGTGCATTCAAGCCTTCCCATTTTTACTCAGAGCCCACTGTTTTCTGTACACTGCATGCTGTAGGAGGTGATATTTCCTAAGGTAATTACTAGACACTACTAGATTACTAGTGTGAGTTGAGAGACCTTCGTCTGTGGGTGATCCCAGTTGTGCTGTTCAATAACTGCTCTTGGCCTGAGCTGAGATGCAACTTCAGCACTGCTTCTGCGAAGATGAGCAGCCTCAGTATAGTTGGTTGGAGACACAACAAGAAGCACAGTTAGTCTTGATGCATTTGCAAAACTTTAAAACAGCCCCGTGTCTCAGAGATGCCAAAGGCTGAGTGGGGTCCAGGCATCAGTGGTGCCTGTTGGGTGCTCCATTCTGATACATTACAAATTAAGCTGATGTGTTCATCTTCTGTAAGGCTGCTTCCCAGTAATTTCTCTCCCACTTCTGATGTAGAACTCAGTTCTGCTTGAGAATAAACATTTGGAATGTGATCTTATGAACAATTTGCCACCTACTTGCTCTTAGCTTTAATAAGCACCTTTGGTTCTTGCATTTCCAACTGCCTGTGGAAGATGTGGGCTCTGCACTACATGAGACTTGCAAGTGGGTATTCAAACTTGTTGCTCTGTATGTTTCAGCCCTTAATTTTCCAGCTTTGTACAGACCTTTGAAAACCAGATGGGTTCAAGTATGAGACAAAATACTGTAACTACTGATTAATATATACAAAACTAATCCTGGTAGCAATTCCCTTTGCTTTGGTTTGAACAGATGTGAAGATAACCCAACAAAAATGTAAAGCCTAGATACAGCTGCTTCTTTCTGGCTGGCCAGCTTGTATTTTCTGGAGAACCAACACATCGTGTGTTTCTGCTCAGCATTAAGGACCCCAGCTATTATTAAATGCTAAGCCCCCCCCTTCTGCTTCTGAAGCAAACTGTTGAACTGATTGTTGACATGAATGTGGAATCCCATTTTTGTTCATATTTTGGCAGTAAGGTCTTACTGCTGGCAGTCAGATTTGCCATTTGTGAAAAGGAGCAAACAAGCAAAACACCCAAACAAAAGAAACCAACAGCAGGGAGATCCTCACCCAACACGTTTCAAAATCAAGGAAAAGGAGTCGTCTCTGCTCTGGCACTTCCTGGCAGCTTTGAGGTGCTCTGTGTGCAGTTTTCCTGTGGTTAAAGTGCTCTTTTGGCAAGGGAAATCTTTTCAGGTAGATAGAAAGATTGAAAGAATGATTCAGAATTGCTCACTAGCGAAAGTCTGGCAGACAGTTTTTTTTCCCCCCCTCTTGTCACTGGCATAATACTATTTCCATCTCTTCTGTAAGTCATTCCTTTCTCTTCTTTGAGTGTTCAGTAATAGTCATGCTTAACAAGTATAGTTATCCGACTCTACATTTTGAACAGCTATGCCCAGATAACTGATTCCAAATGCTCAACCCAGAGGTACTCCCTGCTGGAGGAATTCTAATAATTTCCAGTTCCTAGGCAACAGTCTCTCTTCTGACTGTGCAGGATGTGTGTTTACTGGTCATGTAGAACTGCAAGTAAAGAGCTGGATGTTTTAGTAGGTTCCTACTAAAGCTACACTACTCTGCTGTATAAGCTTGTGGCTTCTGGTTCCACTGCTTCTGCACAACGTCCCTGGTACATGCTGACTGCCTTGCCTACTGGTGGCATCTCCTGTCATTTGTCCCACAAAGCTTTTGCTGCTGCACTGTTGCTCTTCTCTCTTCGCATCTCTTTATCCTGACAAATATTGAGGTTCACTTCACTGTTTTCTCTTTGCCTTCCCAGTGGATCGTATCGTGGGTCTGGATCAGGTCACTGGCATAACAGAGACTGCTTTTGGCTCTGCATACAAGACCAAGAAGGGCATGTTTCGTACTGTTGGGCAGCTGTACAAAGAATCTCTCACCAAGCTGATGGCGACGCTCCGAAACACCAACCCCAACTTTGTTCGCTGCATCATTCCAAATCACGAAAAGAGGGTTTGTGCTCCAGTCCATTCCTTCAATTCTTTCTCTTTGTTAGCGTTGGATTTATTCACGCTGTCCTCATCTTCTCTTTGAAATCAGAAGCCAGGCTTTGAAAAGCTTTCCACACTGACCAAATATGGTTTGGGCGACCTGACCAAGTGGGAGATGTCCCTCCTTGCCCCGTGGCAAGGAAGTTGGAATTAGATGGTCTTTAAAGTCCTTTCCAACCCTATCTCCGTGGTTCTATGAAGAAATATCTTCTCAGTGTTCCCAGTACATCCCTTATTTAGATAGTTGGCTGAGAAATTTAAACTGAATAGAAATTAAAGTGTAAAAATCATCTTTGTTTTGTTTATCCAGGCTGGAAAATTAGATCCACACCTTGTTCTAGATCAGCTTCGTTGCAATGGTGTTCTGGAAGGAATAAGGATTTGTCGACAAGGATTTCCAAACAGGATAGTGTTCCAGGAATTTAGGCAGAGGTAATAATACGTACAGTCTGCTGAGGTTTTTATTTTTAAGATGAAGTTCCTTGTTAAACACTTGAAGGGGGGGGACAACAAAAAAAACAACACAGCTGAAACAAAATCCAAAACAGTTCTTCTGAAGTGGTGTGAACTTAAATGCTACAGGTTTACTCTAAAGAGAAAAGATAAGTGAGAGCAACCTAAGCTGCGTGTCTGGAGAGTCTCCTTTGCCACACACTTGTTGACTGTAGCTTTATGGCTTTATAAAAATGTTACTGGCTATTGGTGAATGTAAATATTTGTTAAATTTGCCTTGAAGGTATGAGATCCTTACTCCCAATGCAATTCCAAAAGGCTTTATGGATGGCAAGCAAGCCTGTGAGCGCATGGTAAGTGTTCATAAATATTGTTAAAACGTTGAAAAGTTGAAACAAAAAAAAAATGTTGTTAATGTAAAAATGATGTACATTCCTGTCCATTTAGATCAGAGCCTTGGAGCTGGACCCCAACTTATACAGAATTGGACAGAGCAAGATCTTTTTCCGAGCTGGTGTCCTGGCACACTTAGAGGAAGAACGAGACCTGAAGATCACAGACATTATCATCTTCTTCCAGGCAGTCTGCAGAGGATACCTGGCCAGAAAGTACGTGTGCTTTTGAGACTGGCTTTTCTTGTGGTCACCTTAAGCCTCTTTGTTAGGGAGCTGGGCTTCAGAGTTTCCATCTGAGGATTTTTCTTAAGAAAGCATGTTGCTGAAAGTATTGCAGTTATGTCCAAGGCAAGTAGGTCACTTTTACCCACCTGTTCTAACAACAGCTCCTTTTCTTAACCTTACCTGTGTGGCACATGCAGCTGTTTACAATTTAGCTACTGACTGCAAAAATCTCTCCTCCTGCTCCTTAGGTTCTCAGAAATACTTTGGAAAGCTGTTTTTATTTTTAAATTAAAGAAAAGTTCCTTGTTTAATTCACACTTTATCTTTTTGAGGACAAAGTCTGTTAACAGTAAGAACAAACAGCTTTTATTGTTATTGTTCCGAAAGCAGTGACTCCAGCTCTTTCCTAGCCTTTTTAATATAAGGAATGAACACTCATAAGTCAGATAGTCACCCAAACTCAAAAATAAACCTTTTATGGTCTACAAGTGTTCAACGGTTGGATAACCTTTAAAACAAGCAAGCAGAGCCCTTGGCAGATGCTTTACTTAGCTGTATTTAACATTAAATGTTTTGCTTTCTCTGTCTTCAGGGCCTTTGCAAAAAAACAACAGCAACTGAGTGCACTGAAAATCCTGCAGAGGAATTGTGCTGCATATTTAAAGCTTAGGCACTGGCAGTGGTGGAGGGTCTTCACAAAGGTTTGTTACGTTCTGTCACTTTCTCTGACTTGAGTAAATAAGTGAATGCAGATTCTCACGTGTTCATTTTGAATCTCTGTAGGTGAAGCCTCTTCTCCAGGTGACTCGCCAGGAAGAGGAACTTCAAGCCAAGGATGAAGAGTTAATGAAGGTTAAAGAAAAACAGACAAAAGTGGAAGCAGAACTTGAGGAAATGGAGAGGAAACATCAACAGGTTTGTGCCCCATTCAGCTTCTAGGGTATGGAATTTGTATTGCAGTACCTTCTGGGTGAGGGAGGCATCTGTGATCAAAGCACTGTTCTCATCAGGCAGGTTAACTGTTTTCTTAACACTTGACTAAAAGCTGAAAGCAGGAGATAAAAGGAAAGCATTCCTTCAGGAATAGAGACAGTGTATTGAAAAGAAGAAAAAGGTGGTTCTGTTGTCATTTCCTGGTTTTTGGAAAACCTCAGTAGCAGCAGCAGCTTTTCCATCTTCAGATACGTTTTTAGGGTGAGGAACTTCCATCGTGTGCCAGTGCTGCTTAAGGCACAGGGAAACAATTAGGGCATTGCTGGGCAAAGCTGAAAATGAATTTATGGTAAGACTGATAGCAACTTGAAGAACAGCTGAAGGAGTATGTCAGTGGAGGCAGACCTGTATTTGTCACTGTCATTTGAGGCATGCTATTACTGTGGTGTGGATATCTTGAATGGGGGAATGTTAATTCATGTTTACACAGTGTTTACACAGTTTACACAGTGACTGCAAATACCAGTTCAAACACACTGCTCTGCTTCTCTGCAAGGCCAGTCCTGCAAAACAGGCACTTCCCTCCTCTTTGTGCTGCTGGTAGAAGGGGAAGTGGTGCAAGTGTCCTGCTGGGGTCTGTGGGGGGGTGGGGACACAAAGAAATGAATATTGCTGTAGTGCTGCTTCTAGAGTTGGTGCCTTCTGGCCTGTGCTAAACCCTGTGCTAGAGATGTTCTTTTCTGCATGTGGACCAGGGAGCCTTGAGCTGGAGCAGAACTTGACATTTAGGTAACTCTGTAGTTGCCATATGTGTGTAGTCTCTCATGAAAGACTTCAGAATGTGAAGTTGCTGCTGCTCTGCTACTTTTTCCTTAATATTTGCAGCTCCTAGAAGAGAAGAACATCCTTGCAGAGCAGCTACAGGCTGAGACAGAGCTCTTTGCAGAAGCTGAGGAGATGAGGGCTCGCTTGGCTGCCAAAAAACAAGAGTTGGAAGAAATTCTCCATGACTTGGAATCCAGGGTTGAGGAGGAAGAGGAAAGAAATCAAATATTGCAGAATGAGAAAAAGAAAATGCAGGGCCATATTCAGGTATGCTTCTTGGTAACTGGAAATGGAAAAGAATGCAAAGGGAGCAGTTAAAAGGGTGGGAATGCTTACTTACCATCTCCACGGTATGGAGGAAGGTAGATCCTTAGCACCACGTGTGGAATGCAGTCAATTTGATTCTTTATTTCTTGTTACTGTCTCTGTAATTCCAGAAGTATGAGAGTGAGGGAAGAAGGAGAAATGTAAAAAATGCAGTGTTGGATTTATTGCATGTTCAGGTGGAGGATTGATGGCAGCAAGCACTTCCTGAGTGAGCAGGAGCCTGCAATGGCTGCTTGTCTGCTTTCTTCTGGAGACTGATGGGATGATACCAATTTTAAGGGAAATGTTTCTTTTCAACATAAATGTAGTGAAAATCCTTTAGGTTCTATGAAAGAAAGACAGCTTCATCTCCCTTGAGTTGCTTGTTTTCTCTGAAGTGTTTGAAGATGAGTTAGATGTTTCCTTTTGAACATCTGGGGACTTCAAAACCTTTACTGATTGAGGGGTTCCCCAAGAGCTTAACTGTCTTTCAGCAGAGTTCTTGGTGGAGAGACAAAGCCCACTGCCATGGCTCTTGATGCCTTTTAGTAAGTATCCACGGATGAACAGAAGCACAGTACATCACTGCTTTTCTGCTGGCATCGAGGTACTTGTGCCAATCTCAAAGCCATTCAGTTGTAGGATTGAGCTCTAGATTCATACAGAAATCATGGACTGGTGTCCTGTGGCATCTTTTCCCCACCACGTGTGCTTTTATACCCTATTTGGATGCAGTATCCTAGGAAGTTGACGTGCAGCCCAACCCATCTTGGTTATAATTAATAGTGCTGGGTCCCATTTCCCCCTGTGGTGGATTGTTATTGTATGTGAAGAATTAGGTAGGTGAAAGATTGTGGTGGAGTGAGAATACGTTTCCTAGGCAGCATGCTGCAGCCAAATCTAAAATACAGAGTGTAAAGGATTCCACCTGTGTCACGTGGCACTTAATTTCTTTACCAGCTTGCTGATTGCTTGTAGCTGAATCTGACAAAGTGAAAGTATTTTTTTTTTTTTAGTTTTATTTGGGGCAACTGTTTGCTTTTTTTTCAAAATAATGTATTTTTTCCACTAAGTAAAAGAAGAAAAATATTAACATATGGGTAACCTGGAAAATACAAACATGCAAATTGCCTCTCTTGCCAGGACCTGGAGGAACAGCTGGATGAGGAGGAGGGAGCTAGGCAGAAGCTGCAGCTTGAAAAAGTGACAGCTGAAGCTAAGATCAAGAAAATGGAAGAAGAGATCCTACTGTTGGAGGACCAAAATTCCAAATTTTTGAAGGTGAGGCTAGTTTGTTTGGTAGAGATTCTCCTCAGAAATGAATCAGAAATGAATCAGTGATACCAAGTGACAGCAGCAGCTTCAGATATTTTGAGAGCTCTGTTAGCTTTAGAGTTTGTGCCTGAAGACTTGTGGGGTTGCAACAGGTTGAAGCTGAGACTTAAAGCTGCTTTAGAAGTGGCCTTTAGGAGGGTCACACTTGCCATGTGTTTCTAGTGCTCTCAGGCAGAGTTTGATGCAGTGTTTGTCATAGCTACTGTTGTTCTTTGGTAGCTCTGCAGATGCTACCATTATTCTTTGTGAACTGTACAGATGTTCTGAGACTTAAGTGATAAGGAAGGAAACCAGCCCTCCCAGCCATTAATCCCATGTTCTTGGGAAACAGATGTTCATGCTTCCATTTTATTTCAGTTTATTCCAATTGAGCCTTAATACTGATGGATCAGGCACATGCAGTAACACTTGTATAGAATGCTGTGTGGGATCTCTGTGGATTTTGTGCCTTCAGTTGTTTGTGCTGTTCAGAGACTCTGAGGCATTGAAGTTTTTCCCCTCCCTCCCACTTCTCTCCTAACTAGGAAAAGAAGCTGATGGAGGACAGAATTGCTGAATGTACTTCTCAGCTGGCTGAAGAAGAAGAAAAGGCCAAAAACTTGGCCAAACTGAAGAACAAACAGGAGATGATGATCACTGATTTGGAAGGTTTGTTCTTTTACATCTGCCTATCAGCAGCTTTGAGGTCGTGCTGGAAAGGAATGGATCGCTCACAGCAGTGTACAGATACCTGGTTTGGTCTTCTGAATGTACCCTGACACGTGCATACCTCAATAGCTTGACAACCTTGCAAGAAATGTTGTGCTCTTGCAAGGCTTGTTGCATCTGGCTCCTCCTTGTTCTTCAGCCCACGTTACAGTTTTAAGAATCCATTTCATTTACAGATGCAGTCAGGAATTCGTGATGTTGCACGAATCCCTTGCTAACAAGGTAAAGCATCTGACTCTTAGGAATTCCTGTGCTTTTCTCTAATAATTTCTTAAAAACATTTCTGCAGGAATGTTATTTGCCATTCATTTATTCAAAAAGAAAAAAAAAATTGGAAGCCTAAGCAAACATGAATTATTTTGTTTTTCTCAATGTTTTGTATATCTGAAGTGGTTCCATTTTTCTGTCCACTTTGTCTGGATTGTTTAACTGTTTTGTCACAGATTGAAGCTGCCCTGCGTATGCACGTAACCCTGCTTAATTTGGAAAGGAAAATAAATGTATGAAAAACCCCTGTGATTGTGCATAGCTATTACACAGTGTGAATAGAGTGCCAAGTTGAAATTGCAAGGCAGAATTACTCTGTGTCCTAATTTGGAAATAGTTTTGCACCAGTTATATGATGGCCTGTCTTGCCACTGTTAAAACTGAGGTGCTTATGGAGGAACACCAGAGCTGCGTTTTCCCTGGGAAGGTGGGTGTTGAGCTGATAGGGATGGAAGGAGATTGATGTGCCTTTGCTTTAAAAATCAGCTTCTATGGCAGAGGCCAAGAGTTGGGAATGGGCACAACTGGAAAATAATTCTGGAATCGTTGTTTGCTTGACTCAGGATCAGTGGTTCTGAAGCTGTTGGACAGATGTGTTTGGTTATGGTGCCATTCTGAGATTGATGACCGAAAAATGGAAATTAAAGCTTAAGTGTAAGGCACGCGATTTGTTGGCTGGCAAAGCACTATAGAATAATATTTACTCTTGGCAGTGGTTCAAGGAGCCTTAAAGCTTTCTCTGCCTGGGTCTTGGCGCTGCTGGGCACTAAAATTTAGAGCAAAAAAGCAATTAATTCTGCTGTGAGATTTCTTGTGTCTTCTCGCTGTCTTGTGGCAGCGTTCTGAATAAAGCTCCTCAGAAATATGATGTGAAAACAGAAGGAAAAATGCCTTTTTTTTTTGTTTTGTAAGAAACTTTTTAGAGGGAGAGGATTTTCCAGAGAAATGTACTGATGGTCTGAATTACCCTGGGAGGCTGTGACAGATCATTCTTGAGCATCATGGCTCTCCTTCCATAAAGAAGATGGGGGCCTGAACCAGGAGCAAGCTTAGAAAATATGGGAAAATCTATGCATAAAGAGGACCCACAAAATATTAACTAAGTCTAATAATTATGTTTATGCTCTTGTATGTGGAATTATGCTAGGTCTGCACTAAGCATCAGTGGTTTGGAAAACTTCTGTGGCTCCAGTGTTACACAGCTGGCCGTCAGCTGGCTGCTGAGCAGTGCTGAGGCAGCGACTGCCTGCTCTGTCACAGGCAGGGGGGTGAGGTGCATTGATGGAGCACTGATAAGGGGGTGTTTTTCACAGAGAAATGCCTCAGGGCAGGAGTATCTCAACTAAAGAAGTTTAAAGTTTGCAAAGCCTTGCTGAATATCCATGGGATGTGTTTGAAATATCCATGGGATGTGTTTGAAATATCCATGGGATGTGTTTGAAATATCCATGGGATGTGGTAGTGGCACACATGCTTCCAAAAAACTGTTTGTCCAAGCTTTCTTAAGCCTGTACTTTCCAGTAGATGTTTTGGAGCCTTGCCTCCCCCTTCAGAAGCTGTTGCACACTGTCATTTTTTCCAGACCTTTGCTGATCTTCATTTTTGAATCCTCGTGCATGTGATCATCTGACCCAGCATTTCAAACTGCTCTTCTGCCAGACCCCATTCCTTACTTTCTGTTAAGGCTGAGTTGTTTCTGTTCCCTTACTTCCATCTTTTTGCTTCCTCCAAGGTAGCTGATTTCCTCTGAACTTTTTTCTGCATCATGAAGTTTTGCTTCTTTATTTCCTCTCTCCCAGTCAGCATTCCAGCTAGAAACTGGATGAAGAATTGACTTAATATTAATTAAACTTCCACCCCTCCTGCCACCCTCTTCCCTTGCCCCCAAACCATTGGAGGATTATCAGATTTTAAAAAAAACCAACTTACAAATCCTTGTCACTTCTATAGAGCGCCTAAAGAAAGAGGAGAAAACACGTCAGGAGTTAGAAAAAGCTAAGAGAAAACTAGATGGTGAAACAACAGACCTACAGGACCAAATAGCTGAGCTGCAAGCCCAGATTGAAGAGCTGAAGATCCAGCTGGCCAAGAAGGAGGAAGAGCTGCAGGCTGCTCTTGCGAGGTCAGAGCACAGTGGGGTTTAGGAGGGATGGTAGAAAGCTGCTTTCCATGACTGCTTTGAGTTAACTGTAATCATATTGGGCTGGGAGCGTTAGCACAGACACCAGAGGGAATCTGTAGACATCAGTGTGCTGTGAGCAGGCATGGCCAAACCAGGATTCAGTGTTTTGTGTGTCCTTGCACTACAAAGGTGCAGCAGTGTACAGGAGTTGGAGCTCTGGAAGCTGTTTGGTCCCCAGAGTTCAGACTCAAGAGGGAAAAACGTTTAATTGTCAGTGAGTCAGAGTGCTTTCCATGGCTGGGTGGGAAACAAATGATCAGGGCTGTGTGGTAGCCTTGCTGTTGGAACCATCTGATATAGATGGAATGCATTTTTGTATTTTGAGTGGTGTTGCAGAAAGCATTCAGCAGACGGTGCGTTTTTGGGATGGTGTTGAATGAGATCTGCAAAACTGAAACGTTTGGATGTGAACTTGAAAAGTTGGATCATTCTTACAGTGCATCTTATGGCACTGTGCTTGTCGAGACATTAAGAAAGCTGCTGCACAGTTTATCTGAAGTTTTACAGTGTGTTTTTTTAAGCCATTGCGTATGTAATTAATGCCAGGCTTATGAGAACAGAGAAAAACGATTGGCTGTTGTGCCTTTGTTCAACAGAGGAGATGAAGAAGCAGTTCAGAAAAACAATGCACTGAAAGTGATAAGAGAGTTGCAGGCCCAGATTGCAGAACTGCAGGAGGACCTTGAATCTGAGAAGGCATCACGCAACAAGGCAGAAAAGCAGAAAAGAGACTTAAGTGAAGAGTTGGAGGCTTTGAAAACTGAGCTGGAAGATACCTTGGATACCACTGCAGCACAGCAAGAGCTGAGGTGGGGTCACGTACCACGTACAGTGTAATAAAGCACTGATAAAATTGACCTGTCATTTACTAGAGATTGAAATGGTGGTTTTGGTTTGTTTTTGTTTTAATTTCTAACTGATGTTTGCTGCAGGACAAAACGTGAGCAGGAGGTGGCTGAGCTGAAGAAAGCAATTGAAGAGGAAACCAAGAACCACGAAGCACAGATCCAGGAAATCAGGCAGAGGCATGCCACTGCCCTGGAAGAGCTCTCTGAACAACTTGAACAGGCCAAAAGGGTGAGCAGAAATGAATTACAGAAATGCATTGTTCTGTTTCTGGGTTTTACATAAGAATGTAACTGTTCTGGGACCTTCTGCTCACATCTGCAGAGCTGAATTGTCTTTATTTGTACATGATGACTGTCACAATTGAACCAAATGTGTTTCATGTGAATGTATTGAAGCTCCTGGATTTGGCGTCTGTGAAAAGCCTCGATTGGTCTTGGGAAGAAATACACCTAGAGGTCAAATCATGTGGGAGTTATCAGCAGCCCACATGCTTATTTGGTGAAAAGCAGTTCACAGCGTGCGTGATGAGCAGAGTGCTTCCAAATATGGACACTGTAGCATCAGCACTGAGAAATAAGGAGCTCTGAGTGCAGGTGCTGTGAAGTGCTTCCAGCCACTCCAACTCTGCACTTGTACTGGGAACTCCAGTGCCAGGTATGTGTGCAGCATCTGGCCTATCTGTGCAGCTCTTGCCTTCGGTGGTAACCACCAGCAGAGCAGGTAGGAGCAGACACTCCTTTGTTATTACCCAGAGGTAGCATTATTTCTACTGGTGGGTGTTTTGTTCAAGAGCAGAATTATTCCAGTACTGCCAAAAAGAGCATTCAGCTTTTGTGATGGCAGTGTTGGTCACTCACAAATAGATTTGTGGACAGTTTGTGAGCTGTAGCCCTATTTTTATATAGGGAATAACTCACAGGATTCCTTAACTGAAAATACTGAGTGAGAAATGCACCAGTTAAACTGCTGGAAAATGAGTTTTTTTCACTGGAAGAACTTGCATACTGTGCTTCTTGTTTAATAAATGCCAACAGCAGGGCATGAAAAATGAAAAAAATGCCCTGCAATCTTCAACAAGGGTCCTCTGAGAAAATGATGTCAGTTTTGGTGAGAATGGAGCTGACAGAACTAATAGTAAGAATGGGACTTAAAAATAATTGGCATAAGAGGTGTTTCAAAAGATTTTTTTGACAAATGTCAGTGCAGTGGTGGAAAGTGCTTTGCTGTGCACTTGCTGCCTGCTACGCCTACTAAAATCAGGGCAACTTCAGCTGATATCTTTCCTTTTATTTCTGTGAGATGAGCCATGCTGCTCTGTTAATGGGCACATTCCTTCCTACTTACAGAGCCACTCTAACAGTCATTTTACAGCACTGATGTCCCAGATCTTACTGAAGTCACAGAGGAGCCTTGTGGTGCTCGCTGATACCTGCAGTGTCTGAAAGTGGATTAACTGGCATTAACTCCTATTTGTCTAACGTACACAGAATGTTAGCTGGCAACATGCTAAGCACTGGACTTGCAGCTTGCTGAGTGCTTGTTTCATCTTTGAACTTGTAACGTGGATTTGCTGGACTGAGTTACAATTTTTTGAAGCAGATTTCTTTATTGATACATGTAACAAAGTGTTGGATTTCTTTCATTTCTTTTCTTTCCTAGTTCAAAGCAAACCTTGAAAAAAACAAGCAAGGCCTGGAGTCTGACAACAAGGAGTTGGCCTGTGAGGTGAAGGTGTTGCAGCAGGTCAAGGCAGAGTCTGAGCATAAGAGGAAGAAGCTTGATGCTCAGGTACAAGAACTGACTGCTAAGGTGACAGAAGGCGAAAGGCTGAGGGTGGAGCTGGCGGAGAAAGCCAACAAGCTGCAGGTAAGGCTTTATGGAAGTCCTGAGCTGCTGAAAAATAGGCAAGGAAGTGAAAATCTTCAGATGTCTGCAGGAATAACTGGGCAAAGCATCCTTCAAAGATGCAGCTGGGGCTGCGGGAGTTGGGCTCCTGGGTGCCAGAGGTGGGCAGTGACCTCATCGTGTTGCTGGTGGGGACTTCAGGAGCCTTAAAGTGATGATGCACCTCTGAAAAAAAATAGCCCCAAAAGCTCAGGCTTCTGAGTGTCAGCTGTGTAATAATTAATGGTGCCTTCTGAGTGCGTTCCCATCCCGGAGACCAAATCCTGAAGGAGGCTTTGCCAGCTGCTGGCCTTCAGGTTTGATCTTGGATAGAGGGCTGAGCAGACTGGGCTGTTCTCATGTGGAGGTGCGAGCAAAATGTGCTGAAAGTCACTGGTTGCCTTTTGTGTTCAGAGTTGGGATCTTGGCAGGTAAGGATTGCAAGTCCCATTATTTGGGAAATAGAGAAAATGAGCAAAAAAGGACCAGGGCTGACTTGTGGGGTGAATCAACATAATGCCCTTCAGAATGGGGATGGCCCCGTTCATTTCAGAGGAAGACTTCATGCATCCTCTTACAGTAGCCCCTAAGAAACACAGTCTGAAGTAACTGGAGTTGGCACCTGATGTTGGTGGCCTTTGCAGAGGTGCCTTAAAGCCAGATGTCATCATGATAATCCTTGAATTCATGCTCCCATATAGTCCCATAATTAAGAATAACATTTGACTATGAGTGCAGAATATTGGCCTGCAGATACTGGAGTGACATGTTCCATTAAATGGCATAGCTGCCATCTTACACCACTGAAGCTCAATACTGGCATCCAGCTTAAGTTTACATTTAGTTTGTGATACCTGTATACTGGGGGCTACTGTTGTCACTGCATACCTGGAATCTGAGGCTGGTTCTGAAGCTCCAGCTCCCAGTGGGATGCAGGATTTGCCATGAGTCAGCTGCATGCTGTTACCTTGAGGCTGCTTGCTTTGCAGAATGAGTTGGATAATGTCTCAAGTCTCCTGGAGGAAGCAGAGAAGAAAGGCATCAAGTTTGCCAAGGATGCAGCTAGTTTGGAATCCCAGCTTCAGGATACACAGGTGTGTGTGCAGCAAAGCCTGAGATCTGCACTTGAGCTTTGTTCCTTACCAAACTGCTGACTGCAGAGCAGAAAACACGTTTTCATTCGTGGCTTTGAAAGTCCACTGAATAGAATCTGTACTTCCTCTTTGTGTCCAGTGAAATATGACGTGTAAACGACTGCTCAGCTACGTGTGAGGCCAGTTTTTCATGATCAGAGGTGCACTATTTGATAGACAGTAATCTTTCAGTTTCTGTTCTGTTTTGTAGTCTGTGGGAGATAAGTGTTTAGTCAGGAAAAGCTCTCCCAAGTAGAATGTTGATGTGAACGAGATTCTTGAAGGATATGGAAGGTGCCTCGAGGTGAGGGCTGGTAGCATTTCTTACAGCTGAAGGTCTTAAAACTGCCTGTAGCTGTTGTTTATTTTAAATAATGTAGGTTTCATGGCATTATCACTCAAATACACTTCTTCAGGTGTAGAAATGCTAATGGGGACTACCTGAATAAGCACAAAGGTGAGTGAGGAAGGGGGCTGAGGGAAGGTTGCTACACCTTCATTAATTTCTATTATGACAGCTTTTATTACCACATTACAGCTGTTTTTTCAACTGACTTTTAGATTGCTGCAGTACAGCAAAGCTTCAGTGTGCTGCCACTGCAAGATTTACTGCTGCTTTTTTATTCCTGGGTCATTTCAAATAGGTGTTCTATGCTAAAGAGGAAAAGCAAATTCTAAAGATAATTTCTCAGCTCATCCCTTCTAAACAAAGGAAAAATATTATCTATGAACTTCTAGAATACTGTGGCATACATTCCCTTATCAGAAATAAGCTTTAGAGAGGTTTGCCCCAAATGAATGTTTACTGCCTTATTGGAAAACTGAATTTCAGTTGTTTTCATAAGCATGTCACTGAATGAGAATCTTGCAAGAAAAATAATTAAGCCTGAAACTCTTGATAGAGCAATGGAGGATGGTAGTCAAAGTGAGCTTTGAATATCTGTGTGACAGGAGCTACTTCAGGAAGAAACCCGCCAGAAACTCAACCTGAGCAGCAGAATTAGGCAGCTGGAAGAGGAGAAGAACAACCTGCAAGAGCAGCAGGAGGAGGAGGAGGAGGCCAGGAAGAACCTGGAGAAACAGATGCTGGCCTTGCAGGCACAGGTGGGTTGTTGCACAGGGCAGAACGTCTGTAAGGTCTGAAAACTGGGGAAGATGTCATCTGAAGTCACCAAGCCAGGCTGTGTGCTGTGTCTGTGGGGCTGTGGGTGCCCTGTCCCTGGAGGGGCTCAGGCTGAGCACAGCCTTCAGCAGCCTGCTGTGGGTGGAAGGTGCCCTGGTCATAGCAGAGAATCGGAACTGGGTGGTTTTCAGGGTCCCTTGCAATTCAAGACAGCCCGTGATCTAACTTGCAGAAATGGTGGATTGCATTTCTGAATGGTGCTTCCTGTGTTCTTCCCCCACTGCAGCAATGATTGGCACAACCAACTGTAACGGGCAGAACGTGGCTCTGTTTTGTTTGCTGCTGGCTCACCATTTTTGTGTTACTTTAGCCAGTGATAGCAGCTGTTTGTGGTTTTGTAGTCTGGGCTTGATGCTTTTGTTAAGCACTATTATCTTCTTCTGATACATTTCAGTTAGCAGAGGCTAAGAAGAAGGTAGATGATGACCTGGGAACAATTGAAGGTTTGGAGGAGAATAAGAAGAAATTGCTGAAGGATATGGAATCCTTAAGCCAACGCCTGGAAGAGAAGGCAATGGCTTATGACAAACTGGAAAAGACAAAGAATCGCCTGCAGCAAGAGCTGGATGACTTGATGGTAGATCTGGATCATCAGCGCCAGATTGTGTCTAACCTGGAGAAAAAGCAGAAGAAATTCGATCAGGTAATCTAATTTCCTGTCATCTTACTACAATCTTTACATGGCGTTTGCTTCAGTAGTTACTGCATTAATGTTGGAGATAGAAGAATCCAGCCAGAGCACAGTGGTTGTTGATGACTCTGATGGGAGCATCGTGGCCCTTTTATGGGTGGGCAGCCCGTGAGCTACGTGTCACCTTTGAGTTCTGTTTCATCATGAAATAAGCTCCTTATGTGTGCAAAAGGAAATGATATTGGAACAGAAACTCAACTTAAAAAGCTTTAGTTAAGCTTGAGGGATTACAGTAAGAAAGGACAGGAGGACCAAAAGTCAAATTGAACACATTCGTGTTGACTGACAGCTTTCTTTCCTCATCTCATCCCTGAACAGCTTCAGCTGTTTCCTTAACCAGCGCTCTGACCACGTCCTAAAAGGCCAGAGAGAACTTCTGAAGGCTGGTTAAACCTAAACCATTGACCACTTGAATGACTGTAACACACAGGGCTGTAAGGAGCTGATTATAGAACAAGGAGATTGATTTGTCTGTTTGTGTGATTTTGTTGTTCAGATGCTGGCAGAAGAGAAGAACATTTCTGCTAGATATGCAGAGGAGAGAGATCGTGCTGAGGCAGAGGCAAGGGAGAAGGAAACAAAAGCACTGTCTCTGGCTCGGGCTTTGGAAGAAGCCCTGGAAGCAAAGGAAGAGTTTGAGAGACAGAACAAACAATTGCGTGCAGATATGGAGGACTTAATGAGTTCTAAAGATGATGTGGGCAAAAATGTAAGTACTTCTCCTCCTTTTATTTTGTTACACTACATGGGGGATAGCACAGTAAAACTCCCTCACTGGAGGGGATGTTTGACACAACAGAAAGCATTATGTAACACAAACTACTCGAGGTATGAATGCAGAGTCTGGAGGTAACATTTCAGGCTTAATCGCATCCTCCAAAGAGACCATGGAGGGCAGAAGTTGCTGGCTAAATGGCTGCTCGAGATTCAAGAGCTTGTCTCAGTGTGTTCTCTTTGTCACATTGACTGCACAGCTCCTCCTCCTCATAATCTACACAGCTTTTTCTTGTTGTGCAGTTAGAAAAGCTTCTCTGCTGTTCTGATTCAGACATCATCACAAAGCAGAGCTGCTGTGTCCGTGCCTTCCTTCACTGTTACTAACACTCTTGTTTAGACAGCAGAGGGTCTGATAAATGCTTGTGGTTTAGGTCCATGAGCTGGAGAAATCCAAGCGAACTTTAGAGCAACAGGTTGAAGAGATGAGAACTCAACTTGAGGAACTGGAAGATGAACTGCAGGCCACAGAAGATGCTAAGCTTCGTTTGGAGGTGAACATGCAAGCTATGAAAGCCCAGTTTGAGAGAGATCTGCAAGCCAGAGATGAGCAGAATGAAGAGAAAAAGAGGATGCTGGTCAAACAAGTATGTCTGGTTTACTGCACTTCATTGCACTTCATAGAGGGAAGGGTGTGAGGCCTGTTGCCAAAGTTTTGGGCTTCCTTACTAACTTACTACTAGAAAATAAAATCACTTCCTTAAAGACCCCACCGTATAACAGATCTCTAGCATTGATCTTACTGAATAGCTGAGAATCTCTAATATGTGGATCTTGTAGAAACAAACAGCCTTGGAAGGCTTCTGAAGTTTTACAATGCAAAAATTGTCATTAACTTGCCTAGGATGGGAGCCCTTGATGTTAACATAAGGAGCGAAGTTGGTTTTTGTATACAAAAAGAGAAATAACTCATGATCACTAAGTAGCTGAACAGATGAAATGGGAATGCTTCTAACAGTGAGTTATTGTCTGTTTCCTTTTGTCAGATCAGAGATCTCTGCTTCCAATTTGTGGATTTGTTTTTTGCCATCTGCAGTGTCTTCCCCTTAGCTTGCATTCTGTAGTCTCTTCCAATCAAGTCACATTCATTCAGTTGTTCAAAGGCCTTTTGGGTTCTCAGACCATTAGTTGGGACTTGGTGTTGGTTCCACTGCTGGCACAGATCTGCTAAATGCCTTCACCTCACAGGTGCGAGAGCTGGAGGCAGAGCTGGAGGATGAGCGCAAGCAGAGGGCTCTTGCTGTAGCAGCCAAGAAGAAAATGGAGATGGACCTGAAGGACCTGGAGGGTCAGATAGAAGCTGCAAACAAGGCTCGAGATGAAGCCATCAAACAGCTGCGTAAGCTGCAGGTAAGCCCAGCTCGAGCTGTGCTCTGTCCTGTGCTGACAGTCACGTCTGCTGCTTCTCATTAAACACATCTGTAGTCAGGAGGCAGCAGGAGTGTCGAAAGTCGACTGCTGGCATGTCAGAGTGTCCAGCCTGAACACAGCATCTCTTGTCATCCTTCTGTTGGTATGGAGTTAAGGCTGCTCCCATGGACTTCTGGCCAGTCGTGGTCTTTTCCTTTGTTTCAACACTTTTCTGAAGGATTTGCTGCATATTGCTTTACAGGGCACATTTTTTAAATTTTCTGTCTTTGAATTTGCTGATTTGGGCTCAGCTGTTCCTGATTGCTGCTTCCTCAAGAACATCTTAAGGCACTGTCAGCCAAAAGCGCTTCAGAGAAAAAGAAGGAGTAACTTCCAGTTGCTTTTAAAAAGCTCCAAGTTGCTCATTCTTCTTCTTTGGCAAGAGATCCCAGTCCTTGCACTGAGGATTTATTTCCCATTCCCAGAAAAATGCTCAACATTTGGTAGAGTTGAGTTTTGCCAAAGATTTCTCAGTGCCGTGGTCCAGAGCTGCAGAAGTGTGAGATCGTGGCAAGGCCACGTAAGGCACACAGCAAATTAAGGTGCCTTTCTGCCCTGTCCTCTCTGTGCCTTGCCAGTCCAACAGAACACAGACAGCTCTGGGCCAGAGTCCAGGCTGTGGGTGAGGAGGGAAGGCTGAAGCAGGCCGTGCTGGTGTCTGACAGCATCGTGCTCCCCTCCAGGACAGGTCAGGTAGAGATCTTGTTGCTGAGCTCTGTGTGCCTTCATGCAAGCACCCAAAATAAGTATTCTCAGGATTGGAGGCATTCCAAAGATGCAAGTCTAATTTAAATGCCGTTTCTCTCCAGCTTTCATGCTCTTTTAGTATCTTAAGTCAAACTGGTACAGCTTAATGCACACTGAGGTCTTAGCAGTGTGTGTAAGTAGAAGCTAAGCACGAGCTTCTAGCCTGTCTGTACAAAATGGGTTTGGTACTGCTGCACTGAGGTCAGTTTTACCTTGTATAACTGAAATATGCTTTTCCAGTCAAAGTACATAGATTTTTTTTCCCCAAATCACTCCAAAAGCCTTATCTTTTCCACCAGTTCCACAACAAATGTAATTGAACAGCTCTTTGAGTTCTTTTCTCCACAAGAAACATACCAAACAAATTAAGGAAAGCCCTATAATAGGATATTTGTGATGAGGAATGCATGATGGAGACAAGAAAATGAAGTTAAATTGTAAAAATAATTGAAGGTGCATTGAAATGGAATGAAGTCGCTCTGGGGGAAGGACGCCTTTCCTCTAAAGGGTCAAAAATGCTTCAGAGCTCCTGATGGATCTCGTGGCTCCCTAATGCAGCGTGGCTGTGGGACTTTTCCATCCGCAGGCTCAAATGAAGGACTACCAGCGGGAGCTGGAAGAGGCGCGTGCGTCCAGAGACGAGATCTTTGCTCAGTCCAAGGAGAGTGAAAAGAAACTGAAAGGTCTGGAAGCAGAAATACTTCAGCTCCAGGAGGTGAGAGTGAACTTCACCACGCTTATTTTCCTTGGTAGAGTAAGGAGAAGGTTGGGCAGTAGGAGTGAAAATCTGTCCTGCTGTGTTGAGCAGAAATGGGAGCCAGGAGAGCTTTCTCTTCCCACCTCATCACCCTGCTTCCTTCAGCAGCTCTCTGGTGAGCTTGGGCTTCAGTGGAATCATTCCAGCTGAATCCTTTACTTCTCTGTCTGAGCTGCATGACAGCTTATGAGATACAAGGCCTCACTGAACTTGCAGGGAGGTTCAGGAGTCTCTGCGAGTTGTGGTGCACACTGTCAGTACTGACACTGGGGATTGGAAATGCAGAAAGGCCAGGAATCTCACCATCCCACCTCAGTGCACCACTGAAGTCTGCTGACTTTCTGCCACATAATACAGCTTCAGATGTGAAATTCAGTGCTGTTTGTTCTACTGTGCTGAAGCCCCACAGTGTGTTTTCTTTTCTTGCGTTGGTGCTCTGTACTCTGGAGGTGTAAGAAACTCAGCTTGCTTAACATAGTGCCCGTTTTACATTGAGCATGTAGCACACTGTGATCAGTCCAACAGTGTCTGTTTGTTTTCTTACTGCTTACAGCTTCAGTGTTTCTGTTGTTTGTGTGTTTTAGAGGCTGTGGATGCCCCATCCCTGCAGGCATTCAAGGCCAGGCTGGATGTGGCTCTGGGCAGCCTGGGCTGCTGGTTGGCGACCTGCACACAGCAGGGGGTTGGAACTGATGAGCACTGTGCTCCTTTTCAACCCAGGCCATTCTATCATTCTGTGATTGCAGCAATATTACCTTTCAGGCATCTCCCAGAAGCATCTCCAAGGACAAACTGTTTCCAGGCCTTCTGAGATCCATAACATGTCTCTTCTGAAACCTTTGCAGGAGTTTGCAGCATCTGAACGAGCCCGCCGTCACGCTGAGCAGGAAAGGGACGAGCTGGCTGACGAGATCGCAAACAGCGCTTCAGGAAAGTGAGTCTCAGGCGTATCAGCGTCTGAAGGGCTTCAGGCAGCAGCAGCTGCGGTTCTCAAAAGCCTGATGGCAAATTCTGTGTTCATTCGCCTTCGTGAATGCAAAGCGACCGGCTGTGCATCGCACTGAACGTGTGCTGAGCCCAGTGCTTCTCTCCTAGGTCAGCGCTGCTGGATGAGAAGCGCCGGCTGGAGGCTCGCATTGCACAGCTGGAGGAGGAGCTGGAAGAAGAGCAGAGCAACATGGAGCTTCTCAACGAGCGGTTCCGGAAAACCACGCTGCAGGTGAGTTGGTGGTGGTTGCTGTCAGGACAGCTCGTGCTTGGGTCGAGTGGAGGCTGTGCATGGCTCCAAATGATCCGTTCCCCTCCTCTGAAAGGTTGACACGCTGAATTCTGAGCTGGCCGGGGAGCGCAGCGCCGCGCAGAAGAGCGAAAATGCACGGCAGCAGCTGGAGAGGCAGAACAAGGAGCTGAAAGCCAAGCTGCAGGAGCTGGAGGGATCGGTGAAGTCAAAGTTCAAGGCAACGATTTCTACTCTAGAGGCCAAGATTGCTCAGCTAGAAGAACAGCTTGAGCAGGAAGCAAAGTAAGGAAAAATGTGTGTGCTGTCAGTAGAGTGTCTGAGGCATCCGTGCCTTGAGGTGCTGTGGGGCTGAGGTGTGAGCTCACAGCTCCAGCACAGCTAGTAGGTGTTAGTATTTAGAAACCTGTTGGAGGGACTGACTTGAATCAGATGCACTGGGGCTGAAAGTTTCAGTGTGTGCTCCTTAACTGAAACTGCTGATGTATTTCTTGAAGTTAACAAGTGATTGTGGTTGGTGGCCCTGCATGTGGCAGGGGGCTGGAGACTCATGATCCTTGAGGTCCCTTCCAACCCTGGCCATTCTGTGATTCTGTGACTGTGTGGACTGGCAGTCCCAGAAACCACAGCTGCTTTAGTAGGAGCTTCTTAAGACCAAACATCTCCTTGAGACACTGGTCATTATGGGTTAGGCTTTAAAGGGAAGGAGGGCCACAGGGATGCTGAAGGACCTGGAGCTTCTCTCCTGTGAGGAAGGGCTTAAAGCTGTGACTGCAGAGCCTGGAGGAGGACTGGGGACGCCATCTGTGTACACACATCCATCAGAGAGGTGCAGAGAATGGAGCCTGGCTCTTGTCAGTGGTGCCCAGGGACAGGACAGAAGGCAGTGGGCAGGAGCTGGAATACAGAGGGTTCCACCTGAGCATCAGGAAGCACTTTTTGTCTGGGGGTGACGGAGCACTGGCACGGGTTGTGGAGAGATTGTGGGGTCTCTTCCTTGGAGGCATTCAAAAGCTGCTGGGTATGGAAAAGCAGCTCTGATAGCCCTGTTGGAGCAGATGGCCTACAGGGGTCCCTCCTCACCTCAGACATTCTTTGAAGTAAATCTTGTGCTCTGGACAAGTCGTCTTTCTCCAGGCTGCTGCTTTCCATCAGTCCTCCAACTTCTTTTTTCCCTGCCTTGTCTTAGGAAGATTGAAAGTCTTATCCCCACCTTCATTCCTCTTGGGCTTTTGGCTCAGGACCATGACATTGCTTAGCACTGCTCTGTTGAATCTTGCTGTGTAGAAGCACATCCCTGTGCCTCCTTTCAGCCCTCTGACGGTACTTGTGCTGCTCAGTGCTTGTACTGCATGCTTCTAAAGCTGGTGCTCACAGCCTCCACGTGGCTTCTGATCCTTTCCAGGGAAAGAGCAGCTGCAAACAAACTGGTGCGACGCACAGAGAAGAAATTAAAAGAAGTCTTCATGCAGGTGGAGGACGAGCGCCGACACGCAGACCAATACAAGGAGCAGGTGGGTGGAGTGGCTTAGCTTGTGCTTGGGAAAGATGGGAAAAAGCCTGCTTTGAGTGGAAAGGCATCGTTAAGAAGCTTTTTAATGAAGACGTGAGGGAATCCCAGTCTCGATAGGTGAACTGGCGGAGCGGTTCCTTGCCTGCTCCCTGTGATAGCTCTGCTGTGATGATGTGTTATGCACATCTCTGAGACCCAGCTGTTGTGGGCTGTTCCCAGGAATCCAGATGGGAGTCTGCACTGAGGCTCCGTCTCCAGCAGGGGTGGTTGGGGCGCTGGAGAACCTCTCTGCCTTTCCACGCTGCAGGGCTGCAGCTGCTGAGTTTGATCCTGACAACTTGATTTTGTGTTTTAGATGGAAAAAGCAAATGCCAGGATGAAGCAGCTGAAGCGTCAGCTGGAGGAGGCTGAGGAGGAAGCCACACGTGCAAATGCTTCCCGACGTAAACTGCAGCGTGAGCTGGACGATGCCACAGAGGCTAACGAGGGCCTGAGCAGGGAGGTCAGCACCCTGAAAAACAGGTTAAGGTACGTGGTGCAGGAGTTGGCAGGGCTTCATCTGGGTGCCCTCTGACCGTGTCTGTAATGCTGCGTCCTTGGGGGCTGCTCAGCTGTGGAGCTGTGGAAGCAGAGTTGCTGCTGTTAGAGGTTGGGCTGCACTGGAGTCTGCTGGGAGCTGATGCCTGAGCCAGGTGTGATGGTTGAGGCAGCTGCTGGCTGTGAAGATGTTCCTGATGGCTCTTGAGCCAGAACTCTTCAGAGCGTATATCCTGGGTTGGCTGGGGCCGCTGCCTGAGTCCAGCAGCAGGAGGCGACATGGCTCAGTTATGCTCTTCTAGTGGCAAGCACTGATTGTGTTGCTCCCAGCCGACTCCAGGGGAGCTTTTCACACTTGGATTGCAAAGCTCTGCTCTCAGCATTTGTATCCAGTATGGAGCAGGGCTGGAGGAGGGGAGGCTGCAGGAGGAAAACCATCCCGGGTTGCTGCAGGGCCAGCAGTGGCAGGAGGGGTGCAGTGCAGCGCTTCTAAGCAAGTTGCTTTTGAAGAACCCACCCTGCTCAGTGCGTGGTGTGAAATAAGCAGAGCAGCAGAACGTCTGTGGGCGTCCTGTGATGGGAGCAGTGCTTCCAACGCTCCTCCTGGGAACCTGCAGCTCAGCTGGGAGCCGTCAGGGCAGCGTGAGGACGATGCAAAGGCTGTTCTCTGCTTGATGCTTGCAGGAGGGGCGGCCCCATCACCTTTTCCTCCAGCCGATCCGGCAGGCGCCAGCTGCACATCGAAGGGGCCTCCCTGGAGCTCTCGGACGACGACGCGGAGAGCAAAGGCAGCGACGTGAACGAGGCGCAGCCGAGCCCTGCTGAGTAGAGCCCCGCACACCGTTTGCATGCAGAGACCTTTACACCACAGTGGGCAGAGCGAGGAGGACTTTCCTGACCACCAGGCTGCCTTGTGGCCCTAAATCTGCCTTACAAAATGTCGGCATGCTACAAGGTTACTTACCGTAGGTCAACTATGTCTTAAGGCTCTCCAGCCTCACCATACTGTACCCCGCTTCAGATATAGGTACAACTGCTTTTTTTTTTACATGTAGTAACAAAACGGGATCGTCTCTGTTCAGTGCATCTATTTTCCAGACACTCATTGTAAAGCCATTTTATAAAGCATCATGTGAAGGATGAAACTTTCTGTATCGGTTAAAAAAACCCCACGAAACTTCATTCCCAGAGGGTAGGTGGTTGGGACGGCCCCATTGGCATGGCTCAGCATGCTTTGTACAGACAACATCCTTCCATTTCTTCTGTGCTCGGGCAGCCCTGGCTGCGCTGAGCCCCTCGGATCGTTGAAGACCAAACCGCACCCGCATCTTTTTTTCTCCTAACTGTTGTGATCGGCACACAATCAGGGAGTGAACTGTGAAGAGCCTCGGGAAGCGTTAGAGGGAAGCGTAGGGATGAGTGAGTAGTGTCCATTTTTTAACCCTCAGAACCATTTTGGAGTGTTCTCAGCACCTGCTTCATCCATTAGTGTCATGCAGTACAGGCAAACGCGTCACCGTTCCTCTCTGTACAGTACTTTGCAGCTGTAGCATCCTGCTCTTCCATGCCCACCAGCTCTGTATATATACACTAAGGCTAGTTCAATGTGCACACCAGTGGAAAACAAGCATCAGCACAGGCGCAGTAATTTATGAACTTGAGGACGGTGCCACGGCCGCGCTGCCAGCGCTGCACAGAGGGTGTTGCCTGCCTGCAGTTAACAAGCCAGTGGATGTGAATCCTTCTTTCGTTGTTGTTGCTGTTGTTTTTTATTTTGAGCAGTATTACAGCGAGTAGTTAGCGTTCTTTTTGTTTAAATAGCTGGAAAACTGACATTACAGAAAGTGCCTTAGACACTACAGTACTAAGACAATGTTACATATATAATTTGCCTATATAACGATGATTTAATGTATTAATTTTGACTGTGCTTCATATCATGTACCTCTCTAGTCCAAGTGGTATTATGGATATTAGTGACGATGAATCAGTGTTAATAGGAACCTTCCTCTGCCACGCGCCCAACAAACAGATACGGATTTCCTTTTTTTGGTTAAAAGCTTTAACATCTGTCGCAAAGGTTGTGTTGTGTGTTTGGGTATTTTTAATCAAACTGGCTGTTGACCACCAGGCATCTGACTGCAAATATCTTGTTTTCTTGTATACCCATATTTCTAGACAATGATTTTTGTAAGACAATAAATTTATTCATTATAGCTGTGGCCGCCTGCTCTGTTTACTTACAGGAAGAGCTATTTCTTGAGGCTGGCATAGACCTTAATAAATGAGAATATGGCTGGAAGCTGACTTCTCCCTTCTTAGTGTTTTGGTTTTCTGTTTTGCTCTCTTCTACCTCAGTACAGCGTGAAGTGTTGGGGGAGGGCTGAGCCTTACAACTTCCATGGAGCGCAGCTCTGGATCACAAAGGGATCTCAATGCCTCCAAACACTTCCCATCCTCCGAGCTCCAGTTCTGTAGCTGTCAGGTCTGACCTCTCCTGGGAGCAGGGAGAGCTGCGCCTGTTGCCTCCACAGCCAGGACTGGCAGCAGGGGGGTGGCAGAGCTGGGAGCTCAGTGCTGCAGCTGGGAGCCGTGGGAGCTGCACAGATGGGCTGCAACCAAGCGTGGGCTGTGAGCATCGCGTTGGGCCGGGCTGCTGCTTCTGTCCATGTGGTGCCCTGCTGCCAGCTCCTGCCCTGCTCCTCACAGGCTGCTCTCAGCTGTGCTGCTGCTCCTCCTGCTGCAAAGGAAGAAGCCTCACCGCCCTGTGATCACAGTGCTGCAGAGGTGGTGCTGTGCCCCACGTGTCACAGCCTGTGCTCCCATCTCCCTGTTGTACTGTGGCCACTCGGGCTCTGTGCAAGAGCAGGTTATTGCTGGTAGGGCATTTTCCAACTGACCTCAATGAAGGCAGCCCTGTCCACATGGTGTCCCCTCTCCTCCTGCCCAGCACTTCTCCCCCAGGAAGGAGCTGCCATGGATGCAGGCGCGCCTCTGCCCCAACACCAGCTGGCAATGAGGCATTTCCACAGGCTGCCACTGCAGGGCAGCAGCAGGAAGGCTGTGCTGTGATCGTGAGTCAGGAGTGGGATGGAGACCATGAGTACCTGGGGAAGCACAGGGCTCTGCTGCTGGGGGCAGCGCTGGAGCAGGCACAGCTCTGGGGGGGTGCGTGGGGTCCTAAACCCGGCCAGCGCTGCCCCTCATTGCCTGCAGCTGGACACCTCCACCAGGAGCCCAAGCAGATTCCTGCCCCACAGCACAGGGAGCAGAGGTGCGCTCAGCCCCACTGGCTCCGTGCACCAACAGTGTGTGCAGTGCCAAGCTAAGGGGCAGGAGCTGCACAGAAGAGCAGTGCCTCCCACCCTGCCCTCCGGCTCAGCCAAAAACACTGCAGGACAAACACAGCCACCGCTGCCTCTTCTGCAAAATCCACCAATTCCACATTAAAAGAACTTTATTTTGGGAATATTACTCTCAGGTTTTGGTTGTTGGTTTTTTTTTTGTCTTTAAACCACATTATGCTGTGTGCCCACGGTGTTATGGTACACTGTCCTACTGAAACATGCCATATAGACTTTGAATAAATAAAGCTACAAAGCCCAAGTTAAGTTATGTACAAAGATCTTAGGCAAAGATAATATGTTTACAAACCTATGTACAATAAAACAAATGTAAACAGTCAAATGCAGCAGAGGATGCACAGGAAAAGAGGAGCATAGGGGCCCTAAGGGCAAAGGGGGAAACGCTCCCACCTCTGTTCTGCTGGGGCCGATGGTTTCTCTCAGCGCTCGTAAATAAACCAATGTACAGCTGCAGAGCCAAGGAACACGATGGACCAAACTGGGAAGGTTTTTTTTTTCCCTCAGACCCCCCTGGGGTTCGTTGGTTCACATCAAAATCCACCGACTCTGAGGCACAGCGACAGAGAACTCGCACAAATACATCGCCTGAAAGACCCACAAGGAACACAGTCGCCCAAAACTGTCACAGAAGCCTGCAGGTGACACTGAAATCCCGTCCTATATTACAGAGCTGAACATGGGGCCGAGGGATGCAGGGTGCTGGGAGGAGGCAGTTCGTGGGCACTGCAGTCCATGGGCTGAGCGGCTTCCTAAAGAGCTGATGTCTGGCTGGGGGGGCAGAAGTGCCACAAAGGAGGGCAGAGTGCTGGGATGGTTCAGGCACATGGGAAAAAGCTCGCTGCAGGCCCCGTGCCACGGGAGGAGGCTCCAGCCAAGCTCAGCCCAGAGCTGCTAAGGGCACTGGTGCTAAATGATGTGTGCTGGGCCTTCCTCAGCAAAGTCCCACGCCAGCACCAGCTCTACCTCCATCTGCTGGGCAGGGGAAGGGCCTTATGGACACAGCCAGCTGCTCACCTGTCCAGCAGTGATTTCTATGCTGCATTCACTCACATCCCCAGAGCTCACTGCCAGCCTCCACTCCTGCTCCCAGCCTCACTCAGTGTGTCTTGAGAGGTTTGAGCCCCATGGGGAAGGACAGCAGCTGGTTGGCTCAAACAGCAGGATGTGAGATCAGGCAGGGAGAGGCGTAGCCTTCAAGAAAAGCGGCAAATGTTTTTGTCACACCAAACCTAACTGAGAAAAGAGATGCAGTGACAGGTCGAGCAGCACCTGGCTGAGGTTCTGCATCCCCTGCAACAGAGCACTATGTGTCAGCTTGTGCAACACGTGGTACGGGGCCGCAGAGCACACCCACTACAGTTAACTCTATTAACAGGACACGAAAGGCTGCAAGCATGGGCTCTCCTCCAGCAGCACGGGCACTGCTGCATGCCATGGTGCAGGTCCTGTTCCTGCAGGGCAGGGAGGGGGAAGAAACCAAAGCACTTCTCTTGTTGGGCCGAGAAAAGCGTCCGCGAGTCCAAGCACAGCCTGGCGCCGACTCATACGCTCAGGGGGAGCATGCCAGGTGCTGAGGAAGGTCTGGAGGCTCCCAGTCCCGGGGTCCCTTGATCAAAGCCGTTTACTGCCCTGAGAAGCAACAAGAGACAGGCAGGTCAGTACCAGCCCACCCTGGGGCTGAGCCCAGCCCCTCCACCCCAGACCTCCCTGCTGCACACACACCCAGGGGCAGCGCTGTGCTGACTGCACAGGGGCCATACAGAGGATGAGGGGCGACGGCCTCAAGGGTGGCACAGCCACAGGCAGCTCAGCTGCCGCCCAGGCCCATTCCCCACATCCTTCCCTCCTGCCCAGCAGCAGCTGCTCCCAGCCTGCAGGCTCCGGGCAGCCCTCAGGGCACAGCCGGGCAGGGCTGGCTCCCCTCCAGCCCAACTGGAGGCTCAACACAGGCTGATCCCAGCACAGTGGAGGCATCCGTCCGTCCACCTGCACACGCTCACACAGCTGCAGTGCAACCGCGCAATGGAGAATGGGCTCAGTGAGAACAGGCAGCACACAGTAAAGCACAGCGGAGCTGGGGCTGTAGAAGGGCTCCGGGGCCTCCAGGCCTCCCCCACCCCTCCCTGCTGAGCCCCCAAACCCACAGCCTCCACCCAGCTGCAAACCACAAGCTCACCCCTTCCCACAGCTGCTCTCAGCTGCGAGGCACACAGCCCAGGGAGCAGCACACGTGTGTGACAGCCTTCCGCAGCCTCCACTCTGTTTGGGTTTTGATCTCCTCAATTCAGCTCTGCACACACCACCTAAGCTCGCCGTCCGCTGCTTGCCGTCAGCCCAGCCTTGATGAGGAGATGCAGTTACCCCTCAACAGCACAGCACACCCACCCGACTGCTGCCCCCGTGCTCCCTGTGCCCAGCAATTACAGCGCTGATCCAGAGGAGCAGATGAAGAACCTGAATGCCTGCTAGCAAGGTTGGCTTCCCATGGTAATGCTGCTGCAGAGCCCTCCCCACCTCCAGCAGAGCCTGTCGCACCCCACATGGGGCTGTGGGGGGGAAACCTGTGCCTCCTTTCCTGTTAAGGCTGAAATTTCAACTGACTGAGACACGACCTGCAATGTGTTTCAGAGGCAGGTGCCTCCATGCAGCAAAACACCACTGGAAGAGTCCTTAGAGCAGATGCACCCTGCTATTGCCACGTGAATGAAGGGGCAGGAAGCCGACCTGGTCCCAACATGACTCTGCAAATGACTTATCAGGGAGAGAGCAGCTCTGCCAAGCAGCGCAGGGGAGAACGAAAAAATAAATGGGATTAAAAAGCAGTGGTTTGCTTCCTTTGGAAGAGAAAAGAGACATTCGAGGCAGGAATGGCAGAGTTTCACCTTTAAGGGATGCAACTCCTTTCAGCTCCTGCTCCAAGGCCCATTCAGCAGCACGGGTGCCCTTTTCACATCCCAGAGAAGCATAACCAAGGCCAGAGGCCATGAAGCAGTCAGGCCCTCCTCACAGATGCCACACAGACATGGCAGGGCCCAGACTGAGCTGGGGAGACACCAACAGCTTCACGAAGCCCAGGACAAAAAGGAGAAGGAGCCATCGCTGAGCGGGGTGCAGCAGGGCAGGGGACACACACTGCACACTGCTGGCGTCACCCTTGGTGCAGAAATGAAGATGAAGCAGCAGCTCTGATTTACAGAGAGCTCTCTCTATGGTGAGTCCATCAGGGCCGGCGCCTCAGACTGATCCCAAGCCAACAGTCCCTGCTGGAAACATTCCCCCCTGCAGCAGCTCCTGCTGGGTGTTTCTGACTGCTGTCCTGACCATGGCACACATTTTGTGCCCATTTCCAGCTGCTCTCCATCCTGTGATTGCTCCAGCTGGATCTTTACTCGTTAATCTGTATTTCAAGCTGTATTTCATCCTTAGCACAAAGCCTCTCTTAACTCTAAGCATCAAACAGAACCTCAACAGAACACTGTCCTGGAGCCCAATAACCCAGCCTGGCCCCCACTGCACACACAGCAGGGAAGGGCCATCCCTGCTCCCTCCAAGGCAGGCCAACACCCAGCACAGTGCTGAGGAAGAAACAAGGCAGAGGACACACTGACTGCAGGATTAGCTGGGGTAAGAGCAGCAATGCTTCACCCCATATCTCTGTCACATCCGACTCCATCAGAAACATGCATATATTTGAAGAGTTATTAAACCAAGAAAGCAAGCAGCACTCAACCTTACAGCTGGAACTGGTCACAGCACCAGAGAAACTTATCTAAAGCAAAGAGAAAGAAAGATTATAGCCTCAGGCCTCAATCATTGCCTATTAGTTCGTAGTGCTACGAGAACTACCTCATGCAGTTAGCATATCCACCAACTCTGCACCTCCAAGCACCGCAGTTAAAATGCATGCAGCTTATCATTGCAAATGAATTCATTTACCCATGACCAAGGTGGGGAATATCACCTTTTCACGCCTAGTGGAGAAAAAGTGAAACAGTTTATGCACACAGTGAAGACATTCTTGGACACAACCCTGAGTTAAGCCACAGGGAAAAGGGTTTGACTGAACCTCACCTGGCTGCTGATCCCTGAGCTCTGCACAAGGATGCTCTGCAGGGCAGACAGGGATCCTAGGTGCAGTGACTGCCACCACAGCTGCTCACACGGTGGCACTGCCAGCAGCGTGCAAGCAGAGGCACATCTCACTTTTAAACACAGCCCAGCAGATTCACAGAACAAACAGCAACTGCAGTGCTCTGATGCTCAAAGAAAAGGACTGAGGGAGTTGTGAGCAAGGAGCTCATGCCCCAAGGAACAAACAGCTCGTCTTGGCTCACTGCAGTCCCAGCTCAGCTGTCGTTGTGCCTCTGCGGCACCCATCAAGGTCAGAGGCATTTTATTCCCCAGGTGGATCGCAGTCCCTAACAGCTAACAACAATTCTAACTGCAAAAGAACAAATTTCCATCACAGAACACCCCTCAGGTGCTGCTCTGTAGACCTGGGGGTGCACACAGAGCCACCACGTTTCTAAAGGAACCAGTCTGCAGGAAAGTGATCTTATACCAGACTTAGTAGAGCACAAAATAAAAACAAAACCCAAGACAGCAGATAATTCCTGACCCTTCCAATTCTTCTGCAAAGCTCGCGTGCAAGCCCAGCTGTTCTCCAAACCTCCCCTCAAACGATTCTGAGGTAACTGCTCCTATCCTGGCTTCCACACCTGCTTCAGCTGCCCGCCTAGCTCTGCTCAGCAAGCACAGAGCAGGAGTTTGATGAGACACAGAGGCTCAAACACTTTCAGCAACAAAAAGGCAGAGAAAGGAAAGCAAATGGAACCGTAATGACATGGCTGGATTACCTCTGGCACAATCCCACCACCCAACAACTGGCCGTTCATAAGGCAGCGGCTGCAGACTGGACCGGGTCTAGGAGCGCGGGTGGCTGTTTCAGGCTCCAGCGACAGTTTGGGGCAGGGAAGAGAGAACAGGGGCTGGAGAGAAAGGAGAAGAGGGGAGAAGAAAGGGCAAAACCTCGGCTCAGCCAACCGCTGTGATGCACTCAGGTCTGGTGGCAGGGCTCTGCTCTGCCCTCACGCACAGCGAGGCAGGGTTACGTGTGTGTGCAGCACAGCGCTGCACCCGGCCCTGGGCCACGAGGAAGGCAGAGCAGGGCAGCTGTGAGGTGTGAGCTGCTGATCCCACGGCCTGCAGCACATCTGTGTTCAGAGGGGAGGGATGGGACTGTGTAAGGATCTCTAAGAACGTGCAGGTAAATTGGTCACCTCCATCACTTCCCCAGTCTGTTAGCATCCTTCAAGTCTGCTGAGGAAGTGCACTATCAAAGGGACACATGTCTAAGCCTTTTTCAGCTACAGCCTGCCCTGAACTGCAGGCAGCCAGCCCAGATAGCAAGGGTGATGACAATCAGAAGGTAATTAGAAGCGACTCCCATCCCACGCAGCAATCAGCTAATTACCATACCACAGTTCACTGTAGCCATGCTGCCTCCCAAGAACACTTCTAATGTCTCCCCAGCACTGCTCTGACAGCCTGCACATGAAATGGAGCCCACGGTGCCGCCACCACTGCTGTGGTGATGCACAGACCCTGGTCAGCCTCCCAGTACGCAGCCAACCTCACAGTCTGCCCCATTTGCAGGTGATGCTGACCTTGCTAAGTATGTGAACACTCCCTTTTCTAAAAGCAAGAAACACCAGTAGCTCTGAAAGCTCTTCTTCTTGCCAGTTTCTAAGATGCAACATGCCCTGCTACCCACATAGCAACATGATTCAGCTCCCACAAGGAGGATTCCAGAAACCCAGCCTGTCTACTTCTATGTGGCACTCTTTAAGTTGTTTAAAGATCCCAATAAATGCTGTTTAGAGGATGTGCTGAATATCAGCGTTAAAACTGCTCTGGCTTGAAGTCTAATAGGGAAGACTATTGCCAGCAGAGAGCACAGAGGGTGTTTTGCACAGTGCCATTGAGCACAGGTTTCCCTATTGCTGGGTAACACAGGAGGAGAGCCTGGCTGTGCACCCTGCTCCTCAGGGCTGCTCATGCAACCACAGGGCCCTGAGCTACAAAGGACTGTGGGAAAATCCTCCTGCTGAACCACTTCCCCATACCAGAGAGGAAGCTCCAACTATGAGCAAGTCACAGGGTGGTTTTTCCTGCAAATGCTGCCTCAAACACTACGGCTGACACACAACAGGACGGCACAGGACAGCTGTCCCTTCTATCAGCAAGGATTTCACAGTCAGTAATGTGTGCTTTTTCACTGATAGCAGGGAGGAGAAGAGCAAAGAGGGAACCACTCTCCAAGGAAGCAGTGCTGCCCACTTAGTGCTCTTACTAAGGGAACCTGCAGCTCTGCAGTTCAGGCACTCCCCGCACACAAGCATTCCAACAGCTGTGGCAGCCCCACCACTGCCTGCTTGAGATCCTTGTGAAGGGCACAATCACTGCACCAGAAGGTTTATGCAGCCACCAAGAGCTGGGGCAGCAGAGGGCAGCGCAGGCAGTGACATCCCACCAGCTGAGACGTCAAAAACTTGCTTTTCTTTTTGCTTTACAGGTGGAAGCAAAGGCCTGCAGTGGAACAAAGTGAAGCAAATTTGCCTGCAGTGGAACGCTGCTCCTCTGTCCCCTGGAGAACCTGGCTGCACAGATTTGTCTGACTGGACAAAAGCTAAAAACAAGCCAAGGAAAACTTCTGTTTCACACAGCATCCTGAAACATCCACCCCCCTCAGTGTACAAACACATGATGGCTTACCCTTTGTCAAAGAAAGAAGTATGCCCTGCATGAGGGAACTTGGTGCCGTTGCTGCTCATCGCGCTGCTGTTAGCGGTCCCTGAAATGTAGGATTTCCGTGATGCCTGGTCCTTTGCAAAATTCCTGCAAGCAGCTAACTTGGATTCTAAGGCCTGTGAAAGGAAAAGAGAGGTGGGGGAGGGAGAAGAGGGATTACTTTTTTTTTTTTTAGAGAAAATATTTTGCTGCTCAAGTTCAGGCTTTAGCATGACCAGAAATCAGCATGGTCAGAACCCCAGTGTGACCATCTTAGGCAAAAAATGAGCTAGATGGGAACAGAGCTGCTGTTTTCTCCAGTCAGAAGCACGTAATGAGATGCTGATGCAGACTGCCAGGTGCAGTCCTCCTCCATTAGGGTAAGGACTTTACAAGAAATCAACTCTCATTTAGGTACCTGAAGCACGGAAGTCAGATGCTGGAGGTGGTAACTGAAAGCTCCTGTTCCAGAGTTAGAGCGATGCTGGTGTAAGCTGACCAAAAAGCTCAAGGAGAAAAGCAGAATCCTCCAATTTCAGGAGGCACAGCATATTTGTAAAGTTGCATTTTTCCCCAGGAAAGTATCTTTCTGGTATTTCCTAATCACTGCCTGCAAAACTTCACCTGTTTCTTTATCCTCCCTGCTAAGCTTCAGAAGAGGTGCTACAGACCCCCCATAAGAGGGAAACAAAGGCAGCTAAGCCTATCTCCAGGGGTTCTACCTCATCTCTACCACATCCAAGCAAGTCTGACAAGTTCTTTTCCTCCTATACAAGGTAGCAGACTTGCCTCATCCCCTGACTCCTAGCAGGGAGGGCACCAAAACTGAGCTGTCCATGTAGCTTGCTGTCTCACATGCCAGCAAGAAAGCTGAGGGGAACATCTTGGAGAGAAAGGGAGCCCCAGGCACAGGATGAGGCACCCAATGGGTAAGCCAACCCACAGAAACCCTGCACATCCTATAATTATTACTAAGTAAATGCATCAGCTGGAATTTAGTATCGCTGGCTGTGTGTGTTTAAGAATAGGCTGGGAAAGAAGCACGCTTATTTGGCATTTCCTGTCCTCGCAGAGTAATCACATGGGATGTCATTAAGCTCCCTAAATCCCCTACAGACTCTTACTCACAATGATCCCATTTTAAACATGCCACTCTGGAACCCTGAGCCGTCCTGCTGCCCTTTCAACCCAGGCTTGATGAGCTCACAAGCTCTAAATACAAGCAATGATCTGATTTTTAATGTCAGATTTGGCTAAAACAACCATATTCATGCCAGCTATTTCTGTTCTTAGTGCAAACCACAAGGGACAAAGGAAAGCCAGCCCTGGAGGCTAGACACCAAGGCTACCATGCTTCCACTCGAAACACTGCCCAAGGAGGTAAGCAAACAAGCTTCTCACCACTCACAAGTTGTGTCTTCATTCAGCTGGAAAGCCTGGCATCCTAAGCAACACCACAACAGATGTCAAAAGCACTTCTTTCCTGCTCACAGTTGTAATCCCTTTAGAGGCTCGCATTTCACCTCCCAATCAACTACAGATGGGAACACTCGGCTTTCTCCCGATTTATTCTTTCACTTTCTTACCAAAGGGCTATTTTATTTTTTATAACCTATTCATTTAAGTTCTCAGTAACTTCTGCAGATCTCCTCAGAGCCTCCATCTGCTATCAGCTCACCTCCCATGAATAACACAATTGTGCAGTGGGTCCTAAGGCTGAGGTTCAGCTGAGTCCTGCTTTCACATGAAACATGAACAAGCATCTGCTAACACCCAGCCTCCATGCACCAAGAAAGTCTTTACTCCAAAAACAGATTTTATCTCTAAAAGCTGGCATCAGATCCTTAGCAACCCGCTCCATGAATCAAGATAATTAAAAAACAAGCGTTGTCACATCCCAAACACTAAGTGTGGACAGTTTAAGAGAGACACCTTAGAAACTCCAGCACTAATTCAGCATGAGCCAAGGCCTCTTCATCCCCCATGTGGATGAACTCTCAGGGAAGGCACAGAACTGGGGACAGTTCAGTACACAGCACTCACCCCAACTTTCCGTAAGAGATCCCCCACGATGTTGAGTGCAGATATTCTAGCTGAAGGAGTAAGAGGGCTTGTACCAAATCCATTTGGTATAGCTGCAAACAAACACACTTCATTATATATGTGCCACTCCTCCACTATTTCATTTTTAAATAACTCCTGTAAGGAGGTAAATCTTAGATCTGACTGCAGACTCTTTGTACAAACAGTAACACAGGCTACAGATCACTAGCCACAGAGAAAAAGCTTAATTCCTGCCCACTCCCCTCCTGCCCATTAGATACACACACGCAGAGTTCACGCACTCTCCATCTGCATAGCTGCTGCCTGCAATCCATCTAATCCAACCAGAGCTTTCTCTGGAGTCTACTTTGATTTAAAATAAATTGTTTTAATCCTCGTGATTGACCTGAGCCTTCCAGATGGAAGAGGACTAGGCTAATATCCCACTGCCTGACAGCACAGCACCCCGCAAGCACACGCTAACAAAGACAGCCCAGCACTGCTACCCACCATTTACCCACCAGGGAACTTCAGCTGAAATGTTACTTACTGCATTCCCTGTGACCCCAAACGTATTCTACTGCAGAGCAAGATCCTCGCCCCTACAAAGCAGTAGCTAAGCTTCTCCCTTTCTTTCCCACAGTATTAACTAATTACACTTATTAAATAGGTCTGACACTGCTCTGGTATTTCAGCACACGTTATGTAGGGTCCACACGTATCTGTGTTCACTTTGAATTTACTAACAAGGGCCTGTCTGAAGTTATTTTTCGACAAGCAGAACGTACTCCCACCCAATCAGGCACAGTTTCCAGGAATTATACCTTTGGGGGAAGGAAAACTATTTTCAGATCCTTTTCCAACAGGCGTAGCTGGCAAGGAGAGAGATGCCTGGACAGCTGAATCCATCTTCTCACAGTCCAGAGTTGGAGAGCTGGGCGCAGACTTGCGGGTGACTTCCTGCTGCCTTTCCCGTACTGCCAGCTCCTGCCGCAGGTCTGAGCACGCAGACAAAACACACAGCACATCAGTGGCAGATTTCTCCAGCATTCCACAGAACAACAGAATTCTTGCAGAGAATACTCTGCAGTAATCAGTGAGTCACTGTCGCTGCCTCCCTCCAGCAGCAAAGCCCTCCATCTCAAATAAGGCAGAGCTCGAAAGGCCACACAGTGCTGGCCCAGAGAGCTGCGTGCACCCAGAGCACAAGGCTGGTGACCTGCGCTCACATTCCTCCCCACTTGTAGTTTGAGTTCCATGGAAAGCAGGCTGCAGAAGAACACAGCCACTCACAAATGCCTGCTAACTGCACTCAGCTGGGAGGCCATGGAAACAGACTGATGACCTGATCTTGTGTTTCTAATTCCTAACGCTGCCCTTCCAGTTTAATCATCTGCTGGACTGCACACTAGCCATTGGGAAGGGGTTGTGTCTGCTGTTTCTTGATTCATCAAGATGAGAACAAGCAGACTAAAGAGGTTCATAGCCCAAATGACAGAGGATGAGAAGGGAAATTAGGAATCCAGTGCTTTATTCCCACTATCTCTCTGGACTGCTCTGTATCACCACCTTGCTGCCTCCCATTCCACACAGATTTGCTATAAAGAACATCCAGCACAATTCAGCAATGGATCTGTGAAGTCTCAAGCAGGGCCCAGAGGCAAATCACTAATACATTACATGGTTGGGTTTTTTGTTTGTGTTTGTTTGCTTTTCAGGCACAGCCTAAAAAGGTCCTTTTTAGGTCCTTGCTTTCACTGAGAAATTGCTTCCAAAGAAATAGTTTGGAAAGAATGCTGAAAAACACGGATGTCTAACCTGCAGTGATGGCATGCTAACGCTGCTCCATCAGAGCAATCATGTTCCCCAACCACCAAAATAGAAATAAAGTTTCCCCCACATTCTCAACATGAAACCTCTCAGGGAATTCCCAGCTCTTACAGCTCTGAGGATTATCTGAAGCATCTCTGATGCCACGGCTCTAACCACAGTCTTTAATGCCATATCTTAAAGAAGCCAGGCAACTTCCAACAGGTTCAGAAGGTAACAGCAGGCAGCATTTTTAAAGATAATTATTTACCATTTGGCATGCATTTCCTTGTCACTTCCTGTACTTTCCCTGTGCCTTGTGGCACAAAGCCACAGAGAGGAAACTTCTAGAACAGTTTTCAGCTCTATTAAATCTGTGGAAAGCAGTATGTTTTTACTCAGCTTGGTTAAAAACCCTGAAAGAATCTGACACTGATTTTACCCAACGGGAGGAATTCTTTCCTCTTAGATTCAGTGAACACACAAAGAACAGAGAACATACTGCTTATTAGCAGGTAAATTCCAACGCTTATATTACACATCCAGTTTCAATCTCATTAAGTGAAGCTTTCCATAAACATGAGCTCTGGTTGCTTCATGTCTCTGTTAGTAAGTCAGCAATGTACAAAGACAGAACTAATCAAGCAAGCCATACCTCTGGCTTCATCCTTTAATCTCTGTACAGAAACTAGCAGTGACTCCTTGTCATCCAGTTCACTTTCTAGAAACGCGTTTCTCTCTATCGCCTGGTTCAGCCTTTGCTCAAAGTCTTCCAATGAAACTATTGTTGCCCTAGAAACAAAATCCAGAATATTAGATTCTTCAGCTCAGCTAACTTAAAAGTGTATTCAAATACATAATAGAGGAAAAATGTTAGCAGGACCTACATTCAAGATAGTTACTTGAAAGCTATGAAAATGCTTCTTAGGAGGGACTAGAGCTCCAAAGAAGAGAGAGAGAGATGAAAAGAACATGATAGTATCTAGCTCTCCAAGATGTGCCAAAGAGCTGGGGCAGAGCCAGCCTGGCACACCGAGCTCCATTTTTCCCAAGTCATTCTCCAAAGTCATGTATTTCGTGTGTCAGCTCTGGAGAAACAGGCAGCAGCTCACAGAAAGAAGGGCACTGGGATGCTTGTCCCGTGATATCAGTGAGACAACTTATGTGTGTCAAAAGTTAGTCATGAGGTTAAGAGTGCTGTGGAAACAAGGCCTCAGCTCTCAGATCTTACTGCCAAATAGCCAGAGGCTCATTCCTGGTCCCACTGAATCAATGGCAAAATTCCCATTCAGCAGAGCGGAAGCACGATCGACTCCAAAAACGGGCGTCTCCTGCAGCAGCCTGCTCATTTTCTGCACTTACACAGACCACATCTGCTCCCCACCGTCATTAAGCTGTTATGCAAGGAAAGAGGAGACTCCTTTGGCGTGTTTAATTTAAAAGGGACCAAGTAAAGCACCAGCTTCCTACTTCAAAGGGGCTTTGAGCTACAGGGATCACAAACGTAAGAGTCACTGGGCTGGCAGTATCAAAATTAGAGCACTGGCCTCGCTTGCACAGCTCATTGCTCACAAGAACACAAAGCACCTCAGGTCCCCCCAAAAGCTTTTCTTCTGTAACGCAAAACTACCAGCTGATGGAGGTGAACTCCAAGGGTAAGTTGCACTTTACAAAGAGTCAAGTGACTTAGGATTTTTTTTAATTATTATTTTTTACATGTGCATTTTTGTTCTCCTCCCCCACTCCCCCATTAAAGGAATAATAAAATGATGAATCTGAATAATAAAATGATGAATAACACAGACAAGATCCAGCGAATATTTAAGGAAATAAGAGTTTTGCAGCCTTCACCTCTTGGCACGCTCCAAGTCATCGTTGGCCTGCTCCAGCTCCCTGACATACTTATGAAGCTGATCTTTAATGGCCCGGGTCTGGCTCAGGTCATCCTCTAACAATGACACCTGCTTGTAGCTCTGTGCATACTGGTGCTCCAGTTTCTCCTGAAAGAGAGAGGCGTAGAGAGGGAAGTATCAGCAGCATCCTCGAAGCAACATGCTAACTGCGGTCTGCACATCTGGGACTGCAAGGCAAAAACTGTACAGGCAGGGGGAACTCAGAACATCAGCAAGGAACAAAAGATACGATTGCACACGCTGCCTTGTGCACTGACTGCTCTTAACGACACAGCTGGCTGTTCAGCTGCTCTAAAGCCACAAACATCTAGAAAACCAGAGAGAAATCAAACTGCACAGCCTTCCCTTTCAGTGCCTCCCTCCCCTTACAACGGCCACAGACACAAGAACTCATCTGACATCTCCATTGCTGAAAATCAGAGCCACTGCAATCTGTTACTGGACACCTCCAAGTTCACAAACTTATCTTTGAAAGGCTGGAAGATGAATTCCAAAACATGCTCTCACCTGCTTTAAGGGTGCAGACAGGGGCTTATGGAAAAACTGCTGACCTTAAAAGAATAGGTACCAGCCTTACAGACATAACTAGGACTGGATATGTGAACAAGAAATTCTCAAAATATCACTTCTATTGGGTAAGATCCCAACCCTTGCTTTCATAAAATAATCCAAGATCACCAGAACAAGTACTTTTCAGGACCCCAAGAGAGGCAAGAACTCCTTAATGGACAGACACTAACTAGAATTCCCTTTCTGTACACAAACAGATCTTTATGCAGTCCCTATCCCCACAGATATGGCTATCAAGAAAAAATTAGGAGAATCCCCCCAAAAGATGTCACCAATCACCCACTGTCACATTTCAGTAGGGTGCCAAAAGACGAAGGAGAAATTCTGGGGGAAAAAAAAAAGAAAAAAAAAGTCCAGAAAGAGGACAAAATCATGGTCTGACAAAACAAACTTGTGTTGTCCTCCCTGTTGCTATGTGATGCTGCCTGTGTACACAACAAAGCACCACTTAGCGAAGCCTAAAGATTTCAAACAAACGAGCACAAACTCAATGACAAGTGTTTAATGACGTGAACAAGAAAAAGTCCTTGAGAAATTTCTCTGGTGTGCTGCTGGCCTTATTTGGAGTACATGCCATGCTCAAGAGTAGAGCTTAAGCAGATGATTCCTTTACATCGTTTAGACCTCCAGTGACCCAGAACAGAACAGACAGCCTGAAATGATACCCACGACATATCTGAAGGAAGAAGTTACAGATGAGACCTACCTTCAATGTTTCCACTTCATATTTCAGCCTTTGGTTATCTGCTTGTAAATCTCTATTCCTCTGCTCAGCCTGCACTAGCTGCGCTTCCAACTCAGCTTCTAGTTCCCTGCTTCCCTCCTGAAATTCAGCCAGTTCTTCACGAGCTTCCTGGAAGCTGGAAGGAGATTTCATCAGTTCAAAATGCAGCATCTCTCAAGCACAAAGTTCACTGCTCTTCAGAAATAATTAGATGAAAAGGCAACAAGAGTTTTAAAGTGTTTAACCACAGACCTCTGCAAGGAAAATTAAAAATGGGGGAAACAGAGCAATTGTATTGTTTACCTACTAATGGAAATTCACCCCTTTATACCAAATAACTCCATTAAATGCACATGCAAATACAACCTATAGCAAGGCTATTTCCAGGATTCCTGCTAGTCTGTACCCCACTAGACGTCACTCTAGCAGACTTGAGAGAGTCACGACATAAAGCTTTTAACCTGCTTCAGGCAAAAACCAGCACAGAACAATCACTGCATCACTACCTGCAAATAGAAGTGTGCTGGAAAGCATTCAGGTTTGAATCTCAGGGTTGCTAAATGCTTTGGTAGGAAGCCAGCACCTACCCTCCTTACACCACTGCAAGGTATTAAATGACTTGTAGCAGCAACTCCACATACTTCACTAATTACATTTTCATCTTTACCATATGTAGCAGCTCTTTGCAACCGGCAGAGTTGGCTTTAGGAACCTACATCTCGATTGGCACCAGTGAGACCTTCCTGACAGACTTTTTCACACAGCTCAAGGATCTCAAATGCCCACACCCTGCCCCCTACACCCAGAAGACAGACCCAAACAAAAAACAGCTTGCACACTGGGCTCCTTAGGCTGGCTTTGCTTCTATTGCACACCAGTAACACAGAGTGCAAGAAAAGCTTTCTGAAATGTACGAGCTGGAAACCTCCAGTGCTGACTCCCCTCCCCCACAACAAACAAACAAATCAACAACCACCACGAACCACAAGCAGCACTGAAGACAACAAGCTCTCCTGCCACTTTTTGTAACCAAAAAGCATTCTGCTCCCCTTAAAAGACAGCAGAGGCAAACACAGGCAGGACTAAGAGGTATAACAGACTTCAATATATTGCAGCCAGCTACCAAATCAGAAACTTCTCAGACTGAGTGCAAGAAGCCCAGGGGAACAGTAATGATGCCAGGCAAGCCCACAGGCAGTCTTCTTACTGCAAAACATCAAGCTACTACTTAAGACAGCATTTTAATTATACAAAGATGCACATTATCATAAAAGGGCTCTTCTCTTGCTCTAACTTGCTCAGGCTTGAGTTCACGGCATGGTAACACAGGGAACGAAATACTTAGCCTCCACAAGGCTGGATTTAAAAGCTGCACCTAAACTGGAAATGCAGAGAGTCATTTTAATACATTTTTGGTAAAGTCTCACAGAGAAACAGACTAAGCCACATCCTCAGTCACCAAGAACCAAATCCACTCTGAAAATATACAACAGTACCTTTGTTTGTACTTCAAGGAAAGCTCTTTCCAATAGGCAGTTTCCTCCTTTGGACTTGAGAAGGTCGGAATTTCCTCACTGTCCATGTTCAATATGATCTGTAGGATGCACACGTAAGAAAGCAATTTTAGTATGATGAGGCAGGCAGAGCAAACCCCCCCACTGCTGCTGTACTTCAATGCTGGGCCCTGCAGACTTGACACTGGCCTGTGAGTGTTAATGATCCCTAACAGCCACCTCTGAGCAAAGACCAGCTGCAACAAGTAACTCCATGCTCTGCAACCTCTGGAAACGCTCATGCAGCCTGAAACAAAACCAGAAATCTGGGCTGTATCCTTTACTGACCACTGAAGCAGCAGTTAATGCCACTGGCACATTTAGGACCACCACTGGTAAGAATTTACAGCTATCACAGTTTCCACTTTGATTAGTAAAAGGCTCTTCCTACAGCGCACACTGCAACACTGTCTGCCATGACTGCACAGAGAGCTCCCCACACACCAGGCCTCAGACACGGCTGAAGATGACGATAAGAACAAAGCAGTGGTGCTGGATCTGCATGCACTGCAGTACCCGGGGATGCACTCAGCCAGGCCCAGCTCCCAGCTCCAGGCAGCACTGTGTCATTTTCAAGCTCCCACCAACCTTCTTGCTCACAGGCAGCCATATCTTTTTTTTTTTTCTTTCCTCTCCAAAAAGCAAAACTTAAAATAGATCATAAATCTCCAGAAAAGAATAAGCTGAAACTAACCTCTATTGCAGAGCCTTTAAACAATGTTTGTACCAAGCTCATCGCAGCGGATTAACCACTGCAGCTGACCTACAAGTCCTGACTTTCACATTCTGACAGTCAATAGCCAATGCTGTCCCTCCAGGCCTGAAAGTGTCACACTGACATGTCCTGCATCTCAGTGACCCACATGTGAGACACCCAGAAGTGGCACAAAACAACAGCAGAGCTCCCATTAGCAGGCACAGCAGCCCACCCCAGAGGCTGGTGCTTGGCTCACCCAAAGGCAGGGCTGAACTGACACACTGCTCTGCAGCTGCCACAGCGCAGGGCACAGAACCAACCTTACCCACAGGGCGCTCAGTACATCCAAAAAGCCTCAACTCTCTCCCTGTTTACCTAACTCACAGCTGTGCTGCAGCAGCAGTCTGCCATGCAACAGGCCTTTATGCTGCCTGACCGTGCCTCCTTTCCTACACGGTCCTGAACTGAGAGAATAAAACATGGGAGGCACTACCATTCCTCCCAGCACATGTATTTTCAGTCCTGCTGTTCCTCATTAGATGCAAGTTACTTTGGGTGTATGTGCCTCAGTTACTGCACCTGTTACCAAGGCAGTTTAATGACAAGCAGGAACGAATCAAGTCCTGTGTCTGCAGTGGATGCAGAGCCCATGAATCACCTCCTGAGCTGCCACTGTCTCACAGCCTGATGCATCAAGGCAGGCAGATATCTGCTGTGGCTCAGGCCAGCTCCTGAATTGCTATGCAGATTTGTGGGTTGAGGAAGAGGTGAGCAGTCGGTTACTGCTGCGTGTGTCCATAACATCAGTCCCCAGCAATCACACTGAAACCACTTCATAAGTCTTCAGTCTCGTGGCTCTCAGCTGGCACTCTCGGGTCAGCCAGAAGCACATTTTCCTCTCATTAAACGAAGCATATCATTGAACAGGGTCAGCTCCCACAGCTGTGCCTAAAGGTAAACAACCAGGGAACCACCCACCGGCTGAATTCAGAGAAAAGTCAGTACGAGGAAGTACCTTACATCATTTCCTAGAAGCAGCACGATAACGTGTGCCTGGGTCCACGACTCCTTCCTGTCTGCTTGCACAAGGCACACCCTTGTACCAACGCCCCAGGAGCCCTGCAAGCAGCAGCAATCACTCTTCCTTCAAAACAGCCCCCAGGTCTCCTCGTGGGACGGAGCCGAGCTGCCACAGCCAGTCCCCAGCCTCATCCATCTCGCTATGCAGCAACAGCTCACAGCTCCCCACACTCCATGCTTTCCATCGCACCCAATGCTGCCAGCACTGGGTTTTGATCTGCCAACTGCACTACAGAAACACCCCCATCAGAAGCTCGTGCCAACATGCTAGCTAAGCATTTGTGCAAACAAACTTTTATCATTTCTCCCCCGTGCCTGGAGGACAAGAGAAAGAGGAGAGCACACTCACACTATACACAGTGGCTCCGAGCCGTAAGACTGCTTTAAGAGACACAGGCAGCTCCCAACCTGCACCTCTCCCTTCTGCCAGCCTTTGCCCATTCCCCCCACTCACGGTACAGAAAACCAGACCTATCCAAACGCCCAGCAAAAAGCAGCTCCGCGGCGTTAACAGAACCTAACACACAACTCCCAACATCTGACAGTGGGACGGTGGTGCCCACGGGATGCCAGCAGTCGGACACAAAGCACTGTGCTGTAGCGCATTGCCTCGGGCATTGTGTGAGAGCTGAGCCCAGCACAAGCCCTTCCCATTCAGGAGCTCCTCTGCATACGTGGCACTTGCAGAATCAGGCCTTTGACAGACAACACTGGGGCTTTCAGGAACAGACAAGACAATGCAGCAGCGTCTTCCAGGGAAAAGGAGAGCAGGCTCATGCCGATGCCCACTCGGAATTCATTACAACACAGCTCAGCATTCACGCAGCACCCTGGGAAAACTCAGTTACACGGGCAGAACTCCAGATCCAAGCAGCTCTACAACAAGAGCTATGTTCAGAATGCGACGGCTCCTTTCAAGCCCCCCATTACACAGGGACAGAGCGACTCCACACTTAGAAGTGGAACAGCTTTTCCACGCTGCGATTCCTCTGAAAAACTGGAGCTTGTGGGTTACAAACTTCACTGAATCGTGTTTTGGTGTTCTTATCTGCTTACTTATCTGGTTGTACACAACACCCTAATCTGGCTTCCCACTCCCCAAAGCATCCTGGTACATGGGTGACTCAGTATTTTCCAGATACTAAAAGACTTGAAGTCTGAATCCAACACACAGCAGAAGTGACTAAGCTAACAGGTAAGCAGCACTCCCCTCAAGTGCTTCAACAAACCTTGCACCCGAGGCCAAACTGTTATTTTCATGGAGCCACCTCTCAGCTGAGCCATTAAAACACAAGCAGAAAGCGTAACAGAGAACCTTAAAAAAAGCTCCCCTGGCTCCCCATGTGACTGGAGGCTGGGTGATGGCTTGGATCAAATGTCCCACCAGAACACTAAGCCTGAAACACAACACGATGCTTAGAAGCTCAGACTCCCAGCCAGCCCTCCCACAGCTCAGAACCCACCCTGCTCCATTCCCAAAAGCCAGCTCCACTGGCTGACACATCAGGAGCTACAGAAGCACCTCCAAACCCACTGCATCCAAAGCGATCCTGAGCGCTGCTCACACGCAGCTGCGACTGCCCAATACCTTCAGGAAGCAAAGATGGAGAACTAAGAAAAGAGGCCAAGCATTGCTACTCAAATACGACAAGTCACAGTGCTGGCACTGCCACAGCCGCAGTGTTTTGCTGACCACCGGAGGTAACACAAAGGTCAGTTGACCTTTGGAATTAACCGAACAACTGCCTGCAATGGGACTGGATAAAGAGACCCTGCCAAAGTCACATCTGCCCTTCAGGTCTCAATGTAACGACTGATGCTGGCTGTCACAGTCCCCTAAAGAGGGAAGTGCCACGTCATAGCTGCAGTCCTCCCTGTGCCCCAGGCTGCTGCCATCACCCTGAGCTGTGATGCAGAGCAGGATCAGTGCCAGCACGAGGCTGTCCAAACCCACAGTATTTGCTTCTGCCCGTTTTACACCCTTTCACAAACACAAAAGCCTAAAGAAAACCCGTTTCTACCATTCCTCACCTCCCCAACCCACAAGACCTGACAGGTAACCCCCAAGCCTGTTAAAATAAACTTTATTATTATTTTTTTAATCAAAAGATTCAAAGCATGGTTGTGAATTTGAGCACATTTGCGTTGTCTTTCACTTATTAGCAAAGGGAAAGCAAACAATCAAAAGCAAACAAACAATCAGAAGCCACGGATTAGATTTCTCCAATCAACTCGCTCTTGTTTTTCTCATCCTGAAATAGGAGCCAGAGGCATTTTCATGCGCGTTTTGGAAGGCTGCCTGCTTCCATCGCTGCTTCGGAAAGTGAACCTCTGTCTTTTCCTGCAATACTATTTTTGAACTGAATGTTCTCTGGTGAACCACAACAAATGCCTCCTTGCCTCTTGCAACAGCAGCCTATGAGCTTCCAGGAAAAAAATAGTCTTAGAGCACGCAGCATCAGCACTGTCCATAATAATGAATCCTGCTCCTCCCGTGAGCACAGCACAGCAGGCAGAAGGTAAGCAAACCCTACCTGCAGGAACTCTGTGCCAGGTTCAGGCTAAAAGCCCTTAAAACAACCCGAGAGCAAACAGCTCAGCCTTATCTCAACAGTCTCCTGCAGAATCTGCGTACTAACCTCATACAGCAGGTATGCTTTGTACCATGTGGCCTAGACTTGCATACCTAGCACATAAGGTATCTGACGGGGGGCAAAACCCAACCAACCACACGCACAGCCCAACTAGCAAAGGCATCAGAATTCAGCACTAAAATCATTTATTTCTTTCACAGACAACACAATCAGATCTCTATTTGTTCCTAGGCAACGCCACCAAAGCATCCTCGAAACGAAGACCTGAAGAGGTTGGCACAAGGACCAGCACCTGCAGAGATGGAGGGGAGGCCCCTGCCCATGGGCACGTGCCAGGATCCGGGGCCACCTGCAAAGCCCCACGTGCCGTGCCCACCCCAGCTATCACCCCTCAAATCCTTGCTACCTTTCTCTTAAAGCCCTGCAACACTGCAGCACGACCTGCCTGGGAGCAATGACTTCATCTGAGAGCTTATGACAAGCATAGCAAAGAGCCTGTGACAAAAGACAGCACGCAGGTCCCTGGAGCCTCCACATTTCTCAGCAATTAATACCATTCCAATGAAAAAATTCCTTGGGAAGACAGTGGCCAGAGGGCTATGATACTTCTGGACGCTGCACAATGACAAGTGACTTAGAAAGAAAAGCACTTAATGCAGATTTCTCCTCAGATCCGTGAACTGCCTTTAAATCACCTCAAATTGAGTAGTACCAGGGAGGGGAAAACCTTTTGTAACACCCACCACCCATGAGTCACAGGGCAGCCAGGCCTTAGGGCCCTTCAGCACACGGATCACAAGATGAAAGTTCGCTCTAATAGACCAAGGAAGTAAGAAGCACTTTGTTTCCGTGCTTTTGGCAGTCCCAGCCCAGGCACTCCTCTGGTGACAACTCTCCTTGTGGCACCAACAGCCTTGATTCTCTTCTCTCTTTTGTCTTTACCCCCCCTTTTCCCACAGTTGAGGATTATCTCATGCCTACAGCCCCCATGTGCTCACAGAAAGCAGGGCTTTACCCCAAAAGGAGAGGAGGACATGGAGTGACATATTCCTCTCAATAAATACCTTCACCTCTCAAAAACGTGCAGAACAACTTTGCACAGAGAGGTGAGCATCTGGGATCTGTTCTGCAGCTTGACCACAGCCCAGCCAGGCTGAGGTGTGTGAGGACAGAGGAGCTCTTCCAAGGCAGACCCAAGATTAATAATTTAAAGAACAAACCAAAACAGTCAACCACACCACTTAACCCACACCTCTCACAGTTAGCTGGCACTACCAGCCAGCGTGTCTGTGCACTGTCTGATGCATCAAGTTTAAATACAAACAAATAAATATAACAGCTTCCTATATTTCTTACTACTACAGATGCTAATACATTTCTAAGCAAAAATTGACCTTGGCAAGGCCACCTACCATCCATGAGGTCCTGGAATTTTTTTAATGCAAAATGAAATTGCCTTAAATATCCAAGGAGTATTTCCACTCCATTTCACTCAATTAACCACAGAATCGCCACGGTTGGGGAAGGGACCTCAAGGATCGTGAAGCTCCAACCCCTTGCCACAAGCAGGGCCACCAACCTCCACATTTCACAGCAGCTCAGGCTGCCCAGGGCCCCATCCAACCTGCCAGTGAACACCTCCAGGGATGGACAAGGCATCCACAGCCTCTCTGGGCAGCTGTTCCAGCTCCTCACCACTCTCTCTGTGAAGAACTTCCCCCTGACATCCAACCTAAATCTTCCCTCCCTCCAATTAAAATCATTTCCCCTCGTCCTGCTGTTATCTACCCTTTCAAAGAGTTGACTCCCCTCCTGTTTGTAGGCTCCCTTTAGGTACTGAAGGCTGCAATGAGCTCACCCTGCAGCCTTCTCTTCTCCACGCTGAACAAGCCCAGGTCCCTCAGCCTGTCCTCATAGAGGAGGTGATTCCAGAACCCTCTTCATCTTCATGGCTCTCCTCTGGACCCTCTCCAACAACTCCCTGTCTTTCTTGTATGGGGACTCCAGGCCTGGACACAGTACTGCAGCTGGGGCCTCACAAGGCACAGTAGAGAGGGACAATCACCTCCCTGTCCCTGCTGGCCCACTTCCTTGGGCACAAAACAAAAAAATCCCTCTCTGCACTCCTCACTGAGTCAAGCGAGTTTTGAGTTTCAGAAGGAGCAGAGCAGCCCTGAGTCACCAAGCAGGGGTGGAGAACAATGAGCTGCGTGGGTGAGGAGAGCCATCCTCGTCAGCAGGAGATCTTAATGGGAAGTCACTCAGCTGCAAGTCCAGCTCCAGGAGCTGTGCCTCATGTCAGTGTGCTCATCCCTCACGTCACGTCTGCTGCAATTGGGGTCAAACTCATCAAACTGGCAGGGCCTGCTGGGATGGGGCACGGCAGCACAGAGCCCTGCTGAGCACAGGGGGAACCTGCAGTGTGGAATACCCAGCACAGACAGACCCGGCATCGGCAGCAGCAAACAGCATCTCTGACAGAGCAGCAAACCAAGCCGCGGCTGTGAGAGGGAAGAAAGGTGACAGCACGCTCCGTGCAACCAGCGTCATTAAGGGCGGGCATTAATTGGCACCGCCTGAAGCTCCCATCCGCCGGTCACGTACCTGCCAGCACTGCAGGCCGTGCCAGCTCTCAGCACTGCGAACCCTAGGGCTGAAAAGAACGGAACGGAGGAACACGAGCTGCGTCTGCGGCCGGCAGGGAAAGCGACCAGCGGCACCGGGAGGGACGAGACCACCGAGACGCCGCGGGGCGGCGATTCCCGTCGGGGCCCAACGCCGCCCTCCCCCTCGTCGCCCGCCTCAGCCCCGCGCACAGCCGCCGGGCGGCCCGCGGTCCCCAGCCCCGCTCCCCCCGCCCAAGCCCCGCAGCCCGACCCTCTCCGCGCCCGCCCTCCCGCCCGCCTCGTGCCGCCCCGCGGCCTCCTGCAGACGGACAGACAGACGGACGGCACCGGCCGCGCGCCGTTACCTCAGGAGCCCGGGGTGGGGGGGGGGGGGTAGCGGCTCGCATAGGGCGGTGGCCGCGCGAGCAGAGCCAGGCCGGGCCGCCGACAGACAGGCAGGCGCATCCGCCAATGAGAGGCAGAGGGGCCGTGCAGCCGACCAATAGAATGCGCTGCAGGGCGGGAGCTGCCCCGTTGTCACTTTGCAGCCAATAGGTGGAAGAAGCCGGGGCCGCAGCCCCTCAATGCCCATTGCCCATCGCTTATCGCCCATCGCTCAATGTCCATTACCCAGCGGACCGGCTGCTGACCGCCACGGCCCCCCTCGTCCCCTGTACCCGCCGCGGCCGCTGCTCACCGGAGCGCATCCCCTGTCACTGCCGCAGCATCACCCGCCGCCGGCGGAACTGCTTCATCCGGGCACCACGGTGGGCGGGGCGATATCGTGACGTCACGTGGGGCGGGTCTGAGGGCGGGGTGAAGCGTGGCCGCGCCCCCCGTGCCGCTTCTATGCGTGGTGTCGGAGCCGGGATGTGCGCTGCTCCCACCGGTGCGGATCTGCTGCGTTTCCTGGTTTTCCTATTGCTAGACTCGGAAGTGGCCGCGGGTGGGGCAGGGACGTGCCGACCTCTTCCGGCCTCTGAGGCCGAGGAACCGGGGCCGCCCACCTGTGCCGGGCTTGGAGCAGCGGCACATCCCGAGATGCCCACGCGGTCCCGTAGGGTTCGGCCCTGGGCTCTGTCGCGGTGTTCCCGTCCTTCACGGACGCCGAGTGTGGCCCACGTGTCCCAGCGGGCCGCCCGCCTCCCTTCCTGCCATTGTCCCCGTCAGACAAGGAAGTGGGCCAGCAGGGACAGGGAGGTGATTGTCCCTCTCTACTGTGCCTTGTGAGGCCCCAGCTGCAGTACTGTGTCCAGGTCTGGAATCCCCAGTACAAGAAAGACAGGGAGCTGTTGGAGAGGGTCCAGAGGAGAGCCACGAAGATGAAGAGGGTGCTGCAGCACCTCCCCTATGAGGACAGGCTGAGGGAGCTGGGCTTGTTCAGCATGGAGAAGAGAAGGCTGCGGGGTGAGCTCATTGCAGCCTGCAGTACCTAAAGGGAGCCTACAAACAGGAGGGGAGTCAACTCTTTGAAAGGGTAGATAACAGCAGGACAAGGGGAAATGGTTTTAAGTGGAGGGAGGGAAGATTTAGGTTGGATGTGAGGGGGAAGTTCTTCACAGAGAGAGCGGTGAGGAGCTGGAACAGCTGCCCAGAGAGGCTGTGGATGCCTTGTCCATCCCTGGAGGTGTTCACTGGCAGGTTGGATGGGGCCCTGGGCAGCCTGAGCTGCTGTGAAATGTGGAGGTTGGTGGCCCTGCTTGTGGCAAGGGGTTGGAGCTTCACGATCCTTGAGGTCCCTTCCAACCTTGGTCATTCTGTGATTCTGTGATTCTGTCCTGCTTCCTGTCCCACTGCCTCAGGCTCTGTCAGCTGTCTGCTGGGACTCAGGCACAGCCCTCACCAGGTACCCCCAGGCCTCCATAGGGTCAGACTGACCTGCCCCACTACCAATTTCCACTGCCTCACATCAACCCCAGCTTCAGCTCCATCTGCATTCTCTGCCCTCTGCAATTAGCTGGGCAATCTGTCATTGGTGATGTGGTGTTGGAGGCCCTCGTGCCTCCCTTACTGGAGGCCATTGCTGCTGGCAGTGTGGCAGCACTTGGAGATGTCTGGGTCCTTTTGTGGGACATGTCCTGCATAAGCATGAGGTCACCGAGTCCACCTTGCTGTGGCACAACCATCCCCATGGTCCCTCTGCTGCTGTGTCCCATCAGGTGCTTGGCAAGCAGAGATTCATAGACCCACTGCATGCTTGGGTTGGAAGGGACCTCACAACCCCCTGGCCCACTCAGCTCAGGCTGCCCAGATCCAACCCATGGCCTTGGATACATCAGGGATGGGCACAGCTCTGGCCAGCAGTACCAGGATCTCACCGCCACTGAGTAAGGAACTTCCAAATCACATCTGACCTAAATCTTCCCCTTTAAAGCCATTCCCTCTTGTCACTATCTGCCCATGTAAAAAGTCATTCTCTCTCTTCTTTATCAGCTCTTTTAAGTACTGGAAGGCCACAATGAGGTCTCCCTGGACTTCTCTCCTCCATATTGAACATCCCCAGCTCCCTCAGCCTGTCTGTGTAGGAGGAGCTCCAGCCCTCCTGGAGGCTGAGCCCAGTCCCCATTTGTGCTTGTGCAGATTTCCTGTACCAACCTGCACCTGGGTGATGCATGTGCTGCCTGTGGTGCCTCCCATCCAACTCCTGCCTTTGCTTGGATGCTGGATCCTCTTGGCTCTCTGAAACCCCTTTTGAAGGCAGAGGGAGATGGAAGCATATAACTGCCAGCTCTGTTCTGCCACAAGCAGGGAGCAGCCAGAGGCTTTGGGCAGATCAAGTGCCCATCACAGAGCCCTTGAGCCAGGTGTGTGCCCACCATTGTGTCCTGCGGCAAGTTGGGTGCCCACCGTTCAGGTCTGGATCTGCTTGCATACCTATCGCTCTCTGCAGCAGATTGGGTGTCCACCATGGTGCTCTTGCACAGGTTGTGTGCTCACCACTCAACTCTGGAGCAGGTTGCATGCCCACTGTGATTCTGTAGTGCAGATTGGGTGCCCACCATTGAGCTCTGGTGCAGGTTGCATGCCCATCCTTGTTCTTTCAGTCAGACTGCATGGCTGTGATGCTTTGGAGCAGAATGGGTGCTTACTCCTCAGCTTTGGAGCAGGTTGGGTACCTAACCTTATGTTCTGGAGGAGGTTTCTTGCCCATCATTCTGCTCTGGAGCAGAGTGCCCATGTAGAGAAGATTGGGTGTCTACCAGCACACTGAGCGGGTTGGGAGCCCTCCTTGTGGAAGAGGTTGGCTGCCCATCATGGTGCTCTGGAGCAAACCGGTGCCCATCTTTTCTCCCTGTGCTGATAGAGCCGTGTAGAAATACCACACTGTCTGATCACGGTCCTTCACGCTCTCCGTGCAGCTCTCTCAATGCATCAAACCCCCTTTACAACACTGGTCCCGGTGGGGCTGTGCTTCCACCAACAAAGCAGCAGCGGCAGGGCTGTGTTTCCCAAGACGTCTGACGTGCCTGCCTGGTTAACACCAATTTTTAAGTCAATGTTTGCTTTGAGGTGGTTCCCGGCTGCACCCCATTGTACGCTGGAGCCGTTCCCAGGCGCTCGCCCAGGGGCCGGGCATTGCGGCCGCACAAAGGAGCAGTCATTTAGCATTAGCGGCCGCACAAAGCAGCCGTGGCCGCCGCCAGATTTGTGTTTCGCCAGCAAAAAGCCCCTCAGCTGAAAGGCTGCGGAGAGAAAAGAGAGACGTGATGTGCTGCAGCAAAGGGGGGCTCTCACGGGGGGGAGGAGGCAGCCGGGGCTGTCCCACGGTCCGGGGATGTCCTGTGGGAGGTCATTGTGGCATAGGATGAGTGGGGTGGGATGGGAGCTCATGGGGGCTGTGTCACTGCTCAGGGGGACCCAGAGGTGAGTGCAGTCCCCAGTGGTGCTGTGCAAGGGGGGAGGGAGGGGTGAGGATCCCCTGGGAGTTGTTTGTGGGCTGGGAAGGGTTTGATGCAGGCTGGGTTCCCATCATTTATCCTAAGAGCAGGCTGGGTGCTCATCCTTGTGCTCTGGGCTTGGTTGGGTGCCACCCATTCTCCAGGGGTAGCTGGGCACAGCGCATCTTTTGCCATGCATTTCCTTCCTTCCTTCTCTGAGAGGGGAGAAGTACCCCTGGGACACAGCAGGGATTCTCCCCTTAGTCTCTGCCCTGGAGGAGAGCCTGGGACCAAGCAGCTCTCCCCTTCTCTGCTTTTACCAGACAGCAGCACCCAGGCAGAGGAGCTGAGGGGGCAGATCTGAGGGCAGCTCAGCCATAGCAGGGACACATCCCCAGTGGGACACAGGTTGTCAGCATCCCCCCTGTTTCTTCTTGGTAGCACAAACATTGATCCTGTTCTCCTTTTCCTTAAGCAGCCAAAGCAGCCTGGGGTGGCTGGGTTCTGCAGATCCTTAAGGTAATGGAGGCTTTGGGAAAAGGGAAAGCCAGGATGAGGTGCCTGCCCTCTCTGTGCACCAGAGAGACCTGCTTGTGGCTGTGGAGCTGAGAATATTTACCCATGACCTGAGAACCATCAGTTCATTGCGCCCAGACTGTGCTCCCCCCCCTCATTCCAAATGCTGCCCTAACAGCAGCAGTGTTTCATTCTTGCAACTCAGTGAGGTGAATTGTGGTTGTTTGAAGCCATCACCAAATGGATTTGGGCACCAGGCTGGCAAGGGGTGGCTCTCATGGGGATGGGGTGGAGCACCAGATCTGGGGCTGTGGGCTGGCACTGGTGGAAATGCATGGACTGGGAGGAATGGTTTTAGGAAGGGAATGGGTCTGGATCTGGGAAGGGAATGAGGGGATATACTGGGAAGGATGGGGCTGGGAGAGGTACAGGGAGAGATAGGGTTGGGAGGGATGTAGGGTGGGACGGGGTGGGACTGGGAACAATGTATGGAAGAGTGGAGCTGGGAGGCTGCAAGACTGTGGGTGTGTGAAGGACATCATGAAGGTGGTATTGAAGGTGTGTGGAGATGCTGAGGTCTAGGAGGGCTTTAGAAGATGGGGTCCCCAGGTGATAGAAGTGGGAGAACCACAGCCCTGGGTGGATTTGAGGCCAGGAGGACAGAAGCTAACAGGGATTTTCTTGCAGCACAAAGGCAATGAAGCTTCTGTTGTGCTCAGTGACTGAGCCATGTAATCAATCCTCTCTTTATCCAACACCTCCCTGCCCCAAGCTGGTTGTATACATCCACACAGAGTCTTCTTTTCAATAAAAGTTGCTATTTTTACTAATTTCAGTGCTGCCTTCAGTGCCTAGGCAATATTTACCAAATTGTTGTGTTTGACAGACTGCCAGCAATTCCTGAAAGAAGGTGCACCTCTGTTTGCCTTCTGAAAGCACAGCCTGAATGAACACCATCGTATGTTAGAATTCAGTTTTCCTTTTATTGAGTCTTTTCTTCCTGTCCTGCTCCAAGATGTGCACTGCAGATTCACCTGGAGGCTGTTCTTATTCCTGTTGAGCTGCCCCTCAGCTGGGGCTTGGAGGAAAATCTCAACCTGCCACACAACCAGGCAGCCAAAACCTCATGCAGTAACTCCTTTTGGTGCAGGACCACAAGCCCTGGCAGCTTTTCCTGCTCACGTTGCAGTGTCCCCAGCACCTTGTCCCCTCTCTGAGCCCTCCAAGGACACCCGCTACTCCCTCTGCTGGCAGCCAGCATGCACGGGATGACGGTACCAACCCCGTCCGCATCCCACACTCCTCCAGTGGTCCCATTTAATCCCAGACCACAGCTGCGAGGGGAAAATTCACCTTTGCTGGCCGCTATGATTTGATAGGCTCAACATGTTTCTCCCGACCCCAGCCCCATTCTAAGGAAGGATCTGCTCATCCTTGCACTTGCAGAACCCCAAACCCTTGTGCCCTGGAGGCAGCTGCCAGCCTGCCTCAATAGAGGCCTTCTTCTCCCCCAGCATCTGCCTGCTTGCTCCAAAGCCTCATTGTTTCTCCATTGCTCACATGATGTAGATTAGCACCATGGCAGCACCCCCTCCCCGGAACCATCTCAGGATGGGATGTGTGTCTGTGTACAGTACCAGTGATGAAACTCATCCTATTTGCTGCTGGATTTGAGGCATAGCTTGTATCTGTGGAAGCCGAGGGCTGAATCCAGCCATGAGGTGGGAGCTGGCACAGCCTTGCCCTACAACCACAGGATTGGGGCTGTTTTTTGGATAGGGACTGAAGGCAGGGTCTGTGCTGCCGTGGCATTGCTCGCTGTCTTCAGCAGTCGGTATGAACTTAATATCTTCATCAGTGAAGGGATAGAATGTACCCTCAACAAGTTTGCTGGTGGCATGAAGCTGGAAGGAGCTGCCTGAATGCTGTCCTGTGTAACGTGCTCTAGAGAACTTGCTTTAGGCATGGTTGGACTGGTGGATCTCCAGGGGTCCCTTCCAGCCCCTATGGTTCTATGATTCCCTGATTGCATTGGGTTGCCCCAGCCCTGCTTGTGGCACTACTCCTGTGGTGGAGGGAATCTCTGGGCAAATAAGCCTTGAAGGAGCCCTTGGATACCACCCAGGTAAAAACCATAGGGCTGTGCAGCTCCATAGGAGTTGGGTGTTGAGCTCTTTCTTTACTATAAGAGTAGTGAGGTGCTGGAACAGCTGCCCAGAGAGGCTGTGGATGCCCCGTCCCTACAGGTGCTCAAGGCCAGGTTGGATGGGGCCCTGGGCAGCCTGATCTGGTATCAAATGTGGAGGTTGGTGACCCTGCATGTGGCAGGGCTTGGAGATTCATGGTCCTTGAGGCCCCTTCCAACCCTGGCCATTCTGTGATTCTGTGATTCTGGGTGGAACAGAAGCCCAATATTTGGTGTCAGAATAAGGTCCTGAGAGACAGCACCAGGCTCAGAGGCATTTCTGAGCAGCAGACAGGCAGCCCTGAGCTGTGTGCCCAAGTACTGCAGGTCCCTTAGCAAAGCAGGCAGGATCTGCTCAGCACATCCTCACCGTGGTGGAAAAACAGCAACCAGTGAGGGTCTGGGAGATATTCCAGCCTCCATCCCTTGGAGCTCTCATATAAAAATACCAGACCCTCGGCATCTGCAGGAGGATGGCTCACATCCCTTCTATCCCCCCCCCCATGGGCAGCCTCCTTGTGAGGACAGCACCTTCCAGACCATGGCAGCTCTGGGAATGAAGGCTCTGAGGTCCTTCAGTGCACCCTGGGCACTTTGTTTCTTTTGGGCACCCAAAGCCCATCCGAGAGCACCACCTCCTGGGCAAGGCAAAAAGCACGGAGCAGACGGACGGTATGGAGTTACTCAGAAGGAAAATAACAGCGATTTCCCGTTCTGAAGTCATACAAAACAAACATGGGAGGAGACGGGCAAACCTGGGGCCGCCCAGGCTCCCTCGGGGATTGCATGCCCTCCAGCCTGTGCATCTTTTCCAGACATGGGATTTTATTTAAACAAAAAAACATGGAGCATCCCTGGGAAAGTCACTGAGCTCCGCTGAACATCTTCTCAGGGATGAGGTTAAACAGATTTATTTTTCCCCTCTTACCTTTACCTCCTTCTCACCAATGCCAGCTACTCAAGGTTTCCAAACTGGAAAGAGGTGGAAAGGGAACAGGATGAGCAGAAGTGCCTGTAAACCCTTGGATCTGCAGGTGAGGAGCTGAATATGAGCCACAAACCCTCTCACAGTAAAAAGTTGAGTAAAACCTCCAACATTGGCTGCCAAGCATAGATAAGGGCACCATGATCCCTTCTTCTGCCTTTGAGAGCTTCTCCAACTGAAGGGTTCTCCTGGCTGATGGCTGAACTCCCTGTATAGAGAGGGGACCCAGGGCTGTGCTCTTCCCCAGGGCTGTGATGCTCCTCACTGCTGGAGCCACTGACCCTGAGCAGAGCAGGTCTCAGCTGTAGGCATGGGAGAGGAGCTCCCATTTCTACCTCCTCTACCTCCTCACTTGGAGAAGGACCTGGCTCTGCCCCTGAACCTGGTCTCACCTTTCTGGTACTGTCAGACTCGACTGCCACCCAGGAGAGATGCAGCCACGTATGGAATTGGGGCAAAGGCACCAGGAAAAGTCATGCATGGGAAAGAGCAAAACTGATGACACCAGAACCCCTTTGATTTTAGCATGGGCAGAGCAGAGCTGCAGAGGGAAGCAGACTTGTTTTCTCAGTGCCTATGTATAGAACAGTGAGCTCATAGTTTCCGACAATGGAGAGCATCCAAACTATGGGAAACAGGAATTTCCACCCCGCCCAGTGCCAGCTGAAAGCTGAAGGTGGGGAGATGCCCAGTGCCCCAGACCTGCCTGTGCTGGCCCAGGTCACTTCTCCAGCACTGAGGACCTGGGGAAGCAATCAGTCACAAATGGGAATGTGCACCCAAAGGTGATGGTAAGACCTCAACCCTGGGTCAGCCCAGAGAGTTCTCAACTTCAATTTATGCTCACACCATGAAAAACAGGATAGTGAGAGGAGTGGATGTGGAGCAGAGGAGCAGCTCCGGATCTCCTTACGGTGGGATTTCATGGCATAAGAGGTGTGAAGGGTACCAACCCCACACGAGGTGCTCTCTGTCTTTTGGCAGCTGCCCCACAGCATGGGATGGCCTGGTAAGTTTGCACCCACCCTTTTTTATTCAGAAACCAACCCTGTGATGTAACTGCTGCACCCACGGGTGGCGATACCACTGCCCACGCCTGCCAGGGCTCGAAACCACCACTGCTGCCCGTGAGGTGACTGTGGGGACCCATCTGTTGAATGCTGGGTGCCAGAGGTGCCTTAACACTCTTGCTGTCTCTTCTTACCCCATAGATCCTGGAGATCCCTGGGAATCTTCTTGAGGCTGGAGGAGGACAGGACCAGGAGTGGTTCTACAGAGCATCTCTGCACCCATGTGAGATCCCCACTTAATTCCAAGTTTCTCCTAAACTATGATGGAGATGCAGGCCTCCCAGGACACAGGAGTTCCTTGGAGCCCTTTTGATTACCTTGAGGACACCATCTGGGCTGAGGATGCTGGGCTGAGGATCCAATGTGGTGACAGGAACCATCCACTTGCAAACAGCTTTTGAAAGGAAGGCTCTGGAAGTTAAGAGAAGAATGGCAGCACCCTGAGACAAGGGGTAATGCCACAGAGAGCCTCCTCTGTGCAGGATTCCAACCCACAAGTGGACAAGTGGAGGGGTTCCATCTGCCCACAAGCAGCAGATGGTGCTGGAAGCCTGCAGGCAGGCAGGAGGCGACAGTGACCAGAGCTGTGCTGTCTGGGTTTGTCCACAGCCATGCTGCTCTTTGGACTGACCATCCAGCAGTGTGGGGCTGGGTGACACAGAGGGGAGCGAGCACAGAGATGAGACCAGTGTGGGGATGGGGAACAGAGATGTGTGGTTGTGCACAGAGCTGAGCCTGTCCCTGCCACGGGGCCCTGCTGTGTTTGGGGACCAGCAGCCTGTTGTTTGATCCTGGGAACTCATTACAGGGAGGCCAGCAGGCAGCACTGTGCCACCTCTCCCTGCCCTCTGACGCCTTATGCCAGCTCCACACCCACTCCCTGGCAGGGTTCAGGCTTTAAAACTTGAACGGGTTCCTCCGCATTCACAGCCCGGGTGCTGCCCTGTCCCCGCTCCTGCCTTTACGCAACGCACTTGCATGAAACGCGCAGCCACCACCTTGCTGTTATATAGGCACCCCATTCCCAGCCTGGACGGTGCTGAGCACTGGGGACAGCAGTGGATTGGATGGAGAGGACCCTGCCCTGGGGTCCTGCAGAAGGTAGGGGTCTCTGGGGTGTGGAATGAGGGGCTCCTCTGGTTCTGTAGGGAGCAGCAGATCGCTAAACCAGAGCGGGAGTTGGGTCCCTCTTCTTGTAAGTGATGGCTCCTCGTGTTGGTGTGGCCATCGCAATGCAGGGGATGGCTCCTGGGCTGCCATGCCCACGTGTCCAGCAGCAAAACCTCTAGAAACAGCTGTGAGGATATCCAGGGTGACTGATGGCATGCAAAAAGGGGTGCAGATTGGATTTGAAAACACAGCATTGTCTGGAGAAACTGCCTTCTTCATAGAACTCCAGCTGCTGATCTTCTCTTGGAACTGAGCGTCCCTGCTCCTTTCTCCTTCTCCTTCTCCTTCTCCTTCTCCTTCTCCTTCTCCTTCTCCTTCTCCTTCTCCTTCTCCTTCTCCTTCTCCTTCTCCTTCTCCTTCTCCTTCTCCTTCTCCTTCTCCTTCTCCTTCTCCTTCTCCTTCTCCTCCTTCTCCTTCTCCTTCTCCTTCTCCTTCTCCTTCTTCTCCTCTTCCACCTCCCTCTCCTCTCTTTCTCCCTTCTCTCTTCCCTGAATGCTCCCTACCCTAAGAAGTGCTTCAGACCAAGCTGATTCAAGACTCTGAGTCCATGGTGCCCCCATTGTCCCTGCACCCCTCTATGCCCCAGGGTGGCACAGGGGACACGCCAGGCAGTGGGGCAGTGCTGTGACTAACAGGCACACACTGCACTCCAGCAGTGACCTGGCCATTGGGCTGGGACATCCCACACTAACCATTGCAACTGGGACTCCTATAACACCCCGTATCCCTGCTCACAGCTGGGAAGCACCCGTGGTCTGCAGAGCAGGGATGGCTGAGACCTCACCCAGCAAGGAAGGGGCCCCGGCCGAGTGCCCCGTCTGCTACGAGAAGTTCCACCCCCTGGAGCACACACATCGCCAGCTCAGCTGCGGGCACGCCTTCTGCCATGACTGCCTGGTGAAGTGCCTGCTCTCCTCCAAGCTGGACGGCCACATCCAGAGCAGCATCATCTGCCCCGTCTGCCGCTACGTCACCTTCCTCAGCAAGAAGAAGGCGCTGTGGCCGTCCAGCCCACGGACTCTGGAAGTGCCCCTGTCACCATCCTCCTTATCTCAGCTGACCAAACTGGAGAGCAGCAACGCCCTGGTGGTGCCCAGCCACTTTGTGATGCCGGTGCAGAGCTTGGAGCGGTGCAGCCCCACAGGCGCACAGGGAGAGCTGGCACGTGGAGCCCACATCTTTGTCATCAGCAGGTATGGGATGCCACTGGTGGACACGGACTGCTCCTCCCTGCAGAGAGAAAGCCAGGCGGAGACACGGAGCACCATGTCCTCCAGCTCAGCCCTGGGGCTGCAGTGCTGCCAGTCGCCCATCGCTCTGGCCGTGCTGCTTATCCTCACTGTGGCCCTGCTGGCGGCCGTGCTCCCTTGGCTGCTGCTGGTCAAGAGGGACTCACCGTGAGGAAGGCAGCGACTGTGATGATGGAGGATTGGCACTGATGCTGGGGCTGGCACCTTCCTGGAGAAAGCCCAGATGCAGCTCCAGGGGAAGTTTTCCCATCTGGCCAGGTTCCTGAAGATCTCTGGGTGCTCACATGCTAAAGGTGTTGCCTCATTTGTTTGAAATGTGGCTGCCTGAGTCCTTTTAGAGGGTTCCTTCTGTGTTTTAGTGGTATGGTGGGGCTGGAAGGACCCAACTCACAGCCCCCCCTCCCTCAGCCCTGCTCTCAGGCCCCCCAGAGATGTCCATGCTCCTGTTTTCACCATGTCTCTCCTGCCCTGAGTACCAGGGACAGGCAGCGGGCAGGGAGTGAAGGCATCAGGGCTGCATCAGGGGTGGCTTTGGGAATTCCATCCTGTCCCCACACCAGGGGGAGGTGTGGGCATCTGAGGGGTGTACACAAGATTTGGGTCCCCCTCTGTGCCCATTCCAAAAGAAGTCACAGTCGCAGTGACTGTGGTGCTTAGGAGTACACCTTGAGGACCTCAGTGCTTTCACAGATCCCTGACACACAGAGCAGGAGCAGGATGTCCCTTGCTGTCACTGGCAGGAGGGTGGCACAAAGCTCCTAAAGTGAGAATCCCACTTGCTGAGCATCAGGGGGCTGCAGTGCTCTGGGATCACCCAGAACATTTCAAGAGGACAAATAAAAACTGCCCAGTGTTAGAAATGCTGCTCAGCAGGAAGATCCCATTTCAGCCCTATGGCCATCTGTGAGCAAATGCAGGGCATCACTCATCCACCTGTTTCCATACCTGTGTACCGGGTGCGATGACACTGACCCCTGCACTGGGAGACTGCTGGGGAAAAGTGCCTGAGACACTGCACTGGAATGGAAATCCTATTTCATAAGAAATAATTACCTGACAATAACGCGTCCCTGCCTCCTCATTTAATAATTGCCCGTGTTATTACTCTGGATATTGAGGAGGTACTGGAGGGTGCCAGGGAGCCAACCCCTGGCATATAGGGCTGCTGAGGGGCAGGCAGGGCTGGAGCCCACTTTTGGCTGCTGCTGCTGGAGGCCGGGAGCCACTTGGCAAAGGACTTCAGCATCTCCAGGTCGAGAGGGACATCCTGGGGGGTGGAAGAGGGGACCAAGTCTGGGGGTGCCATCAGCAGGGAGAGGCAATGCCACGGACATTGGGTGGGGCCTGGGGGCATCGCTGTGGGTTTGCCACAGGGTGGCACTGCTTGGCCGAAGCTGGCTGCCAGGGCTGGCATGGGGACAAAACCGGGCTTGGGGGGTGGCAACCTGGGTCCCCAAGAGGGAGAGTTACAGAGCGCCCCCGGGAAAGCTGGCTGTAAGCCAACAAGGCAGGGTCTGCACCTCAAGCTGCACCCACGCTCTCCTGCTGCTCAGGGCCAGCTGATGTCCCTGTCCCCACATCCTCTCCAGAGCCACCAACCTCTGTTAGAGTCTGTGTGCATCTGGGATAGATATTCCCAGCCCTTCTTGTGCTGATGGACAAGCTGCCAGCATCTTATTTTCTTGCTGTTAATGTCATTAAGAAGCCAGTCCTTCCTGCGCCTTCCCCTGTTGCTAATCCCTACGGAGGAGGTTTGCAGCTCCAGGAAAGCCAAGCCCCCAGGTGCAGCACAGCTTCCCCCAGCAGGACCAGGACCAGGAGCATTACAGGGTGCTGAGGCCACTTGCAGCTCAGTGCTGAGTACTTCAGTGCTTTGATTCATCGTGGTGACCACAACACTGAGCCTACAGCTCACAGACATGCATTGGGTCATTGCCTTCTCTGCTGATATCCCACATCACCTGTGGTGGGGACACACATGCAGCCCTGTTTGCTCCTTCTGATGTCACCATCTGTCTGTGGATACAGTCAGTCACTTATGGCCACAATCTCTGGACAGCATCTCACAGAGTTACTGTAGGCTGCAGGCTCCTGCTTGCAATCCATGCTGGAAGCTGCTGCGACTTCTGGAGATGCCCTGGGTGCCCTGGCTCCATCCCAAACCCTTCTCCTTTTCTTTTTCTATTGCATGGGAAGGTCAGGATGTCCCATCCCTTATCCCCTGGTGACACTGGAGATCTGCTCCCCTGCCACAGGGTTGACCCCAGAGCATGGGCTTTTTTTCACAAGCAACCACAGGTTGCCCAAGGCAGGAGCCCATTAGGGCAATTACTTTCTGAGTGTGTTGAGGACGGGGCTAATGACTTTCCTGCAGGTAAGGATGGCCAGCCTGCGTGCACACAAAATTAAAGGTCAGCTAATGGCCTTGGGGTAGCAAAAAGATCAGAGACATCTTCCAGGCAACTCTGGAGGTGGAGACATACCCCTGGTGGGCAGGGGCTCTGCAGAAATGTGAGAGGAGAATGAAGAACTTAAACAATAGGGCAAGATGCTGGGAGCACTGTTGCTGGGATGGGAATGCTCTGCAAACATATGGCAAGAAAAAAAGTTCCACTTGGGCTGGGAGAGGGTAAAGAGTGGCCCTGGCAGTGTTTTCCTTTGCAAGGATGTTCATGTGCTCTGAAGTCCAGCAGGCAGCTGCCTGGGTGCAAGGCGAACCTGGCTGTGTTTGACCTATTGGTGCATGGCTTTCTGTACATGCTTTCATGCCCATGTATTTTATTTCCAGCAGCTACCAATACATGTGTGTGCCTGAGCTAAAAGCTTCCAAAGAGACGTTTGAACTAAAATCAAGTGGCTCACCAGACTTGGGGCTGGGGCATCAGTCATTCCCAGCGAGCTGGAGTACTGTGCATGCACCAGGGACTGCCTGTGGGGTGCTTCTAAAGCAAATGAAAGACCCCACAGCAATTGGGTCCAGCAGGCTGCATGATCCTGATGCAGCACCCAGCCCTCATGCTGCAGGCACTTCCAGGCACTGGCACTGACCAGGCAGGCACTCAGGGGCTTGTGCTGAGTGCCAGCTGCCAAGATGAAAGCAGGGATGTCTCTGCCAGCTCAGTGACTTTATAAAGGCCTGGAGAAAATTCAACCACCTGGCCTGGGAGCCTGCTGAGGGAGGACTCAGGTACAGGGGACATCTGCCCATGCAGGTGCTTCTGAAGATGCTTCTGAGGGTGCTCCTTCCCTCTGAAGAAAGTGGGGGTACAGATCCTATCCAACAGTGTGCCTTCTGCCTTTCTGTAAGAAAACCTTCCTGCACTTCTCCAACTGCTATAGGACCACCAGCACAGGCACTAGGAGGTTTAGTATTGTCTTTGTAGGAGGAGCCAAAACCACCCCAGTTTTGATCCTTCTCTCCCAAATAGGTATGAGTATTCAATGGGCAAAGAATAGTTGGGTGGTGATGGGGATGGATGGGCACTAAATGGATGGATGGAGCTTCAGCATGAGAACAGGGCACTAGATGGAGGCGTGAGGATAAAATGCTGTGGGAGATGGATGAGCACGTGGACAGGTGTTTGCATTTCTCCCTTTTGGATGGACAATAGAGAAACTGGGCATGGGAATGATACACAGGACCCTATAAGATCACCTCTAAGCCTTGCCATAACACTGTGGTCCTCATGAACCCCCTCTGCAGTTAGATGGCACCTGGAGCTGTGCACACACTAGGGCTTTCTTGTCCTACCCAACTGTGTGGGATGTCCACATGGAAAAGAGTGGCTGAAAATCTCAGGAGGCCGTGTCCAGAGCTGTAAAGGGACAACCAGAATAGCCAGCAGGCTGGCAGGCACTCCTGATGCATTTAAGATGTTCTGCTGCACAGTGTCCAACCACTGACTTTGTCACTCCTGACTCATCTCTCACTGATGACTCCATCCATCACCCTTGGCACGATGACTTTGCAGGTGGAGATGTTGTGCAGGCAATCAGCACAGCACGATGCTGGCTGGTCTACAGGGGTGCTGTTGGTCCCAGTGCCCCTCCATGTCAAATTCTTCCCTTTGTCTGTTTAGAATTGCTGGCTTAGTAACCCCCATCAGTGTGTGATGGAGAACACAGCTGCCCTTCCTACATTAGCATTACCTTTGCCTGGTGGCAGCAGGTCTATGAACTCTGGGTAATGGCTGCATAATGCATCATTAGCAGGAGAAGGTGGCACTTTTATGGCTCAGAGATGGGAGAGGTGGGAATTGTGCAGGGCCCAGGAGTGCTTACTGGCCAGGCATGCCAGCAGGCTCCATTAGGATTCAGCCTCTGAGAGCCCCAGTTCCATCAGCTGAAATCTCCGCATCAATAATTAAGAGGAAAGCTCCTCTGAGCTTCCTTCTCTCCCTGCACCCAATCCACAAAGGATGGGGTGGAACTGGCCTGGGCTGTCCAATTGGTGTGGGATGTAGGCATGGTGACAGTGACCCAGCTGGATGTCCCCATGCCTGGGTCTCTTCAGATAAGATCTTTCTGCCTCCATCTCTGGCACAGGGCAGCCACTTTTTCACGCTGTCCACCTGTGGTGGCACACAGGGCACAGCCCTAGGCAGAATTCCCTTCTGGAGCCTTGCATAAGAGTGGGGTTTTCCAGAGTTGGAATGGGTCTGGGGGTTAGAAGTGCACGAAGAGCTCAGCTGGTGTCCTGCTGGCACCTGAATGCCCATGGTGGGACCAGATGCTCCTTCCCTGGTCTGATTGCTTCTCCCATGAATATCACAGACAGCTATTTTTTTCATTAAAAAAAAAAAAAAAACTGCTACAAAAAGAACCAAAAACCTTGAATAGCTTCAGAAACTCCGCACTGATGGACCTGCATGAGAATTTTCTAAGAAAACCTTTTCAGCAGGCTTTGTGTTCAACGATGTGCCACTCTGCAACAGTGTATAGAGCTGGGAAACACCCATTCTTTGTCCTGGGAGTGACTTCTCTGCTGCTTTGTGCTGCCCATGGTCACCGTGCATGGGCAGATCTTGGCACACGTGTGCAGGAGCCCTTGCAGGTCCTCTGGGCAGCTGGGCTGATACCCACCCCGGGGCGTCAGAATGTATGCATGAGGGGTTTGTTCAGAAAGCCACAAGCCCCAGGGAGCACAGGGTTGTCAGCATCACTCAAGGCATGCTATCACCTGGAGATGCTCTTTATCTTCTTGTCCAACCGCTGGGCAAGACTCACCGGTTGCTGGTCACAGCCACTTCTCACCCCTATTGCTAATGATTGCGAGGCTTTCCAGTGAGCACAATTAGCTGCTGGCTAGCACTCCTGGATCCATTTGAAACCCAGCCAGGGCTCAGGCAGACATTAATGGAGCTCTGGTCATTAGTGGAGGCTGGGAAGTGAAGTGGCGCTGCAGGGGTGGCAAGAGGATGATGTCTTCCACCACCAGAACACTGCAAAACCACTGGAGTGAGGCTGCCACAGTCTTAGGATCTGGGGAAGTGCTTTCATACCCATGGATGGGGTGGTGCAGAAGCCTGTATTTCTGTGGCTTTCAAAAGTGCTAAACTTCAATCATCTTGACCTGTGGTGATTGGAGGTGCTTCCTGGGATCCCTGCAGACATTGCGTGTCAGAGGAGGGCTCAAGATCAGAGCCTGACCTTAACATGGGTCAGAAATGTCAGCCCCATAGTTTGGTGAGGTTGGTGAGGACAATTTCCAGTCGAGTTTGGAAGTTCTCCAAGGACGGAGATTCCCTCAGCTCCTTGCAATTCCTGTTCTGGTCTATGATTCCTCTCACTGTGATTTTCTTTTTTTTTTTTTTTTTTTTTTTTTAATTAAAACAAACAAACTTCTGTCCCACTGGATTTTTCCTCAGGCCCATTGCCTTATCTTTTTTTGTTGCACACCTCCAGAAAGAGCAGGTCTCCATCTTCTCTCCATTAGCAAGTCCTGCTGCATCCCCAAAACTAGGTTATTTCTGGCTGCCCTCTGCTTCCCAGAGAAAGCCAGGTCAGACACTAAAGACCTGAGCTGCCCCAGTGGCTCTGCAGCTCAGATCCCCATGTCAGCCCAACCACAGCATGGTGTCCCCATGGCCAAGCTCCACAGCAAAGCCTTGATTCATCTCAGCACAGCAGAATATCAGCAGATACCAGCAACCCATGGCAGCAGCAGTGGGTGAAGACAGCAAAACCAGCCTGCAAGTGGCAGTGCAGTGAGTGTGCAATGGGGTGGCATCAGGGTGGTGTCAGTGCTGCTAGGTGTGCAGAGCTGCTGCTTCCCACCCCATTCATCCATCCATTGCAGGGCAGCTGTAGCAGTGAGCGTTGGTGAGGATTAAATCCCAGTTGAAGCCCTGCTCAGAGTGATGCCAGCACTCAGTGTTACTGTCCTGGGGTTATGGACAGTACTGACAATTGCTGTTTCTGAAATGTCCACTGGTTTCGTGAGGATTTGTAGGAATCACAGAAGTTCTCTTAACCTGAGTTCCTTTGGCTTAATGACCTGTGGAGTGTCCTCTCCCACCACTAAATGTGAGTGCAGAAAGGCCAACAATGGTTGAATTTAATTTTATTTTAAAAAAAAAAAAAGGCTTGCAAAGGAGGAGGTGCCCCCATGTTTCAGAGAAGGGTTAATGCCACTGCTGTTTGCTATTGGTGCCCTGCCCCTGTGAATTATCCTACATGTTCTACCATGTTGTCCATCTGTCATTCACCCATATGCAATAGCCACATGTGGACAGAATTACCACAGCCATAAATCCCCCTTCACCCCTCACCATCAACAGTCAGTAAATAAATGCCTTTGAAAGGGAGAGCAGCAACTTTAACAAAGGAAAAAGGACCAACACAATGACATAAAACCAGAAAGGTGACACCAAAACAGTTCCTCCAGAACAGAGCAATGCACAACAGCCTTGCAAGGACCCTGCTGCGTTTTGCAATCCCAGGGCACAGTTTGATGGGTCTGATGCCATCCCTTGGTACAAGGATTCCTTGTTCCATGTTCTGGGACACTGAGGTAGTTCCAGATACATTTGAAATGTGAGTTATCTTGATGCTTTGAGGCTGTGGTGGTCAGGTGCATGCAGGGCCACCAACCTCCATGTTGCTTCCCAGGCAGTGCTGAAGGTGGCATCCCCATCTCTGCCCTCCTTCTGCAGGTCTTGTTCTTTGCATGCTGCCCTTGGACCTGTTAACTTGGCATGAAACAGCGGATGGAGGTGGACAGAGCGCATGCTGTGCCAAAAGACATCTCCATCGCAAGGCTAGGAAGGTCTTTTTGTAATGGTGAGGAATCCATCCTGCACTGGGGCAGGGCAGCTGCACACAGCCTGTATGGCAGGTCACAGGTCAACCAACAGCCAAGTCCTGATGCCAGTGTCATCCTGTCCACCAGCATCCAGAGAGAAGGAGCAATGGCAGCACCCACCTTCATCTCTGAGACAGGAGCTCTGGGATGGGAAACCACAATGGAGTGAAGCTGGATAAAGTTTTAAATGACTGGAAACTGATGCCTGCAATGGAAAATGTGGAACAACCTATCTGGTAGGTGTTAGATGTGGTTCCACACCACAAATGTCTTCATGGTAAGCTGAACACTTGCGGGAGGAGGAAGGCATGGACCTCTTCATCCCCTCTCACCTAAGATTTGCACTTGGAGTTAGCAGGGAGGCTTGTTTCTGCACTGAGCCTCCAGTTTGGCAGCTGAAACACTGCATCTTTTCCTATCCATCCTCAGCTTCAGTAGTTCTTTGCACTTAGACCTTCTGAGTCCATCAGTAAGTGCCATTAGAAAATGCCTGAGATCTTGGTGAGATCAGGTAAAATGTACCTAAGACCTCCATCCAGCCACCTTTTGTTAGGAAATCCCCTGTCCTGCCCCATTTTGTTGTCTCCCTCTCCCATTGAGTGCATTAAAGTACATGTGAGGTCCCAGGCTGCATGTCCTGCTGGTGCCATGTGCTGTGAGCCCTGCTCAGCCTCTTCACACCCTCAGTGGAGCTGGAAGAATTGGTCTGTGCTGCTGCCTGGATCCTGCAAGTACTCACCAAGACACTTTGCAGTGGTTCTGCTGCTGCCAGGCAGCTCCTGCTGGGCTCTCTGAAATCATGGCAGTGGTAGGAGGGCGCTCAGAGGGGACACGAAGGCATTGTTCAAAGGGTGCCTGCAGTACTTGTGCCCGGGGCGGCAGTGATGAACTCAGCAGGTCAATACAGTGCATCTTGCTCTGTGTGCTTGGTGGCAGGTTTGCAATGGAAGGTCTTTTGTTGAAGAGTAGCATGATGGAGTCCTTGTTTGGTGCTGTTCCTCTCCATCTGCTTGCTCCCCTACATTCACAGTCTGATCCACTTCAGTCCCTTATAAACAGACAATGGAAAGAGATGTGAATACCTTAACAAATCCTGCTGATGTCTAAGAGACTTGAGATCTCCTCAATATGGACATATAAAATCAAAACTCTGGGACTCAGGGGACCGTTGATCCCTGGATGAGACACAGAAGCACCAGCAGAGGTGACAAAGAGGATGTGCCCAGGCTCACAAGCACAGCCACTTCACTTTGAGCTGGGCACTGTGAGGCTCAGGATCAGTCTAGGCAGAGGAACAAGTAGAGCTGCTAATATTTTGTCACAGGAGGACTTCTTGATGATCTAGCCACACCACCAAAACTGGGGGCTGATGTACCCCCCCAATGCCAGCAAGGTGCAGAGAAGGGCATTGAAGGCTATTATAAGAGGAGCCAAGGCTACTGGGAGCTGTGGAGGATGACACCTGGGATGCACCTCTGCAGCATGTTGGAGTTAAAGCATCAGGCAGAGAGAGATGCAGTGAATTCTTTGCGGCAAGGAGCAGCCCAGATCAGGAGAAGGGACAGGAGGTGACAGGGACCTTGCACCCATTCCCTCTGGGTGTTGTCCTCGAGACGTGCCCAGGCAAGGGACAGACATTGAGTGGTGACAAAGCCCTCGGCCAGGCTTTGTGAGCTGGATTGAACAGGCTGAGCGCTAGCAATTAAAAATCCCAGAGCAAATAAAGGAGGGTGTTGTTAGCTGCTGCCCTTCCTTGTGTATTGCTGCAGTATCCAACTAGTGCTTTTTACAGGCTCTTATCTGGAGGCGCATCAAGGAAATTCCTGGAGGAGGCAGTCTGAGGGGCAGAGGGGTGGAAAACCCAGAAACCTGATGGTTTGGGGAAAGCTGAAGGGCCGAAAGCGAAGCACCCCATCAGGTGCACTGTGACACAGGCTGCATTTTGGCTGTCATCGCCCTCAGGATGAGAAATGAAAAAAAGTTAGTAGATAAAGGGAATATTTTCCTTGCTAATTGTGAAAGGCTTTATCAAAAAGTCACACAAGGAAGTATGTCCTGAATGGCTGATGGTTGGAGATCCCATCACTGGCAAACCTCCTGTGCTACATGCCTAGGGCTGGTGAGATGGCAGAGCTGAGGAGAGGTGAGCCCAGTCCCAGCCCTGGCAGTCTGGCACGTGCCCATAGGGATATCACTCCCATCTCTGCCTCTCCTTATCTCCTGTGTTGTTATAAAACCATTAGGTCCTTGGGGCAAGGGTTGTCTCTGGGGCATCCTGCTGTCATCATCACTGTTTGGTTGCCTGGCACACAGCTCTGAGCTGCCACTAATTAACTGGAGCAAATGGGCTCCAGCTGCCATGCCAGCAAGCTGATGGGGAGGAACACCCCCTTGGGACACAGGAAATCCCAGAACCACAGCATGGTTTGGTTGGAAGGGACCTTACAGCTCAATCAGCCCCATCCCTGCTCTGGGGTGGTTGCCCTTCACCAGATCAGGCGGCCCAGGGCTAACCCATGGCCTTGGGCACCTCCAAGGCACCACCCAATCTCTATGCCTGCTGGGCTGTGCCAAGCCACCAGGCACAGCCTGGACCAGCCTGAGATTAAGGGAACGTAATCTCAAATCTGGTGTTCCAACGTGGCACTTTGGACTCAGTTTCTGTGTGCTCAGCGTTTGTCACTGGGCTGTGCGTTGTTCCTCGTGACACAGCCTTTATTTGGCTTTTTGCAGTTCCCTGTTAGTTTGCTGGAAATATGCCCCCCACTGGAAAAGCCTTCCCAACCTGGGCAGTCCTGAAACTGTGACACATGCAAAGAACTGAGCTCAGCTTGGAGTACATCAGGTTTTGCTCCTCGCATCCCTGTTTGCTGCAGCCACAATGTTCACACCAGAAATCTTGGAGCTAAGCGACAGCCCAGCTCTGAGTTGTTCCTACTGGCACTTTGTTTATCCAGGCTGCAGTTATCATTACCTGACTCTCTACCACCAGGAGCTGTTGCATGGCAGTCCCCAGTTCTCAGCATCGTCTGATGGGAAGGCCAGAGTAGGTGCAAACCCCACTTCCAATTTCCACCTAAACCCCCTCTCCAGCCTCACCCTCCCAGGCTCATCTCATCCAACCCACATCCTCGTCCATCATTAATCCACCCCACAGCATTTGTAAATCTGGTGTTCCTCCTGCAGCACGGCTATCTCTAGCAGGTCCAGTTCCCCCAAACCAGCAAAGCACCCCTGTGTGTGACACCCGTGGTACCTTTCCCTGGTGTCCATGTGGGCCGACGATGCTCGGGGAACCTGTCTTTGTGGATGCTCTTCACCAATGGAACGATGCTCTGCAGCTTCCCAGCTGGCGAGATAGCTCCTCCAAATGTAAGTTCCCATTTCAGTGCTGAGGGTCAATTAAAACCCAGCTCCCTATAGGGGATCTCGATGTTGAACGTGTACCAGAAGACCCAGAAGAGAAGACTGAAGGCAAGCAGCAGCGCTCCCAAGTAAATAAAGAAGTCCCAGTAGCTGAGAGAAGCGAGCAGCCCCACGAGGAGCAGGACCAGCCCCAGCACGTCGCACAGCAGGGCCAGCAGCAGCACCCCACCACAGCGCCCAGCCAATGCACGCAGGGCCATGCTGCAGCCCCAGCGCCAGCATCCCTCCCCGCCTGTGGCAGGAGGAAGTACAAATGTCACAACACACCTTGCAGAACAATCGGGAGGCAGCACGACACTGCTTTAACCATTTCATGGCCCCGCCGTCGCTGCCTCTGCTTCTTCCACAGCAGGGCACGGGGCTTCCCTTTCTTTATTAGGAAACTGAGACATGGGACTTTTTCTGGAGTGTCAAAATGCACCTCCCTTGCAACCCCTCCCAAAAGCAGGTCTTGCTGGAAAGCCAGCAATCGCACAGCCCGTGCCATCGCCCATCCCTAGAATGGGAACTGTCAGGTCAGTGGTGAATCACTACAGAAGGTGGGACTTCCCAGAGCTTGTCCATGAGCAGCTTGGTGGGATGCCGGGCTGATGCTCTCTGCTCCCCAGTTGCCATGTGATGCTGGGGACATCCTTCCTCTCCAGCCAGCACATGATGGCAAAAAGAGCAATCTGGGGGTGATGGAAGCCTCTGGGAGCCCCTGGCCAGAGGTGGCCTCTGTGGGCCGACAGCCACCTGCTGTGGTATCTGCATGCTGAGCTGCACCGCCTCGGGGCAAGAGCAAGGCTGGCACTGGGGACAGGGTGATGGCTGATGGCTGGAGTTGGGCACCATGTTTGCTACATAGGTGCTAAAAGCCACTGGGCTCCTGCCTGCCACACCTACATGCATCACAGAGCACGTCCCCATCAGCCTCTCCCCCCTTACCCAGGCTGCTGCATGTAGGTACTGTAGGCAGCATTGTGCTAATGGCAGTGTGAGCTGCTCCATCCCAAAATCACAGCTCTGCAGGCAGAAAATTTTTTCCTCCCCACATCTCAGAACAATGAAGGCTTTTGAATATGCAAATGAAAAACTGATCTCTTCTTTGTGCATTCTGCTCTTCCAAGGCCTTGGGGAGGAGCTGCTGTTTGTCATCCCAGGACCTGTCAGCAGTGGGCTGGAGCACAGCAGCTTGCAGGACCTGGCCACCCCCTAACAGAATCCTTGTTCTGTGGTCTTCTTTCAATAGACTACAGTGACAGTGGAGATGGATGGAGGTGGTTTGTGGCTCTTAACTCCTTTGTTCCACTGCATTTGCATGAACACGCTGGAGGGCTAGTGTTGATGCTGCTGGAGATACTGGTCACAGTTTTACTGATGAGACTGAGCCCTGTTACTTTCTGAAGACTGGGATTTTTGCTTTGTCTTCCTTTCCCACAGAAACATCCAGCTCCTCTTTCATTTGCCTACTTATCTATCTATTCATTTTTCATCCAAGGTCATTTTCTTCTGTTCCCTGGATTTCAGAGAGCCCTTCCATATTCTATTAAGCAGTTTTCATTATCCCTCTTAATGCACCAAGACTTCTCTGCCCCTTCTAGCCTGACTTTCTCCAGTCTCTGATGCCCACAGACATCCGCCAGGTGGGACACCGTGCATTGCATCCTCCAAAGCAAACAGCTCAGGTGGAGGTGGGACTGATGTAAGGAGCTGGAGTCAGCCCTGGCCTGCCCAGCCCCATGCATTGAAAAGCTGTGCCACCTCAATCCCATCAGGCCAGAAAGAGTTCTTTTGGGCTGCGTTTCATGGAAGTTAGAGCAAGAAACCAAGCTGGCAATGGCAGCTCCCTGTTTTCCCCCAGGTTTGATGTTGCATGGCACTTTGTTGGATGCTAGAAGCCCATCTGGGATTTGCCCTGTGGGAAATGTTCTCATCCGGGTGCAGCTCCGTGGTGCTGAGCTCTACCAGTGCGTGAGAGCAGCGATCTGCCTGCGATAGCGCTCACGGAAACGCGACACATGAAATAAAATCACTCCCCCAGGCTGGGAAGGAACCCAGAGGTTTCCAGAAGTTCATTCACCTCCAATTATCAGCTAAGAAAACTGCAGTCATCTGCATTTCATTCCCCAAGATATTGAAAAACAAATAAATAAAATCAAGCAGAGAGCACTGCCTACCTCTTCTGCCTTTTTCTAGCCCAGTTGTGCTGCAGTTGGAGGGATGATGTTAGCAGAGCATGCTCCCGGAGGTGGCCCTGTACAGGTTTGCAGAAGTATGCAGCAAGAGTGAACCAGTTCTCCAAAGGGAACAATGAGTGCACGTCCCTCAGTTACACATGAGCTGGGCGCAGCTGGAACGTGAGCAGATGAATGGAAGCACTCTGACAAAATCTTGGGCTAGCAGGTGTCAGTCAATATTTATTTAACTGCAAAGTCGGGAGGCAAATCCTTAAAACAGGGCACGGAGTGGCTGCTTTCCCCAGGGCAAAGCCCTGTAGTGGGTTCAGCAGGTGAGAGCTGGCTCAGACCTGAACCTGCACTGAGAGCAGCTGCAGGGACGGTTTCCAGACTCAAGTTCTCATGTCTCACCCTGCTTCCTACTTTTACAGCCTTGGGGGGCTGACCGTGGTTTTTCTGTCTGCACCCAGCAGGGACTTTCCGAGCTCTCTTCACCTCTGCAAACATTTGTCCTTCCCATATCTGTGCTCAGCTTTATAGCAAAGGAAATGAAGGCACTTTCTAATAAAACATTTCCTTGCACCCAAAAGGCAGGCACTGGCTGGGCTGCAGCCAAACCCAGGCAAAACCTCCAAGGACTTTGCCCAGCATCAGTGACACTGGCCAATTCTGCACAGGAGGTGAGAGGAGAGGAACAGAAGAGGGGAAAACCTTCTGGCACAAGCCAAGCTCTTTTCCATGGGCACGGAGAGCACAGACTGCTCCATGGACCACAAAACCATGCACCCACAGCCCTGACTCCCGCTGACTGAGTCTCTCCATCCCAGTTTCTTCAGGAAATAGTTTTCTATTGCCACTTCCCACCTGCTTGCAGGGCAGAGCTGCACGGTGCCCCCCACAGACCTTCGGGGCCTTCTGTGGGGCACTGTTACCTATGGGATGGGGCGAGGATGGAGGAGCTGAATTTCTCCATCAGCCTCTGCGGAGCCCTGCAGTCCAGCACAGCCACAGCACTGCCTGCCCCGGGGGAGCACGAAGCCCCGCCCACTCACACAGCAGACCACGCCCACAACCACAAGCCCCTCCCATTTCTCAGAGCCACGCCCATTCCATTGACCCCGCCCCCTTCAAAGGCCCCTCCTCTCCTGGCTCTGTGCCCCACGTGTCTGACCACAGCTGATGGTGAGCCGTGCCCGCGGGGTGTTTGCTGTCGTTCAGGCTGAGTTATGGAAAATCAGATAAAAAGAGGAAAAATCCCAACTGCTGCTGCTGCTGGGGGCACACACGTGATAGGGCTGCATGGCATGGAATCCTCTGCTGCACTGAGCCAATGCCTGGACTGATGGGCTCTGCCATGTGTGGGTGAAATTTGGTTTGTGTTCACGCTGCTGAGGACTGAAATAAGAAAGATTTGGGGTTTTTATGGGGGGAGTTTCTGGGAGGTGACAGCTCAACCCAGTAGGATGCTGCCCTGCGGGGTGCTAAGAGGGGAGCACCTTGGGGAGCATCCCACCAGCTCCAGGCTCACAGTGCTGGGGTCACCCAGACACACTGGGGAACATTTCTCCTCTAAACTGTTCTGCAGACGTAGTGAATTTCATGATGGGTTTCCTGTTATTTTTATAGAGCATGGAAGCAGATCACATTGGACCTAGCTTTAATGAGAGTTGGTCAGGACTGCTGTTGTTGCCTGATCCAGTATTTTCTTCACAACATGTGTCTGGTTTCTTTATTCTGATCTGAAGCATCCCAGCGGGATTCAAACAGGCTGCAGGGGGAGAAGAGATGAGCACAGAGAGCAGCAAAGCTGTGCTTTGTGCATACGTGGGAACAGCCCAAAGGCACCAGAACTGTGTGTGCAGACCTAGGGTGCCTCAGCTGTGTGCTGCCCCAGCAGTGGCAGGAGGAGGTGCCCTGGGGATGGCCGTCTAACACGGTGCTGGATGCCCCCTTCTTTTTATCATCCCTTTAGGAATCTGCTGTCCTAACCCTGCTTTGAACCCAGAGGCAACTCCCATCTCTCAGCCTCCCAAGGCAGTGTGACACAGAGGTTCTCTGATCCCATGGCGCAGCACAGAGACAAGATTTCTCTCCTCAGAGGCCCTGTGATGTTGGCTGGGCTGTGTCAGGGCATGCACTTGGTGTCAGCTTCCAGTGAAGCCTTTGTGAACAACATTTCCCAGTGCTGGGACTGATTTGCACTGCACACATAAATGCAGATCCCACCCAGCCTCTGGGTATCACTCAGGCATTGATCACTCATACAGTGGAGTGTTCCCACCCTCCTGCTGGGCTTCTGTCTGCACCTTCAGCTTCAGCCTGATAATCCAGCTCTGCCTTCAATTACTATTTACCTCTCTGACCCCTACAGCTCAGACAAGCAGACCCAAGCTCTGCTGACCCCTGCCTGGGCTGTTGCCCTAATCTTCATCTGTGCAGTCTTCATCCCCTGCTGACAAGAAGTTGTGCCACCTTCGCATGCAGGGTCCTGGGTGGGTCCCTGGGCAGACCCCAGCACAGAGCCCCAGGCCAACCCACGGCCTCAGCCCTCCTGGTCTGCCTCCTGTCACACCCCAGGGACAGCCAGCTCCCCTCCTGCAGCAGGCACGAAGCACAACAGCAGCAAGTTGAAACCCTTGAGATATTTCTGCTTTAATTAAACCAAATATTCTTGTTACAAATAACCAGCATGGAATCCTGTTACATTTCTGATCTCAGTGACTCCTTATCCCATTGATACTTCACCAGTTGTCTCCTTGGTTATAAGATGTGCAGTACAGGACCCCACTCTGTGTCCCCATCCCTCATACTGCTCTGTGATTTCTTCCATGCCAGCCCTGCTGCTCACCTGCTTTTCTGGCTGCATTCATCCTTGGGCAGAAGCTTGGGGTGAGCCTGTGCCCACTGCAGCTGAATCAATAGAGAACTAGCATGGTGCCAAGCCAGCACCGAAAATAACAGCAGAGCACAGCTCAGAGGGATGAATGACTGAGGAGCAGGAGGAGGTTTGCTGGGTCTGCTGCCAGACCACGCACCTCCAACAACCCGTTCACCAGCTGGCACCAGCGGGGGACACGTGTGCACTGCATGGAAACACAACTCGGGGCACAGCCAAGCTGGGTCAGCAGGATGTGTTCCTCGAGCACGTGCATCTCGTGCTAGCTGTGGGCCAGAAGCTGCCTCTGCTGCTCCCCATCATACAGGGGAGTCAACATACCGCCAACCTTACTCCCATCCCAGGGGGAGCATCATGAGGCTTTGAGCTGTGGGCTCTTTGGGCCATATCTGCAGACCAATCTCTGCTTTCAGTGGGTCTTCTGGTGTTATCCGGAGCTCCCAGCATGTCTGTGGTGGCAGTTCCTGAGGGATGTGGCATCCAAATCAACAGGAAGTTGTTCTGTGCTGATGTCCACTGTCCAAATGCAGAGCAGGGTATTGCAGAGCTGCTGTACGCCTTTACCAACCTGTCTTCATTCCCAGGAATGTCCCACTGCTTTAAGGGGGTGATCCATGGGAGGGGGTGGAAATGCTGCATGGAGGTGCAGGTGGGGTCTCCTCTCCTGTGCCCCTTTTCTGCCTCTGATCAGCATCAAACCATGTCCTGCCCAGCCCTGGAGCTGGGTTCTCACCTGCATGGGGCTCCAGGCACTCAGCCACAGCTTGCTGGGCTGAGGTCTTCCCAGGTGGGATGCTGTGGGAGGTGAGCTGGATCTGAAAAATCAGAGTCCCACTCAGAATTAGAGGCAGAATATCATGTGCCCAATTATATTAACCCAGGTTTTGTTGTCCAGACAGAGTGGTTTTTCAGACTGGGAATTTTCATTTCAGGAGAAGCTGTGTGAGTGCTGCACCCTGAGCACAGAGTGAGCTCCAGCCCACAGCCATTCTGCTCAGCTGCCATAGCAGATCTGCGCTGAGGAATTCCCAGCCATGGACCCCACGTTTGATCTTCCCAAGCTTTGGTGACATGTGTTGCCCATCCTGGTGGTCTCTGCTGTGAAGGGATCTGGGACCACACTGTCCTGCTGCCCCTCTCTGTAACTCTGGAGATACCTCCTTGGACATCCCATTTTCCAGATGTGAAGTCCAGTGCTCACAGCAGCTTTACCCACACCGTGGTAGGTTGGCTCCTCTCCACTGCTGTGCCCTACAAAAGCTGCTGACGGAGGCTGCCAGAAGCTCTGCTTTCCCCTTCCTGTGTTGGTTTGGCCATTGCATGGCACATGTGGGGTTGGCCATTGCACAGCATGTGTTGGGTTGGCCATTGCATGGTGAGGTGATGCGGGGCACTGGGCTCACCATCAAGTCCTTATCTCTTTTTTTCTGAGGTTCCCTGGGCAAAATACGAAGTTCACTTTCATGCTGGGGATGGTACAGCATGTCCTGTCTTATAGGGAAGGGACTGGGATGAATTCCTCTAGGAGAGTACACGAGAACGCTTCTTTTTATGGCTAACACAAGGAGTGGGGTGGGGGCCTTCCTGGGAGGTGCTCAGCGGTTGAAGAAGAAGGACCTGAGGCTCTGCAGGAAGTGTGACTTCTGCCTCTGCTTCTGCTTCTTGCGGATGATGGGGATCCAGACGAGGCCGCAGACAAGGAGCATCAGTCCCATGGACAGGAACGCGGGGCCACACATTTTGTACACATTCCTGTTCTTGATTTCAAAGCACGACAAGGTGGTAATGACTGTTCCGAAGAGGAAGATGGCAGCTCCGACGGACATGACGATGATGGGCTTGTGGTAGATGTCCCACTTGCTCCTGGAGGTATTGGTCCAGACAGACTCGCTGCGGGAGCTGATGCACAGCGTGCTGGCTGTGTTGCTGGTCAGCAGCTCCTTGGATGGGGGGGACTTCAGGCTCCCATTAGGGCTCTGGGGGGGATTTTCCATAACAGCGGGATCTGAGGAGGAGACCTAGGGTGGACAGAAGAAAAAGGAGCAGAGGACTGGTGCTGGAGGATGGACTGAGTGCTGTCCATCTAGTCATCAATGAGTGCATGCCCTTGGCCAAGTTAAAGATTGGAGAAAGCTTGGTGCTGTGCTGCAGGGAGAGAAGAGCACCACACCTATATGAGCAGCACATTTAAGGACAGGCGACTGGATCCTGCAGGGAGGAGGGCTGCCTGCCTGTTGTGGGACTCCCACTGCCCACCCCACCCCTAACCTTAACACCTGCCCTGGGGCAGGTCCCTTCCTTAGAGCTTCTTTACCCAGAGGTGATGAGGTCCTGGCACTGCTGCCCAGAGCTGTGGATGCCACATCTCTGGAGGTGCCCAAGGCCATGGGTGGCCCCTGGGCAGCCTGAACTGGCTTGGGGGAAGGGGAAACAGCCCACAGCAGGGGTGGGTCTGGGAAGGCTGCAGAAGGAATCAGCTCATGCCAAACGCTGTGCTGTGCTTTGCAGTGCTGGGGTCAGCCCTGCAGCTCTCTCAGGAGCCCTGCCCCTGCATTAGATTTTCACCTACTTGAGGAGGAAATGCATTTTCCCAGAAACAGCATGACTTTAGCATGGGGAAATCATTATGATAAATGGGAAATGCAGTGCATTATGTTAACCACCGTTTCATCGGAGCAGGGGAAAGCAGGACGTGGAGCTGGCAGGGAGGCCCGCAGGGTCCAGCGTGCTGCAGGGCTGGGCATGCTGAGCTCAGCTCTAAGCACGGTGCAGGCTGTGAGCCCGATGCTCATCCAGGGCAGTTCATCCAAAACCCTGCCCAGGCCCTCAGGCACAGCAGTCTGAGAGCTCGCTCCCAGGAACACGTGCACCATGGGTGCTGTCACACTGGGTTTGCAGGTTTGCACCCTGCTTTGCTATGGTGAGGTGCAGAGGAGATGAGTCCAGAGCCTGGTGCCTCCAGCCTATTTTTTGCTGCTGCTGCTTTATGCTAAGGCTTGCACCACGTCGATGCAGGCATGCACAGCCACAAAACTGCTCCAGAGCTGAGGTCCTAATGATCCCTACCTGGGCCATTACAGCAGGTAATCCCTAGCTGAGCTGTGCTGTGCCCACCCCAAGGTGCTGACACCTCTCATTCCTTTCACCCATGTTCCTTTCCCAGGTTTGTGGTTTATTCTGATGTAATTTTTTCTGTTTACTCCCACTACTGAAACACTCAAGCACTGCTGCAGAAATGCAGACCTGGTGGCACTGACATATTTTGTGCCATTTCAGATTTGCAAAAATTGGACCAACAAACAAAAAATAAAAGCAGAGCTCAGTGCTTGTATCCCTCCCATCTGCAGCTCTCCCCTACCCTTTCAAACCAGGAGAGGTGGGGCAGAGCAGGGCACTCTTCCTGCCATCCTGATCTGCTATGGCCTCTGGTGACTCCCAAGATTTCCTCCTTCACAGTCATGGCATTTCTTGTCTTTCTCTTATTCTAGCATCCATTGTGGAGAGTTTTTATGTTCAAGCCACTCTATGATTTTAATTCACTCAGCCCTGTTGTGCTGCCCAGGTCCTTGCCTGCAGCCCCAGCACTGTGCCCAGCTCCCAGCTCCTACTCATCAATGCTCTGCTTACCATTGGGATACACTGAGCCCTGCAGAGCGCCTTCCTCTCCACTTTGCAGAGATATAATGGTGGGCTCCTGCAGAAACCTTGCTCTTCCCTCCAGGCTTACATTTGCACTAGTCTGGATTTGTTTTTCCCTTTTATTTTCTGGCATAACCATTCCTCTCACCACAATTTTCAGATGCTGATCATTTTTATAGCACTTTGCATGAGGTGCTGTGTAGTTCCCTTCTGTTTGCTCAAGAAAGGTTTCACTCTCTACACGTGGCCAGGAGTTTGGTTGCAAGCTCTGCATGTGTCTGCAGCTCTTGGGAGAGCTAATGTGATTTCAGCTCCTGCTCTGCCCATACTCCATCCCTAATTCATCCCAGATGTGCTCACATTGGAAGATGCGTGATGCTCGTACTGAGCAGCCCAGCAGGATAATGCTATCAGGTTTCTCCCACATTTTGAATAATTATTGTTGTAAGGAGAGCATCCGCAGATGACCATTTGCTGCCTTGCAAATGCCTCCAGAGCACATCTCAGATATCATGGCTGGCTACTGCTGCCCCAGCTCCTGCAAGCACTGCTCATACCGGGGTCTTTCTCCATCCCTGACAGAAGGAGGAGTGATGCTTTCTCCCTTTTTGCTCTCCCAGTGCTTTGCACGCTGATGTTTGAGAATCCCATTTGCTGAGGACGCCAATAAATCTGGCTACAAGTGATTTAATTTTCCTGCCCATCTCTGTGTTCACACCGGGGCAGCTCTCTGTCCAGAGCTCTCTCTCTGTCTGCTCTGTCTTTTGCCACAGAGGCCAAAAATCCTTGTGACACCTCCGAGTCTGAGAGCAGCAGATGAGCAGCCAGGACCTGGGGTGCCACAGCCAACCTGCAGATATGGACTGAGCCCCTTGGAAGACCCAGGGACATGCTAAGGCTGGATCTAGTCCCACAAGTCCCCAGCCTGTCCATCTCCTTTTCCCATGGGGAAACAGCTCTGATTCTTCAGGAGCTTCTTACACATTGCTCTTATCTCAATACCTAACTGCTGCCCCTGTTCCCTCTGAGAACAGCAGAGCATCCCCAGCCCAGCCAAGGACATTTTTGGGGCATGGCTTTTCCTGATGTCCTGGGGTGCCTCAGTCTGACTCTTGGCTGTGCCCTCTCTACAGGACCCCCCAAGGGACAATTGTGGGACCACAGTTGTCCCATTCTTTGCTGGGACAAGGGACCAGATGCTCCGGAGAGTCCATGTGGGATGGTGGGTGGTTGGTGGGAAGGAGGCTGCGTGGACAGGTACATGCAAGCTCTTAGCAGAAACTTGTCAAGATGCCATGCCTCAGCCAAATTTAATTCAGCGTCTATCAATCAGGTTCAAAAGTAATCAAGAGAGCCGTGCATATCTGTGAGCCAGCATCCCCAGGGCCCTCTCAAAATGAGGACGGTGAGCAGTGCGAGACCCCCATGGCCAGGGGGGCTGAGGAGCACCCAGCAGAGAGGCAGGTGGGGGTCACACAGGGGACCTGGGGGGACCGAGCGCCAACTCACCATGCTGAGCTCTGCTTCTGTCTGGCTGCACCGAGCATCCCCCGACGCACAGAAAAAGCAGCAGGGAGCTCAGGGTGCTCCACTTCCCATGGGTCAGCACAGAGAGGGACAGATCCCGTTGGGCTCAGCAGGCTCTGCTCTGGGAGGAGATGGAGGTGTGTCAGCACAAAGCACCCTACAGCCCCATCCTCCCTCCTGCCCTTCCTGTACCTCACCATGGCTGGTGTTGGCCCTGTGGACAGGCTGGCTCTGCTCTGAGAACAGGGCTGGGGGAACGAGGCTTGGTGGCAGGGGATTGTACACCTCCTCCAAGCCCCACCACATCCAGGATGTAAGCCAAGCTGGAGCCAGTGTCCATTTGCTGGTGTGGTGGAGCCGGGTTGGGCCCAACCTCCTGCATCCCTTGGGAGCAGTTTCTCAGCATCACCCGGAGTTTGGCTGGCCCCACCGATGTGCTCAGAGCCTTGATGAGCAAAGAGCACTCCTGAACCCCTTTTTGGGCTCAGCAAAAGGATGACCCCCACCCTTATTACGCTGCATCTGCCACCCCAGAACCAAACCCTTGGAAATCCATCCTACTTACATGGGGAGGGCGGACGATGGCTGCCCACCACCAACGGTGGCACAGATGGAACGGCTGCAGCAGGGCACCCTGCCCTCCTCACCCAGGCTCGCCTTCAGCCCTGCAGCCCTCTGAATGTTGTCTACTGGGCTCTGTTGAGTCTAATGAACGGTGGAGCATATCCCAGCTCTGATGAGCTCACCAGCCCATCAGGATATTGGTTAACTCTTTGTTTCCCCGCCTTGGGCTCTGACTTATAGGCAGCTTGCCTGCAGGGTTTGCTAAAAGGCCGCAGCTTGGAGGCAGTCCAGTGGCAGGAGGAGCAGGGTGGGACAGTTGCTGGAGCAGGGCTGCTGGGGATGCTGCCCCAGGCTTTGAGCACCAGCAAGTCCCTACAGCTGCTCTGGGTTGTGGCTGCCTTGCTTCCAATCAGGGGATGGTAAGCAGTGTCTGCAAAACACTTGGAGGCTCCTTGCTGAGACATTTGATAGATGCAAGACATAAGCAGTTAGCTACTAATTAACATCCTGAACCCATTACTAGGAGAGGGAGAGAAGATGAATCCACGGATATACTTTAAAACCTTCTTACATCACTGTGAATCCACCTGCTGCAGGGAAAGGATCCAGCCTGACACAGGCACTGCTGGTGGCCAGGAGCCCTGATGGGGCTGTGGCCATCCCTCTGGGCTTTGGTTTGTTGCTGTAGTGGTACCCAGTGCTGCAGCAGGGACACAGGCAGGGAGCAGGGTGGGGTGTAACGGGTCAAGAAAATGCCACAGGGATTGACAGATCTTGTGTGGGCTGTGGGATGGGTGCAGAGCATCCCAGGGCAGTGCATGGGGCTGGAAGGAGAGGAGGAGGGCTCAGAAGGGCTGTGGGTGGATGCAGCTCAGTGGAGCATAGGGAATTCAGGAAGGAAAATCAGGGAGTGTCTGGAAAAGTGAGGTCCCTCAGCTTGGCTCTGTGCAGACCTTTGGCCAGACGTGTTGGGTTTGGACCTCATCAGCAAGGGACAGTGGGCTCACAGACCAGGGCAAAGGTGAGATGAGCTCAGCATCCCTGTCCTTCAGGACTGTCCACATCTCTTGATGGGAGGTGTGTGCGTGTTAGCTGAGCATGAGGGCCAAGCCCTGGGGGATGAGATGATTCCACTGCCCTTTAATCTGAGAGCCAGCATCCAGAGTAGCCTGGTATTTTGGGAGCAATAGATGTTGAAAACGCTCTTTAGAACTGGGAGGGATTTGGATTTCCTAGTCCAGATTCAAGGGAGTAGATTATTTGTTTTAAAGAAGCAGTTAGGGGAAAAGAAAAAAAAAAAAAAAAAAAGAGATGAGAAATCTTCATGTTACCCCTCTGCTGAGATTAATTCCCCACTCTGCTCCTGCACCAGCTCCAGGCTGACCAGAACTGGTCCTTCCCCCTGGGAGCATCCAGCCTTGTGCTTCAGCCCTCTCCCATCATGTGCCCCATTTCATTTCAGCTCCCCCACATTCACCCCATACTCTGCAGAACCTCTGGTTCCTGCACCGACCCGTGGTGATGGGGCAGGCGGGGGCACAGTGCCAGGCTCCGGGGAAGGGTCACAACCAGAACACGGGGCCCCTTTTTGTCAAAGTAATTTGGCCAGGACACTGAGGCTGAGAGAGGATGTGCCCCCAGGTATGTCTGTGTGATGGGGAACATCTCAGTGAGTCATCTGGGAATGAAGTGAGACGCTGCTTTGCCCCTCATGAAGATGCTGGGGGAGAAAACCAGCCCTGGGTGGGACCCCAGGAAGGACCCCTCCCATGGGAGCCCATCCAATCCGGGTCCCATCTCACAGCCCCACACTCGGAGCGGGTTGACCTGGCCGTCACTCAATTCTCCGTCCGTGGGCTCCTGCTGCCACCTCGTGGGGCTGAGGGATGGAGGGACTCCGTGCGGCCTTCCAGCCAGAAAGGAAAATAATAATAATGAATAAACATATATATGTGTGTAGATATATACATATATCTATCCAAAACAAGCAGTGCCCAGCAGACCACACAGTGACCAATACCAGCCAGTCCCTGAGCAGCAGCAGCAGCAGCTCCCTCCTCCCCACCCTGACACGTACTGTTCAGCATGACATGACATGCCATTCAATACCCTTTTGGCCTTTTTGGCTCAGCTGTTCTGGCTTTTCCCCCTCCCAGCAACTTGTGCATCCACAGCTCCTGGCTGGCAGGACAGCACAAGGAGCTGTAAAGTCCTTGGCTTAGTGTAAGCACTGCTCAGCAACAGTTCAAGCAGTGGTGTGTTATCAACGTTGTTTTTTACTCCTAAATTTAAAACACAGCATCATACCAGCTAAAATTAACTCTCTGTGGCTCTCTCTGTGTGTAGCCCTGTGGGGTGATGTCACCTTGGGTGCATTGTGTTCCCTGTTTGACTTCTCCTTGGTGAAAGAGGAATGAGGATTTCATTCAACTGTCAGTGCCTTTGGGTGATGAGATGTGGTCACCAAACCATGCAGTGACAGCAAATAAAAGCATGGGGCCCAACTCAACTCCTGGTCAGGACAGATCCCATTGACCCCCAGCCATTGTATTCCAAATGAACATGTGCTTGGGTCAGGGCTGGCATACTGAGCCTATTGACCTGTTCCTGGCTGGGATGGAGACAATGTGCAGCCACAAGTGGTATGTTCAGATAGACCCAAGCAGTTAGGCAACTTCAGAGGTGCTTGTCCCTGAAGGTGTTCAAGGCCAGGTTGGATGGGGCCTTGGGCAGCCTGCTCTGGTATTAAATGTGGAGGTTGGTGGCCCTACATGTGGCAGGGGGGTTGGAGATTCATGACCCTTGATGTCCTTTCCAACCTTGGCCATTCTGTGATTCTGTGATTGTGGTCACCTGCATTGCTCTGGGTTGGTGTGCTCAGCAGCACAATGATGGATGGTAGGATTGGATTGGATTGGGTAGGATAGGGTAGGATAGAGTAGGATAGGGTAGGATAGGACAGGACAGGACAGGACAGGACAGGACAGGACAGGGTAGGGTAGGGTAGGGTAGGGTGGGATAGGATACAAGACTGATGAGTCAGGAGATATCTAGCACTCCAGCAGTTAAGAACACACAGCAGAATCTCCTGTGTCTTGGAGGTGGCTGTGGACATGATGGCACAAAGGCCCTTGTATAACCTGACTGGGCAGCTCTGCTTTGCTGCACAGAGGCCGTTCCAGCCCTTTCCATCTCATGGTTCGATTTTTATCCTCTAGCTGGTGTGTGCTGGCGGCCAGGTCATCCCTTTTGCTCTACTGCTGGTGTTGCTGCTTGATGTAGAGCTCTGCATCAGCTCCTTGTGCCCTGAGAGGCTACATCCATTATAGCCACAGTGTGCCATGAGGATGGAGGGTCTCCCACAGCTCTCCTCTGTCCTTTCCCATGTCAGTTTGAACTCTCTGAAAGGCAGGTATGTCCTGGGCTCCTGAGGCCTCCATGGCACTAACTCATGGCCTAGAAAGTGGGCAAGGACATTCATTTCAGCAGAGAACAAGATAGGTCTCATGTCTGCCCCTCTCTCCAGCCAGGTCCCTGCTGGATAGCTTCTGTCTTTTTCCATCTCACTTCAAACAATCTTCATGCACCTTACTTAAACACCAGCAGCAAGGCTCTATGGTCTTTTCTCCAACTGGTGGTTTCCCAGGAGATCCTGTTGTCTGCACCAGAGTGAAGGAGTAGGAAAGTCCCTTTCCACCACTTCCTAAAGGAAGGCTGCATGGTTCTGCCATGCCCATGGAATGAACCTGCTTAGTGCTCTGTGCTTGAGGAGCTCTCTTACATTTCCTCCAATTTCCTGCCCTACATCCATGATCCTTTCTCACTCAAAGTCCACCTGTGGCCAGGGCAAACATGGAGTTGGTGTTTGAGGTCCATGGTGAAAGTCCTTTACAATTTTAGTGGAGTCAAGGGAAGCAAATAGGGAATAAAACAGATCCCTTCATCTTCAATAGCACCAGGGTGAGATGGGGATGACAGGAGTCCAAACCTCCTGTCCTAGCCTCAGGAACGTGAGTAGCATAGGAAGATCCATCCACAACACACTTTTCCCCAGAATCAGTGTCTACCCTCTAGGCAATGCTCCTGGGCTCCAGCAAGCCCACCCAGGGTTCTGCAAGACTCACAGAGACAGGTAGAAGGGATCTGTGAGCTGGGCTATGCATGATGCAGCTCAATTTCCCAACTTTGCCACAAATAATGTGAGAAATCTCTTTATTTGGTTTAAATAAATAAAGCCAATGCTCTTTCTCCATGGCAGAGAGCAGAGACCTGCACAGGAGGTGCCTGGACAGGGAAGGGGAAAGGAAAAGGGAAAGGCAAGGGGAAGGGGAAGGGGAAGGGGAAGGGGAAGGGGAAGGGGAAGGGGAAGGGAAAGGGAAAGGGAAAGGGAAAGGGAAAGGGAAAGGGAAAGGGAAAGGGAAAGGGAAAGGGAAAGGGAAAGTGAAGGGGAAGGGAAGCTGTTCTGCTTCCTGAATGTCCATTGCCCTCAGTTCCAGTGGGGCTGAAACCTCTCTGCCCATACCTCTGCCCTTGATGTGATGTCACTTTCCCATGTGCAGCTCATGGAGGAAGGGCTGCTACAGGTTATGGCCAGGCCAAGAAAACATCACACGTCTAGGGAACAGGAGGAAGCTTTTCTGGACCCTGCAGCAGTAGATGGTGCTGTTACCCTACCAGGATGCTGTGATTGCATCCTTGTGCAGAAGCAACTGAATTCCAAACTGGCATCTCAGGAGTGCTGTGTTCAGTACAGGACTCTGGCAGGAAAATCTGCCCTCCCCGAGAGCCTTTTTCAGACCCTCTTCCCCACTCCCCAGCAGTATAGCTGTCACAGCCTGTGATGCTGCAGACAGGTATCACTTCTACAGGGCTCTGCTTTCCAGGCTGAGACTCATACTATGTAAGCATCCCTATTCCCATGATTTCCAGGACACAGCATCCCTGTCCCCAGTATTTGCCTTGTGACAGATGGAGCTTGCATGGCCCAACAGGGGGTGACAAGTTAGCCCTGAGCATAGCAACATCCAGCTGCACATTGCCTCCCTCCCCTGGGATGCAGCTGAAACCCAACCTCTAGCAGTGGCACATACAGCAGCTGTGAAATGTGTGCTGAGCGAAGGGAGGGCATTGTTTTCCTTGCCACAGAGTCAACTAAAAAATTGGTTTTGTGATAATAAAGGGACATTTTTTCCATAAGCACTTGCCTCATGGGGACCAGGAGAGGCAGCACTGTGGTCCTCTGGGAGATGTTTCAGCTCCTCACCAATGACACAAGCAGAAGGGCTGGGGATGCTCGTGGTGAGCTGTCAGCAGCTTCAGCCTTTCCTCACCACATGTCGATGCTGAGAGTCCCAGAAAGGCACAAGTGCCATGCATGGGGACAAGAAGAGCTGGAAAATGGGTTCTTCATTCAGCATTGTTTGCCACTGAAATCTCCTACAAAAGAGCAATGTGAGCCTGAGTCTACTTCCTTGCTGCTTTCCCTGCTGCCAGCGTCCTGCTGCAGCTCCAACCCATACCACAGCCTCTGCATTAGTAAGGATCAGCTTTTCCAGAATGGAAAATACCGGGGTTGAAGGGATTTGGATGCAAACAATGGCCATGCAGCACACTGAGACCTCAGCCTGCTGAAGCCACAACCTTCTGTTGCAGCATGGTGGAGATGCTCAGAGATGCTCAGGTCTTCACCCCTGAACTGGCTGCAGGGACTTGGTCAGGGTGGAGAGGTGTCCATATGTCCATGCCATGGGGACTCTTGGTTTTGCTCAGGGCAGATCTCAGCACCCCTGATCACACCAACTGCCCAGGCTCCTGCCCCAGTCCCAGCCCACCTTGGGCTGTTCCTCCACATGGTGTGAGTGAGCATCACCCCACGCTGCTCTATGGCTGGATGCCACATTTTCCAGGTTCAGCATCTCAGATTTTCATCCCTTGCATCCCTTACCAGCTGACACGGAAATGTTCTTTATGTTTGAATTACTATGGGGGATAGATAACAACTCCATAATTATGTTTGCACCTTTGAAATCTTATATTTCTCTTGCAGCTTGAATATTTATGCAATCACAGAGCTTAGTGTGTCCCAGTTCTCCGTGTTATTTATTTATTTATGCTCAACAAGGCCTGCAGTTGTTAAATCACAATGTTTTCAATAAAAAAAAAAAAGAAAAAAAAGGGAAGAAGAAAAAAAACCATACCCCAAGCCCAGAAATGTTTTTCCTCATCTCCTCCAAGCTCTCAGCTTACCTTGAATCCTTTCTAGCAAGAAGCCCTGGGGAGCTGTTACCATCCAATTAATTCCATGTCTTACACATGTGTATCATTTGTTTCTCTAAAAGAGAAGGCAGCTTGGCCAAAATGGAAGCTGGGAACTTCTTGCTGAGCATCCCACCTCCCATAGGTGACCTCTGTGCACTAGCAGATTCCAGCAGCACTACTTACAGCCGTGGAGATGGGTCTCAGATGTTGGGCTGCAGAGGAGCTGGATGTGATAATTACTGCCATGATCCACATCACCAGGGTGACAGAACTGTAGGGGTTGGAAGGGACCTCCAGAGATCATTGAGTCCAACCCCCTGCCAAAGCAGTTCCCTACAGCAGGTCGCACAGGTCGGCATCCAGGCAGGTCTTGAACATCTCCAGAGCAGGAGACTCCACCACCTCCCTGGGCAGCCTGTTCCAGTGCTCCATCACCTCACTGTAAAGAAGTTCTTGTGCATGTTTGTACAGAACTTCCTATGCTGCAGTTTCCAGCCGTTGTCAGCATGAACATGGCAGGATGATGGACTGGTGGGAACACAGACAGAACTCAAACACTTAACAGGAGGATGTGAGTTTTCCTTGATGCTGTGGCATGTGGATCCCACAAGAAGAGGAGTGGGGATGTGCTCTGGGGGCCCTTGCAGGTGTTGGTGGATGCTCAGCGGGAGTGATCAAGGAGAGTCAAAGCTGGAGGATCACCAGCATGTGGGCTATAAGGCAGAGGAGGAGAGGGATGGACTCACTTGGGCTTTCTGCTCCTGCTCCAGCACAAGCAGCTCTATCCAGGGCTAAGGAGGTCTCTCTCCGTGGTGTGGAGTTGGTCACAGCTGCCTTTTGGCAGTAAAGAAACTTCAGCCACGGTGCTGAGGTGTTTCTGCAGCTTCCCAGATAGGCTTGTCCTTTAGGAATCCCACCCATTCAGGCCCTGATGCAGCAGGCTGACATGGTCTCACTTTCTGGCCAGGACTTCTCTCACTCTGCTCACCTGTCACCACTGCAACCAGACAGGAAAACAAGGCATTACTGTTTGGAATGGTTTCTGTTTGGAATTACTTCGTTCGTGGATTAGGGATTAAAGCAAATTTATGAGACAATTATCCAGTTCAATTTGGCAGGGATGCTAACACATATCTACCCATTTTACCCTAGGCTTGCTCCTAGCTGCTAAGTGGGCTGCAGGAGGACGTGGCTCCTTTAAAATGTGTCATGTATTTATCTTTTTAATCACTTTTTTTAAACATACATGGTTTATTGCTTTATTGATTGAACAGAACTTTGAATAATCGATATGGCATTAAGAATTCACTGGGAATGACAGAACTGCAATTAAGTGGAGTGTGCGGAGAGAGCGCTAACCCATCTCATTAATTAATGAGGTCACTTTTCCGAGTGTTTCACAGGAGCCTTTGGGAAGAAGATGGCAATTTATTGTAGTCCCTGGAGATGTTTTTCTTCCTGCAGAGTGAGCTCAGGCTTTGTGCTGATGACCTTCACATGTCCTCCTGCAGCTTCTTTGTGCCATGCAGGACAGGACTGGGCTGGGAGAGACCACAACCTGCCAGGTGCCAGGAGCTTTGGGGGCTGTTCCTCACTCACTGCATCCTTTCACAAGGCCTTTGCAGATGGAAACTGAGGCAGAAGCTCATCTGAAGGCGTCTTGAGCCACCTGAGCATTACATTTATAAATGAAAACCTCTCCAGTCTCTGCATGCACACTACAACGTGTGCATTGTTCAGGTAGGAAGAAAACTGCTGATAGCTCACAGAAAGGTTTCCAGAGTATGAACATCTCAGATATTCGGTGTTTGTTTGTCCAGATATCCCTATCTCAGCATCATTATTCATCCTTCCTTTATACACAAAGCTTTAGTCCCCTCCTCCTAACAATGAGCCAAAGCTCTTTTAGGCTTTCTCACTGAATGGCTTGTGATAAAAGAGATCCATTGGGAATAACTCAAAGTTCAGAAGTCTCCATAAGAAATATTGAGCAATACTTACAGCAGACAACTTTGCTGAGGTATTCGTGGCACGGAAATAGGCTGATTACAAGGAGACAAAGCAGCAGCATCTGATGAGTCATGGGGACAAAGCAGTTTCAGCTGGGCCAGGCTGAAATGAAGTGTCTGGGTCAAGTTGGGCACACGTCTGCGTCATGGTGGGGCTGTTCTCAAGGGTTGGGGGCTGGAGGACGGGGCTGAAATAGTGCCTACAGAGACTGCATCTTTGGGAAAAATATAAGAAAACTCTTGATAACCTCAAATACAGCGAGGTTTCATTGAATAGCAGTCATACAATCAGCAGGGCTGGAAAAGATGGCCAAGATCAGTTAGCCCAACCGCCCACCTACCACCAGTGTGTTTCATGCAGTCCCAACCCTGCGTTCCCCTGCATGCCCTGGGGTGCTCTGAGTGCATCGGGATGGGGACCCAGGAGACCTGAAGTCCTCCTGCACTCAGACATCTGGGAAAGCGGTGGGGACACATCATCCACGGTCAACAGCAGCCAAAAACTGGTTTTGTTTGTATAATAGAGGAGCAAGCAGAAAAAGATGCCCCCCATCCTCCAGGAAACCTCACTTCATCACACATGACTTGGATGGGACCATTTTGTGCATGAGGCAGACTTCTGTCTGAACTCAGAGACCTACTTTATGCCAAGCTTTTGCACAGGACAAAAGCATCCCCACGAGTGGTGTGCCCTTCTTAACCTGTCACCTCATTTAGCTTCAGCAAACACGGGGACTGGCAAATCCTGGTCCATCTGTGCCTGCAGCTGCTGCCCAAATGCCCTGCAGCCCCTACATGAGGCTTCAGGAGCTTTATTGGAGGAGCCAGACCTGCTGTGCACTGCCCAGTGCTGCCCTGCTCACTGCCAGCTGCAGAAGGCCCAGCCCAGATCCTACCTCAGACATCTCTGCAGGCATTTGGGACTGTACAGTTTGTGGGCTATGGCTTGTAGGACTTGCTGACGTCAGAACAGCTGTAACTGATGTTCCTCTGATGTATTCCTCACCCCGGGTAGTGAGACTGATGTAACCAGGCCAATGTCTTCTGTTTTGGCAGACTGACATAATTAAAACAAGGGAGCTGCTGTGGGTTGGCATGTTTTTAAATGGGAGGGGCCAGTGAGAACCTAAGCAACAAGAAGGAAAATATGTATGCAAACATTTTACTTCTTAAAATTCTTCCTGAAAGGTTTCCAAATCCCTGCAATTTATTGATGGCCATCAGAGGATTAAATAAACGCAATGGAGATTTTTGCATATATATTGTGCAGACACACACTTCTTCCATTTGAGTGACAGGCTGGGTGATAAATAGCACGTATTAAATCCACAGTGGTAGTGAAGAATCAATCCATCTCCTCTGGGAAATTAGCTGTGTCAAGGAAGCCAGCACCGAGGGAAAGGCGAGCAGCAAGAGTGCTGGGGATGGACAGGGGCTGCTGCTGCATCCATCTGTGGAGAAGCTGGGTCATGGCCAGGAGAGGAGCTGCCAGGAACAAAGTGAGAGCTGGTTCTGCCACTGTTAGCTGAGGAGCTTTGTAGTGAAAGCTGCAGAGATGCATAAAGATGAGGATGTTCCAAAAGTAACGCCTCCTGTTTCATTCTGTTGACCCACAGGGTCAGAGGGGGATGTTGGTGGGATGGCAGTAGAGGTTGAACCTTCCCACCAATATCCTGTTACATTTTGTTGTTGTGTTGACAGATGGCAGCCGAGGGGTGGCAAAATGGCAGCAGTGACAAAATGCTGTGGAAGTGCATAAGAAGCAAAGGGGTGGAATTGTATTCCTCCGTGTGGAAAAAATGGCACCCACTGACATTCATTGATGCTTGCTGAATGCTTATGAAAACAAAACAGTGGATGTGAGCACAGTGAGGCACTGGATGCTGCACTTCAGCAGTGGCAGTGATGACAGGGGGTCACATCCACTGGATCAAATTGTTATGTGCATGACATGCAGCCCTTGTTCACCACTGGCAAAAAACACAAAGCTAGTGGCAGTTATTATGTTGAAAAGTAGTGTTTTGTCGCTAAGAAAACTCACTATCAAGCAGTGTTATTGAGCTCTTTGTTATAGTTTCCATGGACAGAAATAGGAGGCATTACTTTTGGAGCAACCTACAGACTTGACCACTGCTGGGACTGCTGGTTCCATCCCATCTATCGCAAAGCTGGGCAGCCTAGTGGGATATATCTCACCTCACCTGAGTGGTGGGAGCTATTTGGTGGTTGAGGCATCAAACATGGGAGCCTCCATTTGATTTGTGTGATTGGATGTGGCTCAGTACATTTGTTGGATCCAGGTGAGAAATTCCTTTGACTGTAAATGATTCTGCTCTATTGGGAGCTGCACTCCAGGTTCCTTTCAGATCTTTGCTCAGCAAGCAGTGACCTTTCATAAAAAGCACTATGAAATCGCATAAACTGTCTTCCAGGTCTTGGTTCTGCCATGTAAATCACTGTTTCATCACTTCAGATTTCCACCTTCTCCTTGCTTATTCCCCATGTTTCTACCATGCAGCAATGAGAACCACATGGAAACCAAAATTAGGTCAGTAGGACAAATTAATTCTCTCTGTCCTTTGTGCTCAGACTTTATGACAAGTGGCTAATCATCTTTGATTCCTCTGGAACTCCTGGTAATAACATTAGCCACGATCAACTCATTTAGCTCATCTGAGGACTTAATATCTAATTCAACAGCACTTGAGAAAAAGCACCTGTGTTCAGGGAGTGGTAACCCCTTTTTATATGCTTGCACTTAAAAAAACGAAACAAAACAAAACAAAACAAAAAAAAAACAGCTTGCAATGACCTTTTGGAAATATTTCGTCAGTTGTGAGAATCTATTTGACTTTGGTCATCAGGTTTTTGCCCCTGAATCTCTGCAGATGAGTAATGGCAACCCCTGCTTTCCAGTAACAGGCAAAGAACCTTTCTTGCTACCCTTGACAAGTGTAGCTGGATTCAGCCAACCTCTTCCTCCTTGCTCATCATGTGTGGAGCAGATTGAGGCTGGGTGTCTGCCCATCACTGCCATCTACCCAATCTCTCAAAGGCTTCAAAGCCTTGAGCTTCTCACCTTGCTCCACCACTGACTCCTCCCCCAGGCTGTGTGCTGCAGAGGGATTGCACTGTCACTGCACTGATTTCCACTGAGTCCAAGAAGGAGCACAAGGGCTGTGACCTGCAGTCTGTGCCAGGCACCCAGTGATGGAGGATAACACTAAGCCTCTTTGAGCTCCAAATGACTCCATTGTATCTGGGTTACATAAAGTGCCATGAATGTGTCCGTGGTCCCTCGCTTGCCTGGGATGCTATTTTCCCTGCTTGCATTTTTAATTGTTGCAGCAGTTGTGGCATTTTGAAATTAAGTGATGAGATCTGTGTGATTGGAATGTGCTGGGAGGACACCTGACATCCCCCAGCACCGTGGGGAGTGGCAACGAGAGGATCATGTGGAGGTGCAGAGTCACAGCAGTGATAGGGATTTCCTCGAGAACGGTGTTCATAGCGATATCTTTCATAATTGAGACATCAATTAGGTTCTTGAAAATTAGATAAAAATATCGAATGGCAAATTAACTGGAAAATTTCCAACCAGTGTAATTCCTTGGCCTCGTGATGGGTGGGCTAATTATCCCTCGTTAAGTGGAGCTGAAGTCAATCACAGCATCTTGTCGTTATTTCAGCTTTGCAAAGGGGAGGAAAATTTATTGTTTTCTAAATTTTTCTGTCTTCTGTACTTCAGATGGGAAGGTCAGGCTCCCACACTCTGACCCACACAGAATCAGAGAATCAAGTAACAGAATTGCTCGGGTTGGAAAAGACCTTAAAGACCATCGAGTCCAACCACAACCTAACCATCCTACCCTAACCCTAACAGCACTCCGCTAAATCATGTCCCTGAGCACCACATCCAATAACACCCTCTCTCCCCACCACCCAGCACTGCACTGCCTTAGGAGCTCTGCATCCTTTCCACGTGGGACAGAAAAAGGAACAAGGTCCCATCTTACAGATGGGAAGACCAGGTCTGGAGAAATGGAGTGAGTGGCTGAACTCCTAAATGTCCATGACTTGCACCGAGGTCTGCATCCACATCTCTCCTGTAGCCCCTGGCTTCTGCCCTTTACAGTAGTCCTTGGAGCTCATAGCCTTGCATAGGATAGGCATGGTCTGGATGCTTTCAGTCACCAAATCAATCCTTCTTTGCAGGGAGGACTCCAAGTGAGCCATGGATTGAATATTATCCAAGAAAACTACAGCACCCCTAGGTTGGATCTGTAGGCTCATCACACATCTCCACCTGCCAGTGAAACAGGGAACCCATGTTAATCAGCACTCAGCTTTCAGTAATTACATTATTTATTGCAATATGAAAACAGAATAATAATGATAATGACAAAAAGGAATTATCCTGGCCAGAATGTGGCTGTTAATTTTGCTGCATCAGGTTGGACAGGATCACTCTGTGGAGCGTTTCCCTTGGAATGGTTCTGCTCTGTCTAAACTCACTGATTAAAAGCTGGCTATTGCCCCTGCTAAACCGATGTCCCAAGGTCAACAGCAAACAGCCCTCTATGAGGAGTGCAGTAATGCAGGGCCCAAGATCAACAGATGAATAAACACACCTTTCCCTTATAATAAATCTCTTTTACACGTGTGCTCTGAATGCAGCCACCTTTGCTTGGTTCCAATCTGCAATTTATATGCCAGTGGTGGACACTGGCCACTGCTGGACAATCGATACACCCAGACAAGACTTGAAATCAGCAGGATCCAGAAGTTAGCAGAGATGAAGGCTGGAATTTATTTGGAAGGTGAACTGCCAAATGGTTATCTGCAAACCAAAGCCACGTGGAAGAGCTCTGGGGCACAAGCCCCACGTTGTCTTGTCTGGGGCTGCTCCAGCTCCTGTCCCATTCACCTTTTCCATTTTCCTTCTTGTTCTCCAAAATAAATGTGCACAGATCTCAAGGTCTCTCTGACCTGAGGTCAACCTTATCCTGAGGTTGCAGCACCTTTCCTTTGAGTCTGTGTGAGTTACTGAGTTAGGAAAAAAAGGCATTTGTGTCTGGAGGGAGGAAGGTTGGGGATCATAAACCTTTCCATGCTCTTTCAGGCAGAGATACAGTGCCCCATAGCTGTGGTTTCCACCTGAGGTATTCTCCAAGCTGTAATGAGATCCTCTCCCTCTGAGCAGAAAACATTCAAAACAAGCAAACAAATCTTAGATAACTTGAAGGTGGCATTTCCAGTGCTGTCACTGCTGGTGATTTTAATTGCATGTTCGAAGGTGCTGGGATTTTCTTTCAGTCCTGGGATCATGTGAGCAGGCTATGCTTCATTTTTAAGAAGTGAGGGTGGAAAATGTAATCTGTGAGTGCTCTGAAAGCAGAGCAGCCACCCAGAGTGGACTTGAAGGACTTTCTCCATGTACATTATTTTGGAGACTGTGGAATCCTCATAGTTTTCTGTGTATTGTTTCCAGATGTCCATGTGCTTAGGTTAAAGTTTTCAGACACATATTTCAGATTTTGATTATAGACACTATTGTTATTATTCCAGCATTCCATTTTTTACCCCAGCTAAATGATTGGAGGAAAACAGGGGCTGGAAAGAATCATGGCACGTCATGGTCTAGCTTTTTTTTTTGTGAAAAGCACAGCATACAGCTGCTGGTTTTTCATCGCAGGCTGAATTGGTTCATTTGAGAGATTAAATCTCATTTTTATCATGGTGGGTTTTTTTTTGTTTTGCTTTGTTTTGTTTTGTTTTGCAGCTGGGGACAGGGTTTGCTTCCCTATACACACATCAGGGATGACCAGGATGTCTGGGCTCCTGCCTTGACCCACAGGAGAGGAGTGCTATCCCCATGGCTTTGTTGTTTCAGCTTGGCATGCTTGGATCTCTTCTGAACTTCTCCTCAACATCATGGATTGCCATGGCTCTCCATTTACACAAAACCTTCTGTTGTACAATCCAACAACAGCTAACCTTGATGCTGGAGAGCCTGTCAGCTACCAAAGGCCATATAGCTATCACATGCTAAAAACCTTCCAAGTTCACTTCTCTTTTATCCTCCTTTGCTCTCCCACTTCATGACATGCGATGAAATCATTATTTAATTGTGAGGATCTGCATAACTTGCTATGAACCTTCAAACCACGAAACTTTAACTTCTACATCAAAAGAAATCACATCATATATGAACAGTAGAGGCCCCTTGCTTGCAGAGAGTGAACTGCAGGCAGCCCTCATTGAGAAATTGAGTCTTGCCCTTACTTTAGAATCATAGAATCATAGGATCGGAGAATGATTTGGGTTGGAAGGGACCTTAGAGATCACCCAGTTCCCATCCCCTGCTGTGGGCTGTCTGCACCCATCAGCTCAGGCCACACAGGGTTGGTGCAAACTGCTGGCTCATGTCCAGCTTTTCATCCACCAGCACTCCCAAGCCCTTCACTGCAGGGCTGTCTCTCAGGGATTTCTTCTCCCAGTCTGTACACGTGCCTAGGATTGCCCTGACACAATAGCATCCTTCACTTGGCCTTGTTGAACTTCATTAGGTTCCCATGTGCCCTTACTTCAAGCTTGTCCAGGTCCCTTAGGAGGGCATTACTTCCCCTTGTTGTATCAGCAGCATCACTCAGCCTAGCATCATCAGCGAACTTGCTGAGAGTAAACTTGATCCCACTGTCTGTGTTATTGATAAAGATGTTGAGGAGCACCAGTCCCAAGACTGACCTCTGGGAGACATCACTTATCACCAAGAGATGATCTGGATGAACCTGTACAGATAGCCATAGTGGGGAGATTTTTGTTCGTGCCACAGGGTCTGTGGTGAATGTGGCAGGGCTGGAGTACAGCCTATTTAGTCTTAAACTGCAACATTCTTCTGTGTACCAGGCTCTTAACCAGGCCACAGCCCGTGCTGTGGATGGTTGTTGTAATATGGAGGCCTCATGTGGGACTGGAAATACACTTGGGATTTCCTACTGCAGCACTTCATACTTCATAGGTGATGTTTGCAGGGATATTTTCACACTTGCAAGGGGACAGATCTCTTCTGGGGAGATCAGTAGACCAGAACAGTCCAATTTAGCTCGGATGTCTGCTGTGGACAGGAACCAGCAAGACAGAACTCTGACCATGGGGCAGCAGGTGCAGATATGAAGAAGCAGTGGGGCCAAGCTAACTCTCCTTTCCCAGAGACCAATAGATACCTCGAGCCCTGAGGAGGAATGAAGTCCAGTGCGCTGTGTTTTGCTTTGCTGAACAGTTTAGCAAAGATGGCTTGATTGCTCAAAGCTTGGTATTAGCCCGTGCAGCCATGCAAAACAGAGGAATGGTCATGGTGGGGAGATCTGTAGCAAAGCCCTGCGTTTCTGCGGGGGTTATGAGGCACAACAAGCTCTTCTTGCCTTCCCAGCTATGCATGCAGAGAGCAGAGCTCCTTCAGTTAAACAAAACCAAATTCATTTTAGCCCAACTGCCATTTGGGGGCAGTTAATGAATCATTCTTCAAACCAAATGAATTTTACGTTCCCACATGGTAAACAGGAGCACACATTATCCTTGCAGTGATGAGTCCTAGACAGACCACAACGAAATTGATTTTTCTTGAATCGAGCTTTGCTTGCAGTAAGAAAAGTTATGGTACATAGATCTTGTGAGTGGCAAAGTGGGAGCTGACATTAGGCTCCTCTATTTGCAATACCTCACTGGTATCACAAAGCCAAGTGAGAAGCAGGTTGGAGGAATTTGGCAGAGATTTGACAAGACAGATGGACCTCTGGGAGAGCACAGCAGGGTCACTGGATAAGGACCAATGTTATGGATGTTACCGGCTCTCTAAGAAAACAATTTTCCTTCCTCTTCCCAGATCTGACAATCTGTGGCTCAGGATGCATCCTTACCCCAGCACCCTCAGCCTTTACCTCTAATCCAGATAACTATCCCCATGCAATGAGAAGAGGTAAAAGGGTACTGCTAAAATCTGGGCCATGACTTCAGTTCCAGCCATGGCAGCAACTTCACAATTTTTCTGTAACAGCACTAATCACAGAAGGGGTAATAGGTAGTCCAAAGCAAAGCACTGACCTGGGTTTTGAAATGTGTGCTCTGAAAACATGAGCCATGTGACCTCCCTACATCCTGATAGTCCTGGCCCAACAAAAGGCATCAAAATCTATTTTATTCCATAGCCGAAGCAAAGAAATTTTGAATTGACATCCTTTGAAAATGCAGGAACGGTAATAAAACTATAATCAACACGTAAGAAATGAAAGGAAAATATTTTCCTAAACTTAAAGTATGCAAAGATGCACTGCTAACTTTGAAAAACTAGCAGGTGTGATGCATTTTAGTTATTGTCAATTCAATTGGATTTTCACTGGTCAAGCTATTACGTCTTGGAGAAAATTTGCACCTGGATTTCACACATGTTTCTGAGAAGCTGTGCATCTCCCAGGCAAAGTTGTTCAGGTTCTTAAAATCCTTTTCAGGAAGAATATTGCAGCACGTGCAGCTTGCTCTGGTCAGTCTAGCTGTAACTAGTGGGGACACGGGCATTTTATGCCCTGTACTGATGTGAAAGGTCATCCCTGAAATGCAGGCATTACCCACCATCAACGTTTGGGTTTCTCATGCCTACCAGCCTGAGCTCAGTGTGGAGGTTGTTGATGACAGGGTTAATACAGGGTTAATACATCCTGATGGCTGCAGCCCAATTATTTCTAAAATGCAGATCTGCTGCCCCAGATTGATCCGTGCTGCCTGCACAGTGAGTGCCTGCTATGTGAACACGGTGGGATAGAAGCAGTGGGAAAACTGCTGGGCTATTACTGGATTTCTCTCTCCATCCTGAGCGGCAGGCAGGGAAGGGAAAGGGACAGGTCATTTTAAAGAGGTGGGGAATCCCTTGTTCTGGAAAGTAAATCTGAGTAGGGAAATCAAACAGCAGTTCTCCTCTTGGGAGAATAAAAAGGGCCTGCAAACAGCCTGCAGAGAAGGAACAGCAGCAGAGCCATCCTTTGGACAGGCAAAGCTCCACTAAGAGATATCTCAGCCCTGACAGGATGACGATCGCCGCTGGTCTGGACCTGCATCACCCAGATCCAAACTGGGAGCCATGCTGGGTGCTGCTAGGCCTGCCTGGAGGCTCTTTGAAGGCCCCTCTGCAGGCACGCCGTTCAGGGAGCTCAGCCCCAGCCACCTTACCTCCTTACCAGCCTACGGCATTTTGTGCTGCTGTGACTCTGTGAAATGTTTCTGTGGCCATTTCTGAGAAACGTTCCCTGGTTTTCAGTTTCCTACCATGCTGTCAGCACAGTGTAATTGCTTGCAAAGTTGGCTCCTCATCCACAAGCCTTTCTTGGCTAGCAACAAGTTGCTCGTAGGGCTGAGCAGCTGAGAGCTCTTGTGCACTCCTGTGAACTCAGCAGGACATGCTAAGAAACAGCCCAGAGCCTTGAGAATAGAAAGGGGTGATGGTTTTAATAAAACGCAGGTCACCTGTTTCAGATGGAACAGAAAGGCCCCCTAGGGATTAATTGTATGCAAACCACAAAAGAATGGCCATTAATTCTCTCCCAGCTCGTAACATACAATTTTCCACTAATATAAAAGCTTTAATAGGACTACCCATAACCTTTATGCGTTTGGTATTAGTCCTGGAAATTACAATTATCTTGTGCTCGCCACAGAATATGTAATCCCATCAATAGGAAAAATGTCATCTTATGAAAAGGTCCACAGCCAAAAGCAATCATTACTTTTCCGTGCAGCCTGCTCGGCTGTGGTTAATACAGAGCTATGATCACCTTGGGTGCAGGTTAGGGCTCGGAGAGTGGACTTTTATTGCCCTCCCAGTGCATTATTGCTGCACGGAGGCTGGACACAGCCTTGTGCATTGCTCCGTGCTGTGTGGGCTGTGGCTCTCGCCCCCAGGCTGTGATTCAGAACAGGCATTTGGACAGCATTGATGCTGCATCTTCTGCATCACTGAAAGCTGATCTCGAAACTGATAGAAACTGCAGGTTTTTATCACCTCCTGCCCAGCTTTGCCAGGAAGCCCTCAGAGCAGCATGCTGCCCTCTCACCATCTCACTAGGTGGAGATCTTTGCTCGCCCACTGCATCCCGCTCCTGTTTTTCAGTTTGCTGCTGAGATCCACCGAGAAATTCAGCTGATGAATTTTCAGATGCTCTTTCAGATCTTTAATTTTCCTCTGGGATACACAGCTCCCTTTGCCGGGGACATACAGGCTGACAGGAAATAGTCCTTTTGTGCTTCCACTTTTAGAACATTCTGTATCGGATTGTTATCTTTTACTGGCTGCAGAGAATGAAAACACTTGAAAGAAGGTTTGCCTAACACTCTAATGGAAAGGAAACGAGCAAAAACGATGAGCACGAACAGCTCTCTGTTACCAGCGCTCTGCAGCGCAGAGAACTCGGCCCCAGCACCTCTGCCATACAAGTGCTTCAGATAATGCTCATCTATGGAGGGCAAAACCTCAGTATGGGCCATCTTAATATCAGCTGTTCCAGAGTTTTATCACATAATCTTGAATGGAAATTTTGCTACTAAAGAAATAGCTTGCTTAAGCTAGCCCTGAGCAAGCGAAGTGGTAGAGAAGGATGGGAAGCTCATATTGGCAGGGCCAGCAGGATTAAGTATTGCTCTGTTCCAAATTTCTAGCTAGCGATAGCAAAGGAAAACGAGATCCCATGGGTGGAAGGTCAGTGTTTCTGAACAATAACTCTCCACTGCAGCCAATAACTAATTAGGAGGCTTGCTGAACCAAAAGTGTTGTCAAAAGATGAATATTAAATAGCCAAAATGTGGATGCATACAGATGGATGCCTTAAGTTTGATAATAAAACTTATAGTAGAACAAAATGATAAGTGATAGAAAGATAAAAAGGATCAGGCAGACACACAGGGCTGATTTCTAGACTCTTGTTTAGGGATTACTCGAAAAAAAAAAAGGATGAAAAATGAGGATTCAATGAAAAAGAACATTTTCATTTTTTGCCACAAGGGAGCATTGGGAAGTGTCTAGATCTTAACTGGAAAACAAAGACATTCTGCTGGAAAGTGGTACTTTGTCAGAAATGTTTTAGAAACATTTAAGTGCAGGGGCAAATCTGTTCAACTCGGATTTCAGACTGCTGAAAACTCTGCAAGCTGTTCTTTCAAAGGAAGACCAAACAACGTCCTGAAGAAGGATATTTTTCTCATGAGTGTTAGCAAAATGCTTTAGAATGGATCATTACAGCCTGCTTTCACTGAGCAATGCGTGTGATGAGTTTCTGTTTTGTCTCTTCATCCTTGCCTGAAGTATCTGTACAAAGGCTGGGTCTGTTTTTCACTGAGTAAAGCTGAAATATCAGTAGATAAGAAAGGAAAATAATAGCAGAGCTGTGAGTGGGGGCTGCAGGAAACTTGGCAGGTTCCTTTTAGGGCTGTAGGGAGCTGAGATGTTTGGTCTTCCCCTGGGGGGGGGATGCAGAAACACTGCAAGGCAGGAATGTGGAGGTGAGGAGAAGGAGAAGGGAAGAATGGTGTTAGAGCAGAGGAAATAATGTGCAGGGGCTGGAGGAGCATGGTGAGGCTGCTTGTTGGATCTCAGGATGGCAAACCTTGCTTGGACCATATCTCAGCATTGCAGAGTGGGTACATTTCAAAGAAAACGACATTTGAGAAGATCATTGTTCAAGAATCACTGCAAGCTCCAAAAAGTTTGTCTTTTCCCTTTTATTTCCCCCCCCCCCCCCCCCCTTTTTTTTTTTAAACCTTTTTGCCTTCACTTGCCTTTTCTTTCTCTCTTTCACACTTTTCCTTCCTCCCTTCCTTCCTTTCTCTCCTGGAATCAGCTGTGATGCTTGCATTGAAATACTCGGATGAGGCAGACATATCTGTGCTCTTTGCAATCACTTCTGTCAGAAAGACAGATGTATGTGTGCAAATGAGGACAGAGAAATTACTTTGACTCTTTGCCACAGATTTGCTAAGGAACTGAGACCCGAAGGCTCCTCCTTCTGGAAATACAGGGTGGGCTACGAATGAAAGGGTGATTTTCAGAGCACAGAGGAAAAGAGAGAAATGTAGCGACTCATTATGGGGATCAAACCAGCCCGCTCAGTTTCCTTGTGCAGGGTTTGATGCATGTAGCTAAAGGTGGGGAAGAGATCAGGCTCTCCAGAAATAACACCTCCACCTACGCTGAGTGCCTGCAGTGCCGTGTGGCCTCTGGGGTGAGACTGTGCTCCTTCTGGGCTCATTCCTCCCAAGTGCCTTAATCAAAGGAAACCTCGATGTGGCCAGATTTGCTCCCTGCAGGTGCACATCTTTTTCCAGGGACTGCAGGGGGAGCCTTGACATCAAGGTTAGGCTGGACGACTAAGGTTCAGAGAACCAAAATGGATAAAAGAAATGACCGCTTTTGCTGTGAATCTCGAATCAAGCTCGAGATGGGGGACTTTTAAATGCTGTCCAGGAGTACAGTGCAGTCACTAACCTGAGCTGGTACATGGACACTTGTAGGAGAGCTTCTACTGAGACAAGCTGGTGAAGGCTTTTCGTTTGCTCTGAAAACAAACTCATAGCTGCCTCAGAATACCTCTGATTAAGTTCAACACAAATCGTCAAAGCCAAGGAACAAATCTGAGCAATAGGCCACCTCATACTCAGCTTCAAACAGCCGACAGCCAGAGAGCTCATGTAGGAGGAATATCGGATGAGAGAAAAAAAGAGAGAGCAGTGACCCATTTCTGGGGTTACTAATTTCTAAGCACAGCCTGTCGTCTTGGTATCAGACGTCTTGTGCTGATCCTTGATGGCAGTGTTTCTTTTGTGCTCCAGCACTCTGTCTCTCTGTTTCTGGCTGGACCAATGAAGACCATATCCTAACTGATAAGAACCTGGACAGAAGCTCCAAGTAGGAGCGAGACCCAGATTGAGTTTAAGATCCCAGCTTGTTTCCACAGGAGAAATGATTAGGGGAACATAGATGTGGTGTACAGAGATAGGCTGTGAGAACAGAACCTGTTCTGTCTTGGGAAAAGAAGGGTAAAGGGAGAGAGAGATTTTATTGCTGTCTTCAGCTGCAGTGGGGAGATGTGGAGAAGACAGATTCGGGCACTTGGAGGTAGATGGAGATTGGCTAAGAGGCAAGAGGAAACAGCTGCAAAGACAGCGAACATTGATTGAATATTCAGAATAATATCACAGTTGTGTGAGTGATCAAACACTGGGACAGGACCCGGTAAGCTGTGGGATTTTCATTCCTAAAGATATGCAAAACTCAACCATGCAAAGCCATGAGCAACCTGCTCTAATTGAGAAATCTGCTCAATCTACATAAACTTCTGTTTTGGCAATTCTCATCTTGCAATCACTTAGCAGAAAGTAAACACGAGAAGGAACAAGAGAAGGGATGTACGTGTGGATGCAGAGCTGTTTGTCAGTCAGGCTGGGGCATCCCGTCCTTCAGACACTCCACAAGGATGCCATTCAAAGCAGCTACATGTAGTGAAATGTGCAGAAAAGAAGATGCACCTGAAACACCAAGGTGAGTCTTTGAATGACTTGTTGTCACAGACTTGTCGATGCAAGGCAGGGAGAGCAGTGCCTCTTCGGGGCAATCTATTTTAACTGAGAATGTTTTGGGGTGAAAAACAGCGGTTAATTGTTGTGTATGAGTTAGAGTCAATAAGCAATTGCACTTTTCTGCACCATCAGAAATTCCAGGTGAAAACACACACTGCTCTCTGAGCTCCTGAAAATGCAGCAAACCCCAGGATCCAATGAAGGTCTTTTCCATGCTCTCAGTTGACTTCAACATGGGCTATAGTGAAGTGGAAGAGGTTTCAGTGCTGCTCCCACAGCAGGACAGAATGGCTGCTGCCCAGTATCCTACAGACTATCCCTTACGGAACCAATCTGTTACAGACTTTTCTCCTCAAAACCAGTAGGCTGCATTCATGTAGTGGAACAGGTCCTAAAGTCCTACTCCAGTGCCTCCAGCAAAGCTCTGCAGAAACTCCCAGTGGAAAGCTTTGCTCTGCCTTCACCCTTAAAATATTTCCTCTTCTTATGTCCCCTGTCTGCTGGGGTCAGGCTCTTGGACAGAGATCTCTCCATTGCGCTGCATGCAGACAGCTCTCGGAGTGCTGTCTGTCTGCACACAGGTTCCTGCTCCCTTAAAAAATGGGATTTGTGTTATGCACTCGGCTGAGAGGCAGCTGGAGTCTTGCAGTAGGACTTGCAGGGGTGGCTCCAAGCAGAGTGAATATTCAGATATAGGCTGATGCCTGGCAAGGCAGAAGGGGTGCAGTGAGGAAGCACGTCCTTTGCCTGTAAGGGGACACTGCAGATCCCTCAGGATTTGTTATCTTGTATTTGCTCAGTGACAGCAGTGTTACCATGACACATTCGCAGCACAAAATGCCTGTGCAAACAATCCACTGTCATCCTTTCACCACAGCTGAGCACCGAATGCTCCAGTCATGCATCTGGTGCATCTACACAGGACATTTTCCCAGTTTACTTCCTGGCCTTCCCCATAGCGCAGTTCTCTGCAGCTGAGTTGGAAATGCTTCTCCAGTGTGCTTTGCACGTGCATTTCTCAGCAGAACAGATCCTCAACTCCCTGCTTCCAGTGATGGGATCCCCTGGTTTGCGCAGCCCAGGTGCCAGAACAGGAGAGACCTGAGGTCTGAGGAGCCAGTATGACTCAGACCTGAAGAATGGACATGTACAGTTCCAAAGATGGTGGAGCTTATGTCTGTGAGCTGACAGGCTTGAGGTCTCAGCCCCCTTTTATGTTATTTGCTTGTGCTTTGTTTGTGTTGTGGCTGCATTAATAATTATTCTGCCACAAGTTCCCAGTGTCACCACGGAGACGTTGCTCATCCCCCTCCAGCTGTGTTCAGCTGATGCTGGAGGGAGCAGGATGTTCCCACCTTCCATCATCAGCTTGTGGCTCTGTTGGGTGCTGTGATGCCAGCTTGGCATGAGGAGATGTGGTCCCCTTCCCTATGTCACCTGGGGCCCACATCTCCATAGTTCCTCTGCCCTTGCAGTCATCTCTTTACTGAAGCACAGGAACAGCACTAGAGTGGTGGCTGAAATGCACTTTCCTGTCCTTGAACACCATGATGGAGTGACAAAGATCCTGCCTGAATGAGAGCATCAGCTTCCCCCAAGGGCAAAGAGTGCAGGGAGGCAGCAATCCTCATTCAGAAGGTAGAAATGCAGCCCTGGGGTGGAACACTGTTTGTCCAGACAGCCCCATCAGCAGGACCTGTCCCAGTCAAGAACCCACGGTTCTGAGTTTCAGCAAGCAGCCAAGTGCAGTGACTTGCCACAACCCTGCAGAACCTGCAGGAGCAGTGGGCAGGGGGTTGCCTAATAGTGAGGCCCACTGCTTTAAATTGCTTGCTGCTGCCAACAATCCCTGTCATTGAGGAGTAACCTGATGTCTTCAGATGCTGAGTTTCCTGCCAGGATTAATTTTCTAGTTGGCAAAGAAGGCCAATGACAGAAGATTTTGCCAGGAACAACAGAGAGCAATACCTGGGGTGGTCCATCTATTATTCAAGTGAGTACTAATGTCACAGGTGGTGAAGAAAGCAATTAGGCTTTAAACACTCAAGAATGGAGAGTGACATCTTACCAACAAGACTGGGAACAGGCAGAGAGGTCTTGCATGGCCACAATGACTTCATCTTTCTTCCCAGCCATGCAGCAAAACAGAATAGTTAGTGCAAGCTCTCTTGTGTGATTGGGATTTGGAAACTTCTGTGGATGTAGAAATTTCCAGTTATGCACAAGATCGGGTTTAAAAGGACTTTTATTCCATGCAGCATCCCTCTGCTTCCTAATGCTTCATAAGAAAGCTGCTGCTGCTGTCACACTTCCATGCAGCTGAAGGTCTCTGAACACACATAGCTCCACTGAGGTTCTTCCCTGCTGGAGAGGAGTGGATCAGGGCTGGATATTGTGCAGGAGTGGAGAGATCAAACCTCAGAGAGCAGCAGTGGGATGCAGACATTGCAGGCAGTGGTCCTTCACAAGAGCACATGTGGTTCTTTCCTTCTACTGTAAGCATATGCAGACCAGCTCTGTGCCGTGTACCTGAGCACATCCTTGGGATAGATGCAGGGGATGCTGCAGTGGGTTGCATCTCTACTCCCAGACATCAGCCCTGTAGGGACAAGCACGATGCCTAACAGAGGAGAGACTTTCCTTCCTGATGTGGAAAGAGTGGGGCCTGACTTCAGGGCCCCACTGGAGCTCATCTTTGCTGGGAGCTATGTAGAAATGTTCAGGGTATAAAGCAACATCCAACCAGGTAATGATTAGCTCTGTGTTCCTCATGCAAAGCTTGGTGTAAATCCAAATCCAGGACTCGGTGAAGCCTATGACTCAGATATTGAGTTCACTGGGATCATTTTGCCTTTCTTTTTATTGTCCAGGTAGATATCAGCTCCTGGCCAAGGACAAAACATGAAGCTTCTTTGGATAACATCAGAGCATTAACTTGAGGTGGAAAACAATGTAAATATGAGTTAGCAGTATGTCTTGCACCTCTACGGCCAGTTGTCTACAGGGGGCTGTGTTAGCAAGAGGGTAGCAAGCAGACTGAGGGACTTGATAATTCACTTGTAAGACTACATCTGAAGTGCTTTGTCCAGTTTGGGGGCTGGAGCTCATGATGGCTTTATTGAGACACAAGGACAGGCTGAGAGAGCTGAATTTGATTGGTGTCAGGAAGAAAAGGCTGAGGGAGAAGTTACTGCTGTTGCCAGTCCTGTAGTGGAAGCTATAGAGAAGATGGAGCTTGGCTCTTGATAGATGTCCATTGTAAAAATATAAGAGGAAACACCAACAGCAAAGAGGAGTCATTAAATATAAGGAAAAGCAATTTTTTCAAAATTTCCAGGACATGCAGCCCTGGAGCAAGGTATGGTGAGGGCGTTATGTCCATCCTTCTGTACTTGAAACTTGACGTGATGAAGCATTGAGCAACCTGTTCTGATTTTGGAGGTATCCCTTGCCTCTGCAGGGCTTGGACTGAATGCCTCTAGCAGTCTATCATGATATGAATTATTCTATTAATTTGTGATTTTCAGGCTGTCCGGGAGAAACTGATCCCAGCAGGGGTGAATTTGCTCAGCCACTAATCGGAGAGAAACTGCTTTCTTGGTGTACTATTCTAGCTTTACACGCTTAATCTGCATCTTTGCTGCAGGAGATGGGAAAATAACTGATTCATTCATAGAGGAAATTCAATTAGGCAGCAGACCCAGCCTCATGAATATTTAAAGGGCTGGAGATGTGCTGTGAAGGGCATTGGTTGGCCAGCTGTGCAGAAAATCCCTGGTAAGTCTTTACTACAACTTTACAAGGCAAGGAGCAACTCAGCACAGGAATTAGACTTGATTTCCCCCAGGAAAGGAGGCAGAGCCTGTGACCTACTGTGGGCTGGAGTGGGAAGAGGAAGGGATCCCAGGCTGGGCCATAACCTCAGCATCACCATGGGTGTTAAAGCAGGACTTCCAGCAGGAAAACCTCTCTGATGTGGCCCTTGTGCTGTGTAGGTTTAGCGGTCAGGTGGGAGCCCACATTTGAAGACAGAGTGGAGGCTGAGCTCCCAAGAGGTTCCCATGAGCAGTTTTATTCAGTTACTTCGTCAAATATTACCACGCTGCTGGGCTGACTTACAGGTCAGAACGGTCTGTTGAATAACAGAAAGCAGCCAGTGAAGCATCACTTTGTGCCTCTAGGGCCTAGGCACTTGAGATACAGATAAAGAAGAGGGCTGTACCACAGTATTCAAATGATCTTTACAGTGGCTTTTTCTTTTCCCCTTCCCCACGCCATGTCCATAGCAATTTTTAGACCTTTCTCACTTGGAACTTCTGAGGAGGCCTGCTCAACAATCACTGTTGGTAATGCTTGTATGAGTTCTTGTTGCTGATGATATTGAGTTGGTTTTGTTCGTGATTGTCCTGAGGGAATTACCTGTCCTCATAGCTATGCCCACACTGCTCCATATCCATATGAGATGATGATATCATCTGCATGCTTTCTCTGAAAGGCTCCTGCAGATCAGAGGACAGGGCCAGTATACAGTGATTCTTTCACAGAGCATCTTCCCAACCTCCTGAATCAGAGTTCAAGGTTCATTCAACTGTCTGGACTTGTCCCAGGAGAGCTGCATCTCTTGCACAGATGAGCTTTGCTCTCTGTTAGGAAGTGAGGAAGCTCTTATCATTTTGGAAGAGCAGAATCCTCACCCCAGCAATCAGTATGAGATTTGGAGCTTAGCATGATGAAGTTCAAATTAGCTGTCATGTTCCTACCCAGAACTGCCATGGTGCATGAAGTCCTGCCTGCATTTCTCATACAGATTCGCTCATAGAGCTATCAGACAAGGTCTAGCATTTGAGATGAATCCCTTGGGATGGAAGATGTGGAATAATACCATCATTACTGCATATCTGATTTTGAAGTTAAAATCAAGCGCTCCAGTGCATTGGAGAATATCACTATACTGGCCTTCAAAGAACCATCTGCAGGGTTAATCCTTCTCCAGCTGAAATCTAGGATGAACAGACAAACATTGCCCTTAGCTGGAGCAGGGAATATCCAGGAAACGGACCTTGAAGAAATGAAATAAGTAAATGCAGCAGTTTTTCCTGGTGTGCAGCTGCTGTGGCAGTGAAAGACAGAGAAATATGAAGGACAGGCTTCTGTAACATATGAGCACTGTCAACAAAAGGAATGTCATGTCAGCCTTGGATGAACATACTCAAATCAACAATGGACATTGGATTGACTCAGCTGGTGTCAGGATGTCCTATTAGGAGATGGATTACTTCACTGGAAGAATTTCTCAATCCATTTGTATGAAGGATTCACTTCTAAATTCAGGAGGAAATTCAGAGAAGAATTGCTTTAAAATTTATAACCAAGCATCTGTATCTCTTTTGTTTCTCTGGTGAAGCAAGAGGCAGGAAGGTGAAATATTCCCAGAGCACGGCAGGACCTCACACCATTGCTCAGACCCTCCACACTCTGCAACCTCCCTACATCTGGGAACCATAATTCTGATCTCTTTCTATCCCTGGCACTTGCTCTGGTTGAGTCAATATAATGCAGGGCTAGATCATCATTCTGTTATCAGCTTGGCCTCCTGACAACTATGCCAAAATCATAGGCTTTGTAAACTGTAGGTACCTTTTCTCTAGGATAGCTTTCCTGTCCTGAAATATACCCTTGGAGCAGAAAAAGGTAATTTCTATGATCAGGCTAGGGGAGGAATATTGGGAATTTCCACCTACCTGAGACCCTCTGGGATTTCATATGTGCTCTTTCTTCTTCTCCAAGCCTGCAGGTCACCAAATTTGCTTTTCCAATCTTCCATCAGTATAAATCATCACTGATACACTAAAGGCAACTGACTGAGCTCATATGGCATTTAGTCACCTAAAGGAATGGCACCAGTGGCCTTTGATAGCTGGACTTGGAGTAGCCCTGAAGATGCCTGCAGCCACATTGCTGTATGTGTGCACAGTGAGCAAAGCCCTGGCAACATGTAGAGCTGCTGAAGCCTCATTCCTGCCTTACCTCTCCTACTACCTGCAACAGGATTCTCTGCCTGTGGTACTTTGATAACCTTAGAGCCTAGAGAATACCCAATAGCCATAAAACAGAGTGATGGCAGTCAGTAAGGTTTTCATCTGAAAAGAGCGAGACCTTGATTCATGTCCTTGTCAGAGTCTAGCTCTAGTCTCCTGTCATCCCTTTTCATGAGGATAATTAGTGGTTATTGGGTCAGAGGGAAGGTCCTCAATGTGCTGACTACAGCTTGAGAGTAATTGGGGAGGAGAGGCAGGGCACACCTGTGCTTTTGACCTTGCCCAGTGAATGCAGCATGTTTGAGTGGAACTACTCCAGGAGACCAGCCAACACTCTTGTTCCACTGAGCTTCTCTTCCAGCAGTAAATCCTATCCCATTCATTCACAGTCCCTTATTCATCAGCTCTTAAGTCAGCATAGCCTGGTGTGAGTTCAGCAGGCCCTTGCCTTCTGGACATATCCTGTTTTTCTGACATTTCACATGGCAAATGCCAGGCTGGACTGTCATGGCATTGGGGAATTTATGGTGGGAATCCAGTTCCAGCAAATGCTGAGCACTGTCCCCCGCCATTTCTACCTCTTTGATTTGATGCATTAGTCTAAATTCTGATTTGTTTGACCTCACAAGCCAAGTTTCCAGCTGCCTTCAAGATGATCTTTTCATTCAGCTCAGCCTTGCCTTGTAGGCTGCTCCATGGAGGCAGCAGGGGGGTGGCAGGGCTGTGCTAACCCACACATACAGGGGATGAGGTCCCTGCACATCCCTGCAGCTCCCATCGTGTTGCCTTTGCTTTGTGACTCCTGTCCTGCACCAGATACGTTCTGGGGTTCTGTTCCCATCTGACAGAAAGAAACTAGAGTTGACCTGTGGCAGATCAGAGCACAGAGTTTCATTGCTGTGAAGTTGTTATTTACCTGTCGTGGTGGAGAGACATCCGGGGTGTGCCAGAAGACATGCAAAAGGTATGGCATGGAGGTTGTATTGGCCATGGGCCCCTCTGCCTGGATTCTCTCGCTTATACCTTTCTTATCCAAAGGGGCTGTTGGTAGAGTGCAGAAAGCAAGTGCAGACAGCAGATACATAAGTAAGAAAATATAGTAACAACAAAGCCAGGAGCACTGATGGCAATTAATGTATGTTAGAAGATATGAACTGAAGATAACTGTCAAGCTGATGCACCTGGGAAAATCGGTGGCTGGCACAACAAAGGAATAACAAAGCACACATTTTGAAGTGTATCGTGAAATAAACCTGTTCTGAATTTGGGAAGAAGTGGGGTGAATAGTACATGAGGATGATGAACTATTTTCCAGTACCTTGACAATAAAAGATGATGTTAAACAGTATTTGTCATCGGTGAAATCAGCTCAGAAAACAGTGCTCGGGAGTCTTGAAAGAGGTGACTCCCTTGTCCAAGGGTATGAACTACCAACAGGCCTGGAAATGATAGGGACACCAGTAACGGTCAGAAGAACGCTAATGCCAAAACTGCAGCAGAGTAAATGCCTGTAGGCTTGAGAGATTGACCCCCATAGAAACACTATAAAAGCTGAGATGAGGTTCTGCCAAGAAAGGAAAGGAATGTATTTAATAGCAGTCAACAACCTTGAGGAAAGTAGGTCTCATCTAACTAACCTGATTTCTTCTTCTATTTTTTTTATATGATACACGAGTTTCATTGGTAATGATATCTACAGAGATGTGGTATAGATGTTTCATGCCACTGAGATGGAAAATCAGCTGCTCCCAGAATGAGAAGATCTGAAGCCAAGAGGGTGAGGTATCCAGCATCCTCTGAGGGATGATGTTGAGGAAGGAGTCTCTCCACAAGGAAATATTTTTCATGGGGGTTCCAAAGTAGACTGGATTTTTGTTGAAGGACTTTTTTTCAAGCTTTTTGAGTGAAGATATAGCTGTAAGAGTTAACAGGATGCACAAGGATGCAGAGCTCTGGTTCTCATTCCAGCTTGGCCACGTGATTTGTTAAAACACTGAACAAATAATTTCAATTTGTCGTGCTTAAGTTTTGCTGGCTGTACACCAGGAATATGCCTGAATAAGAAAGAGCAAGATTCATGTCCCTGTATTCCTGGCCTGGGATATGGTACGTAGGCTCATCCACTTTCATTCCTGGTGGCTGACAGTGCGTCCCAGTCCAACCCACAAGCAGCAGGGATGTTCAGCCCCCTTTTCCATGAACTAGGACTGCTGGGAAGTAGTGGCACACGTGGCTGCTCTACCAGGAATTGTTTAGTTTGTCCCGGAAAATCAGGACCCTGCCCTTGTCCTGAGAAACAACAGACAGCAGTGGCAGCCCTGTGATTTCCCAAGACTCCCTTAAAACAGAATTCAGATCATCCTTGGTCACCTTCCTTAGCTGCTGGTCTTCAGAAAAGACTCTCACACTAACATCTTGGATTTACATGAAGTGTATCCCATGTACCACTTTCTTTTCCTGTTCCTTTTGCTGAAGGCACTGAAGATGTCACTTACAGTAGTGCCCTGCTTTAGGATCTGGGCTAGGACTCCATTACATGGGAATGTGAGCTGACTTGTCAAGAAGCAAGTGGCTTTTCTGCGTGTCCTTTGACACTGTCACTCTCAAGAGGCTGTAGAAGTGACCTTTTATCATAGACTATTTTCTTCCCTAATTGTTCATGGCACACCATACCTCTGTATTTGCCATCGTTTATGTGATCTGACAGATTCATTACAAACGTATGATATTTTAGTAGGTTATCAGACCCAGTTCCAAGAATGCTGTCCCATAATCCAGTTATCACAGATATGCCAAACTGGACTCTACAAACCTCTCAAAGGTCTTCTTTCTAACCCAGATGTTAGACCATATTACCCTGGGCTTGATGCACAAGGCTTCAGTCCAACCTTTGTCAGAACATGTATTGTCACAACAACCCAGGGCTGTCTGCTGCCTGTCACTGCCAAGCACAGCATCAGCTGTCCCACAGCTATTACATGTACAGAGTGATACACTTAGCAGTCGTATTCCCTACTAACACTGCTTCTCATGATTTGGAACAGCAATACAGAACCATTCTGTCACTCATCTTGGTATAACCAACAACTTGATCTAACCACAAGAACTGAAGACTTTTGGAGCCTGTTTACCTGCTTAATATCACAATTTACAGTTACTTACGCCATCCTTTTCTAGCTTGTTTGTAAGCAATATCAAAACCTGTTTTGCATTTCCTTTGTAGTATTTGTCTCCTTCCCAAGATTTCAACTTCTCCTTTATCATGATAATATTTTCCTTCAGCTCTGCTTTCTCTTCATCTCCCTGTTTTCCTTCTTATTTTGAGAGGTTGCGTCCCTAGCAGTGTAATTTCTGTCTCAGAGACCTAGGGCAACATTCATCCAACAGATTTAGATGTCTTCAATGCAAATATTTACTTCTGAGCTAGTCCAGATTCCCTTTATAGTTGACAGAAGCTCCAGATATTTTAATGTACCTTCATCTCATCCTCCGGCAGGTGTCTGTGAGAGGGCAGATGAATCATGCTCCAGAAGTGTCTCTTCTCTCCTGGGGCTGTCAGGGGAGGTGAGGAAGACGAGCTAAGATGTTTTCTACAGCGAGGTGGCACGAGTCCTACTCTGTGCTCAAGACACACTTGCAGCCCTGAAACAAGTATTCTGCTTCCCAAAACAACTACGAAATTATCATCATTTACCTCCCAGTCAGCTCATAGACTCACACAATGATTTTCTTGTTGTCTTGTTGAATTTTAGAACTCTTAGCCCAGCTGGGCTTCCACATTGCTGGTTTTTGCACTTTCAGTTGCAGCAGAAAGCCTTACATCATTGGCAAAAGTTGAAATAAAACATAAAGGTTTAAATCTGTTCAACGCGATGATCTGATCACTGGATTGATGAAAGGTTCATGCATATAATTTTGTACTTTTATCCTTTGTACTTGTTCTGCTTTAGTTTTTTTCATTCCTCCAGCCTTTTGTAGAGCAATTGCTTTATTTTTTTTGCAGGTCCAAAAGCTGGCACAGTGTGTACTGCTTCTCTTGTTCTTTTTTTCCTAATTCTACAATACATACAGTCCTGCCTTCAGCTTCTCACAGGTTCCTCTAATTGTTTGTTAATATCCCGTCCTTGGGATACGCTCTTTCAGTTTTCCTCTGCACACTCCTCGTGTTTTGCGAACTCAAAACTGCAGCTTCATCGCCTTTCCCTTCCAAATTCCGCAGCACAATCTGACACTGTCTTTCAACCAGCAAACTCCATTTTGTTAAACTGCAGTGAGAATCTGCAGTGAGAAACTTGTCTGGAGTTCAATCCCATACCGATCCCCAGCTGTCCCAAAATCAGAACACCAGCAAACAGGGACTCACTGTAGAGTTTCCTCTTTACAATCTTTCTACTTATACAACACTTTTAGTTTTTTAGATTTATTTTTCCACTATTGTTCAATCTCCATGAAAAGACAAACTCTTATCTGATTACCTTCCAGTTACCCAACAAGCTCCAGGAGAGCATTAGCTGTACTTAGGCCCTCAGCTTCTCCACCATGCTCTTCTCTCACCATCCTTCCCTCTACTGCACTTCAGGATGAGCTTTTCTACTTTCATCTCCTTCCCAGACTACATTGAGGTCTGAGGTGCCAAGAAAACTGAGTAAAACTAGAGCATGAGGAATTTGTAAGGGAAGGAGAAACTCCTTGTGAATTGAGGATGCTCTGCCAGGACAAATCTTCATTGACATCAGGAGGTGGTGGAGTCACCAACCCTGGAATATTCAGATGTTGTGTTGAGGGACACAGTTTAGTAAGAACTGTTGCTGATAGGCAGACAGTTGGACTGGATGATCTTGAAGGCCTTTTCCAACCTTGGTGACCCTATGATTCTACGTTAGCACGCTTTGATATGGAACAGAGTGCCTACATATCATAGAGGGGCAGCAGCCTCTACACAGAAAAGAAAATCATTTAGCAATGAGAATTGCGGGTTGTTGTCTTCAAGAATTAAATCAGCAACACAGAACCTTTTATTTCCCCCTTAAATTCTGCTCACTAATGGCTAGAACATGTTAATAAAATTCCCATTCTGCAGTCTTATGTTTCTTACTGCTACCAAGAATGAAACATTTTCTTTATATATGTTTATTTAAGCAGCAATGCAGCTTAATGTCCATTTATCAGGATGCTTAATTTGTAGATTTTATCCACATTAAATAATGCATCTCTAATTAATCTTCTGCGTTAAGCTCACTTGAATAGAAATTGAAATTCAGTTCACCTCTTTCAAGTTAGTATTGTAGGATTGTCCTTGAATTAAGGGGATGCGTGCAAAATCCCGACTGAACTCAGTCTGTGTTTATAATGGATTTGCCAAACAATTGCTGTAATGTTTGTGGTGATGTGGTGAAACAGTTTAGCCTTACCGTGTTCTCCAGAACTTGAGAACTAGAAGTCATCCTCAGACTCCTACCTTATTTCGGAGAGAAACTACATTTCTTTCTTGGTAACCTTGTTATAAGCTTTGCCTGCTCTGAGCAACGTTCTGAAGACTCATAATTCAGCCTTCCCTGGGACATACTCCTTTCTGCTCTCACTGCGGAGTTGCTCCTGCTGACTCCTCAGGTCCCTGGCTGTAAGGACTTTTAAATCTGGTGGGTTTTTTTTCTTTTTTTTTTTTTTTTGTTTTTTTTTCCATGTAATTTTTCATCCAACATGCAAACAGAGCGGGGCTCATTCACCCAAATTCAGCACATGAAAAGGTAGAGAAAACGTGTAAAACTGTCCAGGCATTCCCTGTAGTCACGGGGGTGGGCAGACTCCTCTAGGGGTGGTGCGTCCCATCTTCCAGCAGGTATTTGGGGCAAGAAAGAGGACAAAGGTCTCCCAGAGCAGGCAAATGTGTCCTGCTGCTGCTCTGGGGCCGCAGGAACTTGGCACAAAGGACGTGCTGAAATGGAAAGGACTCAGCTCCACGTGACAGACCCTGCAAGAGTTCTGCTGTAGAAAGTGTCTCTGCTTGCAGGAGACAGGAGGAAATGAAGTACCTGGCTCAGAATTATTGAGCTCTGTAAGCAGACTTTCATTTGTGCGAAAATCCCAATGCTTTCGTCTAAACCCAGTCAAAAAGGTCTGTAGATTTTGTCTTAAGAGGATTTATTGCCTGGTAGCACCTCGCACCCTTCACTTTTTGCATTCGCTGAGATTTCAAAGGACAGAAATGTTTTGAAGGAGATACCACGTAATTCTGTTGGATAATTTTGGTGCTAATTAGATGTTAATGTCTTTCCCTCAGTGTGACAACCTATGTTATTTATGAAATGAGAAACCTCTTCAAAGAGGTTAATTTGGGAATATTTTGCAATGAAGATGAATGTTTGTATAATAAAATCAGTGTAGCTGTGTCCTGAGAGATACTTAATATACTGAGTTTACCAAGGTCACTTAATGCTGCGATTGCTTTCTAAAATAAAGAGCAACATAAGTGTAAGCATTAGTTATATTAATTGGGGAATTACTTAGTTATCTGACAGCACTTAAGCAATTTTCTTACCAAACTCAGAAAGACCAGAGCAACCTCTGCAACAATAATTAAGATGAGACAATGCCTCCTCTAACAATAATTTACAACTTAGACTTTCTGTAAGAATTAATTATGCTCACAGCCCTGCTGCACTGCTCAGTAGGTGGCTAGAGCAAGGACGGGGCACACAGACGGGGCCTGAGGCACTGCTTGGAGGTGGCAGCTGTGAGTGTGCAAGGAGGGGATGGGCTAGCTAAGGAGGCAGGGCAATCTCCATCCCTGACCGTTTTCCATATCCTTCTAGAGGTATCCACAGCTGACCTAAGGCTCAGCTACCTAAGGCTCAGGACCTAATGTGTCCTTCTTGATGCCTGTGCTGCTTGAAAGGGGATGCTGGACTGGAGAACCTCCAGCAGTCCCTGCACATCAACACTTCCATGTTTCTATAATCCTTACATAAGCATTGAAATCAACTATTTAACATTGGAACCTCCTTTCCATGCTTGAAAGCCTCACCGCAACCCTCAACACTTCTTGTAAACCAGTGGCAGTGTAGCCTGAAAATACAGGGCAAATCTTCACACTTTGAGAGATGGAGGAAAAGATTTCTTCTTTTCAACACCCAGCTGCACCAAGGCACAGGAGGATGAAGCTTGCACATCCCCACAGTGATGGAGGCAGGGGCAGAAACCAGGATTCCTGCCTTCCTTTGGAGATGAGACCCAGCCAGCAAAAGAAGCAGGATCCAGGAGGCCTTTTTTTCCAGCAGTGCCCTTTAACTTGTCTTTTGTTCACCAGATTTCACATCACAGTGAATTTATTGCTGTTCAACTGCTGTCCTATGAAATCACTACAAATACGTCCCATGTCAGACCTCTGCTTGAAAGTCTTGGTGGCTGTGAACTTTGGCTCTGCACCTTCCATCTTTATGTGTTTGTAAAGCCCCGCAGAGCTCCTAAGAAGGCAGGGAGCAGCCTGTATCCAAGGCAAGGCGAGTCCTTGCTGCGGGACAGCAGTGTCCCCTCCCAGGAGATGCTGGGTGAAGAGCATAATGGGGTAGGCATTCTAATGAGAATGTTCTCTAATAAGGAGGCAGTTTGTGGTGTCTGATAAGAACTCCTTTACAACGGAGCATAATCTACTGTAACACTTTATTATGCCTAATGCAATGGGAGTGTAAACAGGGCTGACGAGAATGAAAATCAATTGCATTCTCTTCTCAATAGCAATATCAGTTTGTCGGTAATTACTAGTTTGTTGTCTTCATTGTGAATCCAAACAATTCCAAGGTTGTTAATGCTCCGAGAGAGAAAATGAAATTACATATTCAATTTATTCTATGCAGAAACAAATTACCAAGAAGAAAAGAGGGGATTTATTTGCATTCTTACGGTGGAGTTGGTGACATCCTCTGAGATGGAGCTGCCTCCCTGCTGTGTCCCCAAGGAATCCGTGGTCCCTGCACTGGGCTCCTTTTTGGATGAGGGCACCAGGAGCTGTGCTGCTGCCAGACCTTTGGCAGCTGCTGTGCTGGACCCACAGCCCTTTCCCCTACTCTACAGGGAAGAGAGGACATCTGGAGGTCCCTCAATGTCTGTGTGAGCAAATTGGACTTTGCTGAAGTCATGGCATAATGTCCAGAGATGGGACAGAGATGGGACTTTGACCCTGCTGTGCTTTGTGATGCCCTGAGCAACCCAAACCCTTTTGCTACTCCATTGGTGCCATGCCTTCAGAAGAGCTGCCTGATTTTCCATGGGCATAAATTTGTGGGGACACAAGAACAAGGCACAGCATTTCTGCAAAAAAGTCTGTGAATTAGTTCGAGCTCTTTACTGCAGGAAATAGTATCTTTACTCAGTTAATTTTTACAATGCTTAAATTTATCTTCCTGCAAATCTGACTTAAATATTAATGATGTTTTGCATTTCTAGTGCCTTTCATCTGGTGATCTTAAATTTTCTGGAAGAAAAAGTGGTGGAGGGGGGAAATTTTTTACCATCTTACAGATGCTAAAATGAACAAATCATTAAAAGGATCTGCTTTCACTCAAAGACATGGAGGCTGCATTTCACCCTCTTGGTAGCAAGGTCCAGCCTCAGCGAGCTTGTCCTACGGTCTGATGAGCAATGCAGAACAGGACATCTCAGCTGAGGAGGGAACAGCTCTTTAATGGCACCTCCTATAATTAAATATGGATGTTATTTGAGCTGGGATGTAATTGAGTAAGACACCCAGAGAAAAAGTGTCTCTTCCAGAGAGAAGGTCATTTGTTTGGTGGCCAGGAGAAGAAAGTTGGTCTGTAACGAGGCTCAGAACAGCCTTGAACCTGCCAGCATACAGAGCAATGATGGAGAGGGATATGGGACATATCTTCCTCTGGGAAGGGGACAAGGTATTAATATGCCATACAGCTGGTGGAAGGAGCTGAACATTAGCATTCGTGGGGCAGAGGGACAGGGAGAATTGCTCTTAGAGGCAGTGCCAGGGAAGGAACCCATCCACCACCTACAAAGGGGATGGGAAGAAGGCGAGCCCAAGCTTTTGGGACATCTGGGTGGTCGTGGTTGCTTTCTGGCTTCTCTCAGGGTGCAATGACTTGATGTGGCTGATGCTCCTTGGACAAGAATGGAGCCTTGCCAGGTGCTCGCATTGATTCAGACAAGGGACCAGAGAGACTCCAGCAAGCAGCGCAGCCCTGAAATTCAAGTGGCTGCTAAAGCAGAGCAGCTGCAATGCATTGAGTTTGTTCCAGGCCCGGGGAAAATGACAAAAAGAGAACATTTGCCAGAAAAGAATGCAGAACTAAGTGGGGAAAATGCATTTTAATGAAATGCAAATATGTTTCCCAGCATCTATGAGGGAATTAAAAGCATAAATAAATAAATGAAAACTGGGAGCAAGCATTTGGCACCAGGCTTGAAAGTCTACTTAAAGGAACCCTCCCAGCCCGTGCTGCCTGGCACATCCCTGCCTCTCCTCCTGCCCTGCACCCCACAGGGCATCAGGGAAAGGAGCGACCGCTGCTGCTGCCTCTGCAGGCTGACAATCTGCTGCCAGCACTGCACCTCTGGGGACTCTTTCTCTTCCAGCTGTGCTTAGACAACTCCACTGTTTAACTTCACAGTCTCCGGACAGGAGGCCTGCTGTCCCCATTGCTGCTGTCCTCAGCAGTGCTGTCCCCATTGCTGTCCCCACCTTCTGCTCCACTTGCCCACGGCCAGGCTGCCTGGGGTGGGAGCATGGTGGGGACCAGTGGAAGGAATAATCCTGCCGTGCAGCCCAGCATAGCTCCTGTGCAGATGTTTTGCCTTTTCCTCCCTGATTCAGCACTGCTGCAAACCCTGCAAAGTGCCTACCTGGAACTCTGGGCCCAAATAACTTTGCAAGTGTTATTTTCCGGAGCAATATTATTCTCATTTAAGGCTACCTTGTGTGCATAGAAATCTCTCATAATGATTTCCCCATCAGCTGTTTCCTTTCAAGACCTTTTTCTCCTTCCTAGAAGTGCGTGACACGCTAAGGAAATTATGTAAAGCTCCTGCTCTCCGTGGCTATGAATAGTGGTTTCTATTCTGTGTTGGTTTATATTTGGGTTTTATAATCACACTCATATTTTAAGTTTAACCAAGGCAAAATTTCTCTAACAAGGGCAGCAAACAAAGAAAAGGAGTTTAAGCTGAGCAAACGAGCACAGAAGTGTATCCTTCACTTTCGTAATGCTTTCCTGCTACAAATTATTCCCCACGCGTTCCATTTAGGCAACGTATACAAATGATTTGTAGGAGTTATTCACCCTCGAAGCATAATAACACAGCAGGGCTGTGTCGCTCGTAGCTCCGTTCCTGCTCCTTTCAGAGCAGCCACGCGCTTTTGTGCGGAACTCTTTCCCATTTGTTCTTTATTAAAAAGAAAATTAGCATGAAACCCAGCTCTCCGCTTAATGGTCTCCAAAGCTGCTTAGCAAATACTTTTGTTAAACCAATACAAATCTCTGCTGTAATTCTGCTCTCCTAAACAGAAGAGGTGCACAGAGTAAATTTAAATGTTGACCGTGACTGGGGAGAAAACCAGGTAGCTGTGCTTGGAGCCCGTGTGTGATTAGTGTGACACGAGGCACGGCTCTGCGAGCTGATGGCAGCGGGTGGGAAGCAAGGGCTGAGACTGGAAACCAGCATCTTCCAGAGCATGGCCTTTCATTTGGCTTATGGGCATTTTCTCTGCGGGCAGCGGACCTTTTGCAGCGCTTGGGAAGGGATTTGGCAGGACTGTTGCAGAAATGATCATCCTCCAGCAAATCAGCTGGTGTACGGCTCAAGATCATTTGCAGATGCTGATAAGTCTGCGCTTCGAGTCAGTGGATTGTGTGCCACCAGAAAACAGTTCTACCTAAAGCCCGTGTTTCCTACCATCCAAAGCTTGTAAAGCTGGAAGGAAGTGTCTACTTCAAAATCTTTGCATGGCTTTTTTAACTGGGAATTTCATTTCTATAAGGAACAGGTCAGTGCAAGAACAAATTAATGGAAAACTAGGTGTTTCCCTCCTCCCCTCCTCCCCTTCTGTGATCAGAAAACATAAACTAAGAACTTTGTCTTTTTCTTGGCTAAAATTTGAAGCCAAACGTGATTTAGGTGTGCTTTTTTTCTGATGGTTTTGGTCAGAAAGAGACAACAGCTTGTCTCTTGTCTTCATGACAAGCGAAATTTTCACCTGGACTTTGGGATAACAGCCATTCTAACAGTACTTTCACAAGGATACATCTCTCAGGCCTTAATTCTGCATACTAAAGCTGACGGCAGACAAAGCCCTTCAGAGCAGCAAATCTGTCTCCCACTTGTTCACTTGGCTTTCCTGCTGTTGCATGGTCAGATAAATCGCTTTATAAGTCAGTGCCCAGTCACGTTGTCTGTCTCCCTGTTGCTTTGACACAAAATACAGAGTGGATCTTAGAAAACCAATCTTGGAAGATAAGATGTAGCTACTCCTCATTCCTCCTCCCTGATGTAAGCACAACCCCTGCCCTGAGATGGGACCTTGGAGGTCAAGTGCTGTCCCACACTGGTCTGCCCCTGCCATCCCTCAGACTCGAGATGCTGACCTTGCTTCTGCTGAGTGTCGAGGTGTGAAGTGTTAATAGATACAGGGATTAAACCCAAATGGATGTAGAGTGGGAATGTGGGAGCCCATGGGGGAACACCAAGGGCCAAGGTGAGAGCCAAGGGCTGATACAAGGGAAGATACTCAGGAACAACCTTTTCCTTGGTGATACACAGAACTCATGTCTATAGGCAAACAGAAAAGGAGAAAAAGCAACCAGTGGAGCCGGTCCAGAGCCATGGTGTGAATGAGAGACATGTCCCTTGAGGGACACACGAACCAATGTGTGCCTGGTGCATTGCCACCCACAAAATCACTGCTCTGCTCTATGAGAAAAGTGGTCTTCCTGATCCACAGCTCATCCCAGCTTCTTTTTTTTGACAGAAACCAGCCCTAGGGGTAGATTTTGACATGCAAGAAAGTTGGAATGAGCTTCCACATGAATATACAGCGGTGAGAGGCAGGGTGATCTTAGAGGTCTTTTCCAACCTTGGTGATTCTATGATTCTGTGAGGGAGACAAATGAAGAGTCAGAATCAGGTTATGTCCTGCCAGTACAAGAGGAAATGAGCAACCTCACCTGCTGCTAGCAGCCCTGCAGCTGTCCCTGTGCCCTGGGACCAGATGTGTTGGGGTCCAACATGTGGAAAAACAGTGGAGCAAGGGATCCCTGTTGTTCAAGAACCACAGAGAACATTTTGTCAGAAGGTATGTCATAACTCAGCAGAGAAAACAAACCAGCAGTTGCTGTAATGATGTCTTAATTACATGAGTGTCACCAATCCCCATCAAAGGTACCTAATCAGAGGAGAATGCTGAATACATGTTTTTAGATGCCTCATTATGTGGCTTGCATAGAGTTCAATGCACTTTAATGAACGGGTTTATTAGAAGAAGGCAGCACATGCTGCAGTCCCAAGTCTGCCTATGGCACTGAGCAAGAGATGGGGACAGCTGGACGCTGGGTAGCCCCAAACTGTGCAACATCTGTTATCCAGATCCTCATGTGGTGACCTCAGCTCAGCTAATGCAGATGTGACAGGAGCATGGAAGGAGACAGATGTGGGGACAGCAGACGGTAGATTGCTTCCTTTCCCTTTTGAACAGAAACTCTTCCAGGTGGTTCTTTCTGTATGAATACACATGGCACCTCAGGGGTGAAACCACCATGTCCCTCCGACAGCAGACAGGGGAGTTCCTAGCAATGGCTGCTATCAGAGAGTGAACAATATCAACACTGAACACATTTCTGCTCGTTATTTCCATGCTTTTTGTATTGCAGCAGATGGGTCTTCATTAAGGTAAATACAAGGTTTAGGACTGATTTGCTTTTTGTTAAAATCACTCTTCCAGCAACCCTGGATGTTTTATTGAGGTTTACAGGAAAATGACCAAGAAATGTAAAGGCCAAACTGAGATGTCTTCAACCAGACAGCAGGAATGTATTTTCTGTGCTTGAGAGGCCATGCAAGGAGAAAGCATATCCCAAGCAGCTCTGAGTTAGGTTATCTTGGCAATGAAGGTAAATCACAGCTGGATGGGTTACTCTTACGAGCCCATGAACCTCCCCAGAAATCCCATTCTCTAGGCTCATTCTCAGAATGAGTGAGTGACCACAGGACTCCAGGGTTTAGTTGGAGGCTGTGTGCTGAGGGTGCACAGCCAATGGCCAGGGGGTACAAGACTTTCTGGGAATTTCATCACAACCCAGAAAATATTCATGGAAAGTCCCAGCTAAGAAGGGCTGAGCAGAAGGAGGAGCTTCTGTCTGCCATGTGCAATATTCCTTAATTCTCCTGGACACTTTGAGATGGTTTGATGTCTCCTGACAGGAGGTGGCTATGCCAGGAGCAGCTGGAGACATAGCTGCAGGGACACCTGGAGGAACATGAGCAGCTCAGGATGAGGATGACACCCAAGTTCGGACATAAGTCTGTTTGGATCCTTCTGGTCCAGGCCAGATGGTTTAAAAATCCTTCCCTGGCACCTGACAGGAAATAATTCCAATACCAGGAAATCTCCTCATGAGTGGACAAGGAGTAGGGGAATGCCAGTGTGCCTCAGAGTGACAGTGAAGTGACAGCCACAGTCCTGCTAAGTCAACTTCTCCTGGAAACATGCTCAGCATTACCATTTAAAGGAGCAGAGGGTGAGCTGATGCACTGCACCGCGTAGTCAGTGCAAAGAAAGCTGAGATGGCAAGACAGCAAATATTCTCCTTGCATCCTGGAGAAAAAGATCAACCCATAAAGGCAACAAATGCTCCAGGCGTTCTCCCTCCAAAAGCCACCCATCCTCGCTCCCTGGACTGCAGAGCAGGGCAGCTCTTGTCCTTCAGCAAGAGATGGGGTTGGCTGCTCCCTGGAGGAGCGCATTTATGCAGCTGCTGTCACACTAATTGCAGATCAGCCCAGCCGTGTGGCCTCCTGGTGGGTTTTCAATCTCCTTACTGAGTCGCTGAAGGTTTTGTTTCCCTTCAGAATCGTCTGGCAGCCCTGTTATTTTGTGCTCTGTGTGTATCACTCCTTGTAAGCTGATACTGCTTCATGTTGAGTTAGAGGCTGATAAATTATCACATGTGGATGGCTGATTTGGAGCCTCTCTTTGTTTCCCTCTGCCCCATCTCCCCCTTGTTTTTTCCCCTTCTCTTATTTTAATGCCCCATCTTGCACCATTCCAGCTTTCCTTCCCAAAGCCCAGTTTTGTCTCTGGAAATACCTGCTGAGGTGAAAAGGAAAGGGAGTGCGTGAGGATGATTTACAGGTGACATACCACTCTGACGACAGAGAAAATGACAGAGCAGATGCTTCTCTATAATAAACCTTGTCCTGGAGTTGGGAAGTCCTCACGCTGAAGGACTTCTCAGGTCCCACTTGCACCACAAACATGTTCAAGCCCATTTCTTCTTTGCTCAGAAGCAAAGGCAGAAACCTTCTGCCCTGTCTGCCACGGTAGATGCAGATCTGCTTCTGCTCAGACGTGCAGTCAAGGGGAGCCAAACCCAAACAGAAATGCAGTCGGGCAATGAGTGGAAAATAAAGGAAATCGAAGACAGCAGAGGCTTCCTGTTTGCAGTTCTTGCTGTTTTCATCTCTATTCTCTGCACAGGACCAGAAGAGATAGGCTGTATCCCCTATGCATTCCATCTGCTTTCTCTTTATGCGAGCTTATGTGTGCACCTCTTCCTTTGTGCCACACTTCTGTCAGGGCATGATGGTAAAACCTCACAGACCATGAAAAACAATCATTTGAGATCACCTTATTAGACACTTACTGTCCATTCAGATCAGAGCTGTCTGCCATGTACCTGTGTGGCTTAGTAGGGAGCTCTTGGCCATCAACCAGCCTCATCTAAGGAGAATTCTTCCAGGTATCTTCTCATGGATTTAATAGATATTTTCATATTGCCTGATAAAACTTTTCCACCAAATGGATGGTGGAAGCAAGAAATTGTTATTCCTCTGGCTGCATTGCAAAGTCGAGATCTTATCAAGCTCAGCATCTGTTTGTACCTGTGGGGAATCTCCCTATTTTCTATCCCTGCTTCAGATTCAGCTTTTCGTCAACTCCAGTATTTAAATCTCCTAATCCTTTCCATACCGATGGGTCTTGAGTCATGTGTAAACTCAGACACTGCCCCCATGATTTAGCTGCTTCTTTACATTCTGTTTTTGTTCTTATTAACTGTCTCCATGTTTTATTGGCTCATTCAACCCCAACTCAGTAAGGAATAAAAGCCTTAGAACAGGGTGCTGCCTGAATCCTTCTGGATCTCATACTTTTGCCTGCTTTGTTTTGATCCCACTGCATGAATGGATCAAAAGGGAACAAGTTTAATCATGGAAGATGACAGCAACAACACTGAAAGCGCTGGGAATGTTACCTCAGAGTCTCAACCTCGTTCAGGAAGCTGTAAACATCCCTTTCAACTCCTAAAATAATGCAGGTGCCTGCCACCTCGCTGTCCTCTTTGATCTTCACCAGCAGCCGCAGCCCTGAGGGGTGGTGATGGCTGTGCCTCGGTGGAGCAGCAGAGGAGAGCACGAGGAAGATGGGAGCTGGTGTGAACTGCGGGCTGCCCTGACCCCTGCACTGCCATGAGCCACAGCTGCATGGCTGAGCATCGTCCCTGCACCCTCCGGGGACCTGGCAGGGCTAGCGGTGACTTCTGCTTGACCCCCTCCAAATACATTACATGGGGATAGAGGAGGCCCAGACCCCAGCTGCTTGCAGGCAGCAGTGCAAATATATGAGCTTGGAGCAGTCCACAGAAAGCCTTCAACAAGCCTCAAGCCTTTGCTCCCTGAAGCAAAACAGGCAGTGAATGAATTTTTACAAGCTCATAAACTACCACAGCAGCAGTGGAAGGTGCTGCCTGTAGTGAGAATGGATATTAACCATCGGCTGTTCAGCTACAGGTGGAAATCTCTTTCAGCTGTACCATGACAATGAAAGCCATCATCGATCAAAGGGGAAACTACCTCTGGGCATATGAAAGCTTGGGGGCCTCAGCCCTGCTACCCACCCTTGCAGATCCCAGCTGCAGTGTGTGAAGAGTGAGCAGGCAGCACTGCACATTTCTCTGGAGACAAACCTCTATTTTTTGCTAAAAGGGAACAATTCTCATCCCCGCCAAGCAGGATTCATCCGTGTCTGCCTCCAGGTGAGACATTTGTGAGCTCATTAGCAAAGCCCTGAGGTCTAGCTAATAAGTGCTGCTTGCTGTTCCAGCATGGGAAATCAGGCTGCCTCGCTAGGCAGATACTTTTATTAAATCAAGCTGTGACCTTCGGGACTCTTCAACAGACACCGGCTTCCACTCTCAGCTCGCAGCAGAAGTGGGCGTCTGCTAATTGCTGTCCCCTTGGGTCCTCACACCAAGGGTTATCATTTTTTCCTCCACTTAGGAGAAGTTAGAGGGGGGCTGAGCTGCAAAATCCATGCCCAGCATGCCGAACAAGAAAATGTCTTTGCTCACAGGTATTTCTGACAAAGCTATCAGCTTGCAGTAGTGTCAGTGATTGGAGTCATGCTCAGCAGGGGGGTCAGGGCATGCTCCAGCTCATGAGAGTCCTTGTCTTGGATGAAACCCTCCATGGCACGTGGGGCATGACTTTTCTTCTGATACGACATCAGTGGCTGAAGAAGAACTCAGCTGCTGCTTGAGTGTTGCACGCAGATGGGTCAAGTGGGTTTGTATGGGCTGGCATACAGAGAACAGGAGAGCACTGAGAGCAGATGCCCAGGGATCAGGGCAGGAAATGGGGTGTTCTGTGAGCCCCAGGGAGCGGAGCACTGAGGAGGGAAACACTGACATGATTAAGAGATGCACCTCTCTGAATCCATCCAGCGTCTGGATTTATTTTCTGGCTGGCTTGATTGAAAACGGTAACCCTTCACACCACAGCCCACTGCCAGCTTTGTCTTTTAGAGAGTTGCTGCTGATGCATCCTGGCTGCCGGGTGAGAGATGGTGTCACTTCCAATTGCTTCAGCCATTCACCAGCAAACGACATTAGGCACACGGTTGCTTTCCTCTAGGCATCCTACAATTCAGCAATAAAAGCCTGGCTTAGGCTGCAGAGACCCAGCTGTGCTCCTCCCCTTGCTGCTGAGCTTAGCAGGTCTCTTCGTGGCTCAGTTTCCCCACTACAGGCCATGAAGCCCCAGTGCTGCACATGGGCAGAGGCTTACTGTTCTGCAACTCTGCCAGGGAAAACCAGTGTTTCTCTTTCATGAAGTCTGGGTTCTCACGTTTTTTTTGTGGGAGGACTTCTTTTTCTTCATGAGAAGGCTTTTTACATTTTACACATCAAAGAAAGCTTCTTTTCCCCCCACATTTTGCCATTTTTTTCCCCTTTTTTTCTAATTTTCTGCAGAACATTGTCAGCATAGGGTGGCTGGCACATCTGGTCAGTTTCAAAGCTCCTTTGTCACTCTGCCACTACACAACAGCGAGGATTTGGAAAAGGAAAATGGGGGAAAAACAGGGAACGACTTCCCGCTGGCAGAGTAAATGGATGAGGAAGATACACATGATACAGATGATACAGAATGAAAAATAAACCTAACAACCCTGTTCATTTTACACAAGTTCCGTACTGAAAAAAATACAGCCTCAGGGATGGTGCTCTCCAGCTCATGAAGCTTCCTTTGCAGCTGGGTTCATCTGTACCTTTGGAAGAAGCAAAACTATTTATTTGAGAAAGCTTCTTGGCCTGATGCCTTGGTTTACAAATTGTGTCTGTATGTGGAAATGGCATCCTCTATAACAAGAAATAACTCCAACTGCATTGTCAGAGCTTTTCATGTTCTTTTTACTTACATTTCCTCTCTACCTATAACTTCCTGGAACGACTACTTTTGAGGCTGAAACCTTATTTCGAGGAAAAGAGGAAAAGAGTGCATTCATGAAACAAGCCCTGGATCCACAGATGTGGATGTAGTGGTCAGTGTACACCACTGCACACCAAGAAACCTCAGTCACATCAGTGAGACTTTCCTAATGCTGCATTTTTAATGCCTACCTTAAACCGTCACTTTCTCACTCACCAAATCACCATCATCATTTTTAAGGGCATCTGATTTGGTGCATAAGTGACCTTTAGAAAGGAGCCTGCAACATGCATTCCCCTCCAAGCTGATGAGTTTATTTCCAGTTCATGCCATACCCTAAGAGTCTTCTGGTGGAAAATGTCAACTCTAAAAAAGATAAAAATATTCATCTGTAGGTTGCAAAATGCATTGAGGAAAACCACGTTCAGCAACCTGCTGAAGACATTGTGCCTCTTTTGGCACTATGCTGACTTGCCAACTGTCTTTCCTTTTGTAATTGCATGCAGTACAGGCTTATTTATCTGCAGCAACAACCCCTCCTGGAAGGCAAAGCTTCTGATGAGCTCAGACCTGCTACAAAACCCCACTGGTGAGCCTCAACAGCCATTCCTTGCAGGAGCAGGCTTGTTTCTGGTCCATCCAGTGGCGCACCAACCCCATCCCAGCTCTTCCCTGCTGGCAGCTGGCTGGCATTGCTGGCGCTTTATGAAAGTCTTTCTAGGAGCTGCTGTCTGTAACAGTGGCTGCACCAGCTGCTTCCCCATTCTACTCCTGATTTACCAGGAGCTGTGTTTGGCAGCATCTGTCACTGCAAATATCCACTGCTGTAGTTAATGCTAAGTCTCTACAATTAGCTAGCGCTCCATAAATGCCCTCACAATGTGTTCATGGCCACTGGAAAAGGCTCGTTTCTGTTTTTTTGGCAGATCTTCCTTTCCCATTAAGTAACCAAAGCGCAGGTGGCACCATGTGGCAGGAGAGTGTTTAATAAAGGGCAAGGTCTGCAGTTCTGTGCATCCTGTGACTCATTTCATGTCTATTTACAATCTCACATTCAACTGGGTGCTTTACAGCACCTTCCCCAGGAGCAATCTTCATCACACTGATGCTTTTTTCATTGCTTCTCTTCTAGCATATTCCAGAACACAGAACACAGGCTTTTTTTTAGCATTCCCTTCAAGTCAGCAGCCCATCTTTGCTCTCAATCTCTTTTGTTTTTCCTGTTTTTGGCACCTAGCACATTTTTTATTGCCAGATGCACACTGAAGTTCCCCTCTGTTCAGTGCTCAATAGCAGAATGCACAGGACAGGCTGCTGGTGGACTGCTCTGCTCTCTTTATTCCTGCTTCTTAAGCAAATTCTCCCATCCCACAAAGTGTGGAGCTGAGAGATCCACCCAGCACTGCTTTTATGTGGGACAGCCCTTACCAGAGAGCCTGTCTCAGACAGGGACATTCTGCAGGGCAGAATGGTCTTCCTACAGTCAGAAACACAGAATCATAGAATGGCCTGTGTTGGAAGGGACCTCAAAAACCATCTAGTTCCAACCCTTGTGCCATGAGCATGGTTGCCCATCACTAGATCAGACGGCCCAGAAATCCATCAAGCCTGGCCTTGAACGCCTCCAGGGATGGGGCATCCACAACACACACTGCTTCTCTGGGCAGCCTGTTCCAGAGCCTCACCATATTCTGAGTAAAGAATTGCTTCCTAAGATCCAACCTAAACCTCCCTTCTTTCAGTTTATATCTATTTCCCTTTGTCCTATCACTATCTACCCATGTATCCCTCCTGAAAGTAAGCTCCTTTCAAGTACTGAAAGGTTGAAATAAGGTTTCCAGGAGTTTTCCCTTCTCCAAGGCAAACAATTCCAACTCCCTCAACCCTTCATCATAGGAGAGATGCTTCTGCCCTCTCAGCATCCCTATGGCCTCTCCTGGTCTCACTCCAACAGGTCAGCATCCTTCTTGTGCTGGGGGCTCCAGGCCTGGAGACAGTACTCCAGATGTGGCCTCACAAGGGCAGAGTAGAAAGGGACAATCACCTCCCTTTTCCTTACTAGCCACCTTTCTTTTGATGCAACCTGGCATACCACTGGCTTTCTGGGCTGCAAGAGCACACTGCTGGCTCGTGTCCAGCTTTTCATCCATCAGTACCCCAAGTCCTCAACAGGGCTGCTCTTTAAGGGTTAATCTCCCAGTTTGTACACATATCTAGCATTGTCCTGACACAAGTGCAACACTCTATGCTTGGTCTTATTGAACCTCATTAGGTACTTGTGGACCCACTTTTCAAGCATGTCCACATTCAGCTTCATGAAGTGTTCTTGGACTTGCTCTGCTCTTACACTGGGAGGGATTTTGCTCTCCTGATCCCCAACTGGAAGTTCAGGGATATAAGAGACTTGGGAAGCCTGACTGGCAGCAAAGACTAAGGCAAAGAACTCATTAAGCACCACAGCCTTCTCCACATCTGAGGAAGCCAGTTTCCTGTTTCCATTTATCGGAAGAGATGGAGGTCTTCATCCTACCAACACCACACTCCACTGAATGCAACAACTGCTGTGAGTGGGCATTTATCCTCCATGACACTGCTACCCCCAGGGCTTTTACAAGGAGTAAAAGAGAGAGCCTTAGGGATTCATCTGTCGCCACAGCGTCCTTCCAAGGGTGACAGGGTGCATGGATGATCCTCCCTGTGATTTGTCCTCTCATGTTTAGCTCAAGCCAGATGCCACCATCCAGCAAAATAACAAACACAACAACAAACAAACCTGTGATCTTGCTGTCATCTCAGGTTGCTTCTCCAGAGGAGCCCCATTTGCAGTAAAACATCCACCCAGCACCTAACGAATGGGCTGCAAGAAATGAGAGCTGTAACTCGGAAATGAGAGCACCTGCTTGACAGTAGCAGATCATGCTCCTTTTGCAATGGATTCTCTTATATTTTATTTTTAAATTAAAACAATGCTTAACCTTTATAAATTGTGATTTAGACTTATAAGAAAATAGACTCAGGAATAAGTAGCTTGCTCCAGCGTGAAATTGAATAAATCTGAGTTGAATCACAGAGTGTTACTTACAGAATAACAGTAAATGATGTGTGTGGTTTATTGTTAAACAAGAGCAGAGCTCTGGAAATGAGGTTAAAAGGAAAGCTGTCAAGGGTGTATTTTGCAGCTGTTTCCCAGGCAAAAAAAGAAAACGCTGTTAAAGAGGAATTAGGATGGGAGCATTTATCAGTTATTGTATGGAAACAAGTCCTAGCAAGGCAAAACCAGCAATACCAAGAAGGTGAGGAAAGCAAGGGGCACGGTCGAAGAATAAAAATTGAAGAATAAAAATAAACCAGCAGAGCCAGAAAAACTAGAGTAATTCCAGCTTCTTCCAGTATTTGCCAGGTTTATGATAGATAGGATGTGTCCATCTTTCCTGTTGCTGCAGGTCCCCATGGGGAGCATATTTTCTGAAGCACTGAGCACTGGACACAGTCTGACAGGGAAAACAAGAATGCATGGATGCTGAGTGGGGCTGAGAGCATGAACTGCCACTTGGAACTTGACATGG